>NC_046188.1:17705000-18008333 GCF_011004875.1 Balearica regulorum gibbericeps | reverse complement strand
AAGAGGTGACTTAAGTATCAGTAAGTTAGAGTCGCTTGAGCAGTAAGAGGGAAACTTCTGACCAGATGTTAGTGTCTGCCTCTGAGGTGGTGGCTACAGCCCCTTTTCAGTCACTAAGGAGAAAGGGGTGCTTTGAGGATCCAACTGATTTCATCCCAAAGTGAATATCTGAAACAGGTCACAGGGACATGTCAGAAGGGGCGTGAGATGCATCCCACCTGGGCATCTGTAAGGGCAGGGCTGTGAAAAAAAGCACAGTTAGGTGAGGTTCCTCATCTCTTCCCAGAGCTGGCTTTCCTGCTGGCTGACAGTGCTGTGCTGGTCAGCCAGGAGTCAGGCAAAGACAGCAGGGGCTGCTGGTAGCAGGAGCTCTCCTACGGCTCCAGTGGCAGAGACTGTGCATTGATGTTCATATCAAGCCTATTCAGGACTTCTGGAGGGTGTTGGTAATGAAACATTGACTTTCTGGGATATAATTTCTGTTCCCTGCTCACAGCTATGCAGTAGTACATGAATACCCAACCACATGCTTGGTTAGGAGTTTTACTTGCACCTATACTACTGTGTAATTTATCATGGACTTTTGTGTTCTCCCTTCTCTATGCAGAAGTGATTGCTGAGACGGCTTTGTACAAATGTGTCCTGAAACCTTTAAAAGGAGCTATTGATTCTTACTTAAAAGAAATCCACAACAAAGATGGATCTTTACAGCAGCTAAAAGAGAACCAGCTTGTGATACAAAACACAACTACCACTGACCTGGGTGTCACGACCAGTGTGCCTGAAACCGTTGTGCTGGAAAAGATCCTTCACAAGTTCACAACCATGCACAAGGCCTACTCCCCAGAAAAGAAGATTGCCATCTTGCTGAAGTCCTGCAAACTCATCTATGACTCCATGGCTCAGGGAAACCCAGGTACAGCACTCCTACTGAAATGGTATCCCTCACTGGTCCTTCTCCATGTATCAAAGGAACAGAGTTTATGATACAGTTGATGTGATAATATTCAGATCAGAGGTAATGGTGATTGTCGGTGTGTTTGGTATCAGCTGTCCACAGGTTGTGTTCAGAATGGGCTGGTTAGTGACTCTGAGGTTCTCTGCAATAATAACAGGTATAAGATGTTACTTGGTTAACTTTAAGCTCCACAACTCCAAAAAATGGATACCTATGTGTATTTTATGGGTAATGTCCTTTTTGCACAGGTCTTCACACAGCTCTCCATAAATCCTTAGAGCTCTGTCCCAGCTTGTGGCAGCTTAATGGTAAATTCTAGGGATGGGTCTTTGGGAAAAGTCTTTTGATTTGGCCTTTACAAAGTTTTGCCTACATTGAGGAGGAGACGCAGAATGCTAGTACTATATTCCTGATGCTCCAGTGAATTCCAAAAGCCACTACGAAGCTTCTTTGGTGTGAGGAAGTATAAATATTACTTGAGCCTCAGGCCAGCCACTACATACACACATTAAGCCCTTGGCCTGCAGACAGGATGTATATTTGCAGGTAGACCAGGAAGCCCCTTCCTCCAGGAATCTGCCTTGCCAATTTAAGAGCTTTCTTTGTATACTGGTGAGCTGATGACCAGCCACTCAGAAATTTGGAGAGAAGCCAGATATTACTTTGCAACAACCTGCGGTTGTTCAAGAACTCACAATCTCCAAAGGTGCCTTTAGCTGTTCTGCTTTATTTTGTACTGACAACAGCCTTGGAGCACTCATATAGGAATTGTTGTGTCTCTTCCGAGTCTCACCTCAGGGTCATCCCTTGGGCAGTATGCAGCAAGGTTCCATGACCAATCTAGACACATTAAGAGCAGAGCAAAAAGCCACCCCAGGGCTAAGCCTCAGCTGCAGGGCGGATAGGACCTCTGACTGTCTACAAGTATTATGAGAAGATTTGGAAACACGTAGGGGAATTTGCTATAACTTTGTTAAAATAGTTGTGTTAAGTTTGAGAGTAAATTTGGTATAGATCAAAGACTTGCATGCCTTATTAAAACCCACATAGGGCACATGGTCTCCTTCCGATGCTGGTGGTACTTTATGTATCTGTCACACCTCAGTTAGCTCAGGGCTGGAATTTCTCTGTTGAAGGAAATGCCGTTGTGTCATATTATGTAGCAGAAATTAGGGGTTGGGGAAATAATTCAAAAAACCCTACATGTTTTAAAAGATTGGCATTCATGAAATCAGAGAATTTCATTGTGGTTTGCTACACTAACCAAAGCGCTTCATTTCAGCCAGCTCAGCTGTTTTCTCATGTTGAGTACTACTGCAAGTGGGGTGTAGGTCTGAAGCTGACTTCACCCCTGTCCATCCAGATCCCTCTCCAGTCTATAGGATCAGTGATGCATATCAGGGCCTGGTCAGAAGGAAACTGGCCTGTAATTAAGGAAATGTACCCCAACGAGTTCAGACCAGAAAAAGAGGTTAAGGGGAGGAGAATACTATAGTCTAACTCCCAGAAGACAGTGGACTCAGAGAGAAATTGAGTGAAATGTCTTGTAGACCCACTTAGAAGTGAAATGTGTGAAACCTCTTCAACAAACTGAACTGACCCCAGATCACTTTGATTTTCCACCTGGCAAAGACAAACATTCAGCAAACTGAAATATTTTTCTGACAGGAAATTCCCACTGGTAGTGTGCAGAACAGTGTGCTGCGGGCTGCTCAGAACAGATTTCAACGGGTAGGAATTCTCCTCCTGCTCTCTGCCTGTCATGAGAGCAGTGGCCCAGGGTCCCTTTTGCTTTCAGCCAGCCCTGAGGCAGCACAGTGCTCTTCGCACAGGAAGAGCAGAGGCCATGCTCAGCTTCCTGTGCAATAGTCTGTTCTTCTTTTAGCTCCTTTTACTCACTGCTGAGTTAGAGTTCCCTCCCTTCCAAGATCAGAGCAGGTGGAACACAAAACTAATCATTCCCTCCACCACTTCTGTCAGAAAAATTATCTGTTCGGTAACTACTTATGTTGTCTAGTTTAATTTGCCGTTTGGCAACTCAGGCCAGGTCTTTATTCACTTTAATCTGACACGCTGACACGCTAACCTAAGAATATGGTTTCATATCTCAAAGCAAAGTGCAAATACCACCAAATCAAACACCTTTTTTTTTCAGACCCGTATGAAAGCACAAGTTTTTTAACATTTTCAGACCCCTGTACAGCAGTCCACATTTGGCCAGAGTGTCCCAACAGATACCAAGTTTTCTTTAAAACTAGGGATAAGCTTACTCAGGAACATCTGTGCCTCTGGCAGTGCCCATCTTTAAACTGCTGAAAGAGTCATGAAACTTTGAAGTCAGCCTTGATTGACTCCATGTATATTGGACCATTTTAAGAAAGGAGGAGTTCTTTGGTTTGATTGCAATTCATACTACATGACAAAACCTGGCTGAAAAATTGGCTGTGGTTGAACCCCCTGATACTTAGACTATGAACTGAATGGGCCAGATCCTCAGCTGGTTTAAACTAATATTTGTCCCTCAAATTGAAGGCAATCAACCTGTGGATCTGATTAATCACAAGGAATCAGGAAGGCAAATTCAAATTCACAGTCTTTGTCAATACACCTTTCTCCCAGCAGACCTCTAAGTACAACTACAAGATATAGATCTATGATGAAGTAGGACTCATCTATAGCTACATCTAGCTGTAGGTGGCCACAGATGGGTATCACGTCTAGCTTCTCATTATATACAATGGGGACTTATTAGATGGAGTTCAGTTGATTCATCTGGCTAGATGTAGGTGTCTGCTTTAGGGTGAGATGACTCATGACAAACTCCACTGATGAAATTGACTAGTTCATCACTGGCTATAAAAGGAGTTTAGGGGTACTGGTTCATATGTTCACATGTACAGTGTAGGCAGCGGTATTAGTAAGTAAATCCTCCCCAAAGGGACAATTATGATAGCATTGTAGTGTCCCACTGAGCTCTTCCAAGTTCTGTGCAAACTGAAATAACAGCAACATATGCCTCCAAGAATGTAACCTATAATCTAAAAGTATGCAACCTGCCTGCTAAAAATACTAGGAGTAGTTAGTAAGAATACGACGCATTAAAAGAATAGAAAAAGAAGAGTTTGGAAACCCACCCCTCACCAACTGGCTGCCATTTTTTGGTGGCTTTTTTTATCTGTGCACTAGAAAAAGTAAGAGGCAGGACTCATGGGGAGCTGTAAGCTCCCAACTCTCTGACTGCTCCTACATTTGGAAGGCAACACCCACAGGGAGAGTTGGGCCCATAGATGATTTACATGGAAGCACTGTAATCTTATGTAGAAAAAACCTGCTTATTATTTATCTTTCAGAAATACCTTTACTCAGACAAAATGTCAAAGACATTTTGTGTGGTAGGAGTAGAATGAGAATCTCTGCTTTTCTCTCTATAAAAAATATAAGTGACACTTGATAAACAAGTGATAAATCTGCAATATGTGTGGTGTGTACTGGCAATGGTGAGACTGGAGCTCCCAGCCCTGTGCCACCTGGGCACTGCCACTCTGTGGAAGAGAAATCATGGAAAAGCAAAAATAGAGGAGCAGTAGGCATTGGTTTATGAAGAAATAAATACTGTGTAAAACAAACAGGCCATACTTGGTCAGTCCATGAGCAGGGAAGATCAGGCATGGAAAGGCTCTAAGCTTAAGCTGGAAGTTTGAAAGACGGGGAGATTGCTTTCTAAGGAGATTCAAAAAGAATGAACACAGGAACATTTTTCTTACTGCAACATTTTTAACTTGTGCGCTACCGAAGTTTATGAAGCTTCATTTTTGGAGTACCTTTGAACTGCACAGGGAGCTGGAGCATATAGTTCAAAACCAATTCTGTACTAGTGATGGAGTTGGCTAGGTGACTGGCCCTAAAACATCTGATTTAATAATTTCTATTGCATAGTTTTGCATTACTAATACATAGGGTGCTTTTGGAAAAAGAGGATACATAGGACATATATTCCATTGGAACATTTCTCTTCCCTAGCTTTTAGGATTAAGTTTGTCATCCCCTATAGAATTGAGCAGACAGATGTTAGTTGCCTTGATGCACTCCTATATGGCTCTGCAGTTGACAAAGGCATGGACGTGAAGCAGTGCGTTTTCAGTGGGACGGCTGAGCATGTGAAAAGGAAACTGGCCTCAAATACTTCAGCAGCCAGTGTAGAACCTATGATTGAAGCTCCTAAAACTAAGCCAGAGCAATCCCACCACACTGCTTATTATCACATCTCACTTCTGAGAAGGAAAATAAAGCTGTATGTAATACTTTTACTTTGTTATCTTCAAGAAGAGGATATTTTGTATTTAAGTTACTATTAATGAAGGCTGATGGACTAGAGATTGTATCTTTTTTCTGCCTAGTGCAATTTCTACATTTGAATTAAAGAGCCAGTTCAAATTTTTCAAGGGGATCAAATTCCTCTGATCCATAAAACATATGTTTTTGAAATGGATTCATGCTGCCTGCATGTATTAACTCTCTTAATTCAACTATACCATAAATCATATCTTGCTGAAGTATGGGATAGACAAGAGACAGCAAAATACTAATGAGCAGAAGGATGGTCACAATCTTTTCTTATGATCTTGGACAAATCTCAGTTAATCTTTCTGTACCTCAGGTTTCCCAGCTATAAAATGAGGCTAAAATTCCTATGTCCTGGAGAACTACTGCTAGACATCATGCCATAATGTGTTAGTAAAATATCAGAGCAAGGTGCAGAGCATCATCACTGTCTGCTAGTTGTCAGAATATACATGGAGGGAAAAGAAATGCATGAATGTGTTAAAATAGGCTGTAATTTCTTTATGGAGGCTTGGGCAGAATTCCAGTTGCTTTAAATCATGTATTTAATTAATACCCATTCTATTCAAGTGCTGCATCCTAGCCAGGAGCTGACATTGTATTTGCTTTGCTGTAAACATAATAGGATGAGTTTGTGGCACAAGAGAAGGCTTATTTTAAGCTTCTTATAGATATTTATGAAATAAATGTTTCCTGATCCTGCAGGGAAGAGAGGGAAATAAAGCAAGCATGTCATATCTGGAGTAGGACACCACCACCTTGAACAAGCAAGCTCAGTCCCAGCGTCACTGAGACCGCTGGCAGGGTCAGAGCTAGATTTAACTCTGTCATCTGCAAACATACCCCTCTGTGAGAGACCACAGATGGAGCTAGACATACAGGTCTGCGAGCTTGGCTCTGGCCCAGACTGAAAGTGGACCTGAGGAGGCGGCAGCAGCCTGGGGACAACATCGCTGCTGCAGCCCCCAGATGGACACTGGGTAGTGCTCTGGTGCCTCTCATGGTGCAGGGAGCTTGTAGGTTGCAGGACAATGAGCAGCACCAACCTCTCAATTGTCTTGGTTCACAGGCATTATTTCATATAACTTTGTGCCTCCTGCTTCTGGTCATATTTGAGTTGCTGACAGCTCCTATTATCCCCACAGATGGACTGAGATAAAGGGCATCTCAGGGCCATACTTGGTCTGCCATACTAAGCTAGTCCCTGTGCCTGCTGTGACATCCAAGGCCAGGAGAACAAGGGGGGGTTAAGAGTCCTGCCCCCTCGGGCACCCAGCCTTGGCTCCATGTGCAGTCAGTGGAGAGAAGCTGTTGCAATGCCTACAAGAAGTAGGCACAATATATCATGCCTGACCTGCCCTGGGAAACACTGGAAGTTTGTGGCAACATATGAAGTCAGAGCTAGATCCTTGATAAATGGCTCTGCTTTTCTTTTGTTGACACCTACAGGTCCTGCTGACTTCAGCTTTAGCTCCAGACATCGGTATGTAAGAATCAGGCTTCATATTCCCACAAGTGGATTAAAATGATGTGTAGTAATTTATGAAGGTTATGAGCATACAGCATATGGAGAATGAGTACTCTTTCTATTATTGCAGTCAGACATCCCTACTCTGAGTTTATTAATCAAACTGTATATCAGATTTTCGTATTTAAGCCACATAAACAGCTGGGAGTCCAATAATATTGCTATGAAATCTTAAAGTTGAGAAAGCTTTATAACAAGGGCTGGTGGGCAGAGCAGCTAAATCGGCTTTTAGAGATGAGATAGACAGCAATGAAAAATAATTGACTTGGTGCCTGCTTGTAAATACAACCACTTCTCAGCCAATAAAAAAGAAATAGATTCTGTAGGAGATCTTGAAAAGTGTCCTCTAACTTTCATTTCAGTTGACACTAGAAGTTGAAGGCTGAGGACACAAAATTGTTTAGTTCCAAGTTGCTGTTTCCACTCTGCATTAGTTGGTCAGTCTGTTGGCTGGTTGGTGATCTCTTTTGGTGATATTTTATTAAAAAACCCCAAAACAAAACAGCATTTTTTTTCCAGTGGATAGGAATTCATGTTGTGAAGTAGCAATTTTCTTGGATGCCCTAGCAGACACAACATGGATTGGCCATGAAAAAGAAGTGGTAGGGAAGAGAAAATTCTGCTATTGGTGTTGCACTGGAAATCCCCTGGGCTTCAGGAAGTCAGAAGCACCCAATCCATGCCAGTCAGTAACTACTACAGTTACTGTAACTGTAACTGTAACAGTAACAACAGTAGAAAGAAGAAGTTCTTAAAGAAGGTAAAAAATGAGCCTAGCAAACTCTTTGGTACTTCATCTTCCTTTAAACTAGTTTTATACAGAACTAACTCTTTTGGCATCTGATTTACTCAGGTCAAAAGGAGAATAGGGCTTTTCTCTGTCCAGTTTTTCTAGTACATTTTCATGTCTTGGTTCTGTTGTCTTTTTTTTGCTAGACAATATTAAATAGCTGCAATACTAAGCTGCTTTTATTAAAGTAATATATATGACAGTAATGAATTGGACCCTTCACAGAGCTGAAGCTTTCACAGAGACATAAGCCAAGGCAACAACAGACAAACGAAATGTTCATCCAGATGTTAATGAAACAATACAGTCCTTTTATAGTTTGGTTGAAGACCTAAGGCTGTGTCATTTAGCTAAAGGCAGCCATAATAAAGCAAACAGAATTGAATGCGTTAATCCAGCTTTCATTAAATAAATTGTCTATGTTGTGGCATGTGCAGACTCTGTTAGACTGAACTACAGCCCTGACAGTCTCTCATCCTCCAGCACTTTTGTTTTAACTGGATCAGCTCTCTGTTCACTAGATATATTACTGGGTTTATTTTAAAGCCACGCTTTTTTTTTTTTTTTTTTTACTCAGGGGCTAAGCTCATGTTTATTTAAGGCTTCAGAAGAGTATCTTTCTTTGCCAATGGAGAATCAGCATTGGCTATGAATGACAAAAAAAGAAAGGATGACTCATGGCAAAGATTTGAAATAACTCAGTGGGAACATTTGATAAATAGGAATTTATGCCCTACCATGGAAGGGCATGTGGACTATGGGCCAAAAATGGCTAGGGCATAATTTCACCAAAGCTGCATCAAGGGTAGCTTTGATTCTTTGAGGTGGGGCAAATGGTTCTCAAGTGAGACACACATGGCCCATGAAACCAACACATCCAAGTGCTCAGATGAGGACAACCGCCCACCGTCTGAGGGAGGGCATTCAGAATGAAAGCTGTCTGGGCTTAGGTTAAGAGGAATGGTCAGCCCTGAATGTTGGGAAGATAGGCCTGTTAAGCAAGTTGTTATTACAGGTTGTCCATGATGAATTTATGACATGTGGGTAGAAAGTGAAAGCATCTTTCAAATAAGAAAAGTTATCCTTTCCATTCTTTCCTGTTTATGTGATGAAGCTGCAGTTTGGATTCTATTCTAAGTAGTAATTATTTATAATGATGACTGTTAACACCCCTAATGCATATAGACAACTTTGCTGCTAATATAGAAAATGTGAATTGCAGTCTTGATGGCAGTGTTAAATCAGAGGGCTGAGCTGGCAGCCTTTGCACTCTTCAAGGATTGTCCCTTGTCTGTGATCCATAAAGTTTAATTTTCTCCAGTTAATAAAGAATAGCAGAAATGGAGCTCACTAAAAATTTTCAAGCTCATATTGTGGGCTTGAAGCAAGTTTACTTACTTTTTAACTTTCCCTTTTTCAGCCTTTTTTTTTTGGCGGTGGTGCTTTCAAGCTTTAACTCTTCAGATAATGTAAATTAAAGTCTGCAAAGGACATGCTGCATGAGAAGCTGTCACTGTTGTATGGGAATGTGTCTTTGTGGTGAGTTTATTGGGACCACTCTGTGTTTCTGTTTGTTCAGGGAAGCCATACGGTGCAGATGATTTCCTCCCCGTGCTCATGTATGTGTTGGCCCGCAGCAACTTGACTGAAGTCCTTCTGAATGTGGAGTATATGATGGAGCTCATGGACCCTGCTCTGCAGCTAGGGGAAGGTAAAGTACAGTGTTTTCTCCTGGGATATTCACTCTGGAAATCATTATTTACCTCGCTGAAGTGGAAGTGGGGCAGCAAGGCTCTGGCTAGGCTTTGTGGATAAGCTTTGGACAAGCTTTTCAGATCTGAGGCTCTAAAATTATTGTCAAACACTTTAACTGTTTTTAGCAGTGCCCTTAGACACCAGCTAGAAAGGCAGGGACCCAGCATAAATGAGAACTGAGTTGCTGGATTAGTAACCTGAACAGAGACCTCTAGTGTTCCTTGGCCCAAAGGCTGAAAAGTTAAAAGGTCTTTGCCTAAAATTAAACTGCTGCTGCAATCCATTTTGCTGACACTTTTATTTATTCCAATGAGAAAAGAGCACATTTCTTAAACTGCATTGTATGCCTGGGGCCACACGTCATTCTCATGGTCACTCTTAAATTTGAGTGACCCCTTTGACAATGTTCTCTGGCTGAGCATCATAGCGAGGCAGAGAAAGGAAATTCAGGTTAGAGAGGAGTATTTGGTTTGGATGCGAATAAAGACCTCTGCTATTAGAGGGATAAATACCCCAGGGTACTTTGGGCCTTTAGTTTCTTAAATATAGCTTGGGAAGCAAATGCTACTAACAGCGTCAGGGTTACGCACTCTGAATTAGGGATACAGATAATTTTTCACCAAGTAGTCACTAAACCAATTAAATGGGGTTTATTAGACTTTGTTTTGGTAAATACTGAAATTCTAGAAAGGAGTCCTGGATGAACAACAGCAGACTAATTTTATTTCTATTTAATGGAGGTATAAGTCTGTAACTAAGACCATGTCATCCCAGCATAGTGCAGAGGTGGGCAAAAATAAGTACTAACAGAATGAGCAGTAGTAATGCAATCATCTGAGTGAGGGGTTTCTGCCCAAGCTAATTTTCCTGCTGAAAAAAATTGTTAGCAGAAAAAATATTAGCCTAAGCACAGCATTTTGCTGACATATAAAGCTATTTTTGGTAAGGAAGTGGCCCACAGGTTCTTCATTTTAAAAAGACACACTACCAGGCTGGTTACTGAAGTCAGCCAGATTGGGGAGCTCAGGCTATCGAAGACCAAGCTGGCTGGAAGTTCTCTTAAGCCAAAGATGCAAAGGCTGTGTGAAATGTGTACTCCAGTCAAAGGGAGAAAACTGTGAGGGAGTCCCAGATCAAACTGGCTGAATAACTGCATCGGAAAGGAGACTGGGAGTAAGTAACTGCAGATACAGGGAACGGGAAAAAAAAGAACGTCTCAGTGTAGACAGCTCTGAGATTGCAAAACGCAGGGCTAAAATGGGAACTGGCAAAAGTCAACTGGAGTCAGGCCTTTCTAAGTTAAATGGCAAAAGGTGATTCAGGCACAGAAATGAAAGGGGAAAAAAGGAAAGCAGAAGTGAGAAAACTGTGGAATTACATCAGGTCAATACACAAAAGCATTTAAATCTGGCCTCCAAATTAAAAATTTACTTTGAATGAATTTTATAACAGTGACGTTGACTGCTGGGGCAAAGGCAAGGACAGATGATGCGGAATGACTGTGTGGAAAGTGGAAGAAAAAATAATTCTTAAAGGAAATGTAATGAATTCTTGTCGTGGGGCACTGGGAGATCTTCCTCCCTGGATTCTGAGGGAAGGGATACACCCATCACGGGCACCCCTGCCTCTGCCAGAGCAGGAGAAACACTGAATGACAAACGAGGGAGGGTAGTAACTTTATTTAAGAGGGGGAAAGTGGCACTTGCAGGCTTGTTAGCCTCTTCTCAGCAGCACTTTGTTGGAGTCAGTACAGAAAAAGAGAGTCTTTTTGATGTATGCCGACCTACATCTTGGTCTCTCCTCCGCTACACCAAACTTTAATGGTGCTCTAAAAATACTGCTCTTAAATAAAATGCTGTCTTAGCCACCACTTACGCAACCAGCTGCAATGACGGCGGAGCTCATCACAGCCTGAGGAAGGGCTATGAACGGCCAGGCGGGCTGCCGCGAGGTTTGGGCGGTGTGGAAGTGCCATCTACAGGCCACTGCAATTATTATCAAACTTATTACAAACGGGGAGCTCCGCCCAGCTGACGGGCAGATTTGTTTCTCCCCGTGTTCCTGGCACCCGGGGTGAGGGAGCAGCAGCAGGGGGTCGCGCAGAGGCCGGGGCGGTGGGCCCGGCGGGCCCGGCCCAACGAGGGGACTCGCAGACGACGCGGCACCGCCGGCCCTGCCGGCGCCGGGCCCCCCGCCCCGCCTCAGGCCAGGCGTGCTCTCACCTGGAGGGCCGGGGGACATGTCCCCGTCGCGCTGCTGCTGGAGCAGCTCTGCAGGCTGACTCCTTCCCTCTGTTCAAAGGAGACCCCGGCCCGGGCCTCTCGCTCATCAGCGGAGCTGAGCCCGGGAGGGAGCTGAGAAAATGAGCACTTTTAATTAACCCGGCGCTGGGGCCCTGCCCTGACACTGGGCTGCCCCGCAACCAAAGCAGCGGCTTCCTCATATTAAACTCTGTCCCCTTATCAGGGCGTATTGTCATCTCTGTTGATGAAGCCTGTTCTTATCATTGTCCAGCTGCTTCCCTGGCTGCTGCAGTTGGTTATTTATTACCTGCTGCAGCCAACACTATGGCAGTCAGGGAGTTTCTGAGGGAAAAGGACTGCCTGCAGGTTTTTACGGCTTTATCCCGTTTGCCTTCTTTACCAAGATTTATCCCAGAACTCTCACCGGTCCAGGAATCACTCTCAGCCAAACATCTGGGCTCCCTATCTAGCTGATAGAGATGGAGGGAGTAGAGGTTAACTTGTCCTTGCAGGTCTGACACATCCTTCAACGGTGCTGAGCCCAGAGGGGGCCCAGGATCTAAACATTCCAGCCATGTAGCTAGAGCTGGAGGCGCTGAATCCAGGCCTTGTGCTTTTCCTGCGGAAATCACTATGATTATTACTATTTCCTTGCGTTTTGGGGACTGCTCAGGAACCCAAATTAGAGACATGTTAAACACAACAAAAAGACATCTGTGCCGCAAAGAATAAACCATCTGTGGTCAAAGGCCTTAGTTTGGGTTTATTTATGAAAGCAGCTTTTGTAGTCGTTTACCTTCAGTCTGTGTTCCTTTCCAGGGCATCTACAGCCTCAGCAGTGTGGGCAGTGACATTGCTGTGCATCAGAAGGGGGTGGAGGACACTGGGCATTAGGTCTCCTTTCTCTTAGGTTAACATCAGGCACCCCAGCACTCCCTGCAGCGAGGCACAGACAGTGTAAATGTTAGCCCCCACTGCATGGGCACAAGCAGGCAGGATGGAAGAGAAAATGAATGGCCTATGCTGGTGTGATGTTCATACAAGACCTTCTCCTTTTGCAGGCTCCTATTATTTAACCACCACCTATGGGGCCCTGGAGCACATCAAGAACTACGACAAAATCACCGTCACGCGGCAGCTGAGCATGGAGGTGCAGGACTCCATTCACCGCTGGGAGCGGCGGAGGACATTGAACAAGGCCCGGGCTTCCCGCTCATCAGTGCAGGTAGCTGGCATTACTTTCTAGGGAAAAAGCCTGGAAGATGAACATGCTCTCTCCATGCTTTCTAATTTTTAATATGATAATAATTTTAAAACAAAATTAACCCATATCACTATTAAAAAACAAGAGCACATACTATGCAAGATTCCCAAATCTTAAAAGAACACCTCATTTGAAATATATATTACTTACAAAATGCGTTTTGAAGTCTTGAAGTACTTAAATATGACTGCAGAGTGATTTTGTTGTGCATTCTCGACGGTGGTGTGCTAGGAACCTTCACATGTGGAGAGCTGTGGTGGGGAGGCAGGGAGCCCGTCTTCTCCATTGCCCTTAGGCCCTGGAGAAATCAAGGGCTAAGTTGAGGAGATGTGAGCAGGTGGTGCAGGGGTGGTTCCTAGATGGCATAAAGCTGTAGGAGGACCTGAGACATCCCAAGGGCTAGTGAGACAAGCATCTTCCAGAGCCTCACTTCTGTTCAGCAGCAGGACAGACTCAACAATGGCTGGCTAGCTTTGAAGTCCATGCTGTGTGTTGATTTGAAGCCCATGGTGTGTATGGCCCGGCAAAGTCCTCCCCGTGCACCAGTGGGAGGGAGTTCCAGGAGGGATGGGTGCTCTGGGCCTCTAGCCATGGTGAGGCTGGGTGCGGGACCAGGCAGTCAGGATGCCCTGACAGCCCCATGTCCTGTGATCAATTTATCACCCACAGGGAGGCAGCAAAGGCCATATCTCAGGTTCTGTAAAGACCACTGTGCAAAACTGAAAATTGTGAATGCCAAGGGCAAAGCCAGGGGAAAGTCTCCTGGACTTGGAGTTGAATATGTTTCCCCTGTTGCAGTCAAACAGCCCCTGATGATCTCAGAACTTGTGAATGGTGGATGGGATACACCAAATATCTATCCAGCTCCTAGCACTGCTCTGGCAGTAGCTCATAGCAAGAACCCAGCATGGAGCATAATAGCTGAGCAAGCAAATGCCACATTTCCCCAGAGGATTCCTACCACCTCCAGCAGTGTAAGGGCTGTTTTCCATTCCTTAATGAGGGATAACATCAGAGACATGTGAGCCCATCCTGGCAGAGGTAAACAGTTTGCTGATGTGTTCAGCATGCCCCTGCACAGCCCTCTGGCAGCCTTAATCATCTGCAGTGATACTCCATAAATGCAGTTTGGAAATCAGTAGTCCATATATTTGGCAAATCTCACTTCTGCTGGGGAACCTGAGTATTTTCTGACCAAAATGGTGGGGAATTTTTTTGAACTTCACAGATACAAATTAAACACGCAGGTTCCACTGTGGCCAAAAGCTCTCTAGATTCTGTTCTTCATGAATTTGGCAAAAGGACAGCCATCCCAATGGTCGTTACTGCCTGAAACAGGATACAAGTAAATCAGCCTCCTCAGCATAACTTCTTCTTCAGTTTCCTTACTGATGGAAGGAAGTTTGGAGGACACACTCTCAAGGTGCTGTTTGGGTGATGGTGGAGTTACAAGGGTCACCGCACTGCCAGCCCCTTCCTGTTTCTATGAGACAGGGGGTTTTCAGGCCAAATCTTTGAGGGTTTTGGCTTGTTATTCTGGTCTGTTACTTCTTTGCATCCTGTTTCTTCAGGAGCTGCAGAAAGGTGGGAGAAGGAACTGTTGCAGACTGCTCACTAGGGATATTCACCAAAATCAGAAAAAAGCTTTCACTTATGTGTCTTTACAGGGCTAATTATTTGTTTAAGAGTTTGTTAGTTTAAGAATTTGCTGGTTCAGAGCTTATTTGTCAGAGTGAGAAAGGAGAGAATAATTAAGGCATTGAGGAATGACTGGAGGACATTTGGGAATGTTTAGGAGCTCTAGGCAGCTAGAGCTTTGGGGTTGAATTCTATATACCTCCTTCAGTCCTAAGTCAGTGTGTTAACTGCAAGATCCATTTTCATGTTTCTCTCCAGGATTTCATCTCTATCTCCTTTCTGGAAATCGGTGCTCAGTCAAGGACACTTGCTTCCCGCAACGACACCACGACTGAGCAGCTGAGCCAGCAGTGTGCCGAAAAGTTTGAAGTCACCCATCCCAAGGACTATGGACTCTTTGTTCATGTTGATGACCAGTGGCTGCAGCTAGACAAAGATGCTCTTCCTCACCATATCAAAGCCTCCCTGCTGAAGAGTGAAACCAAGAAAGATTTCCATTTTATTTATAAACCAATAGACCATAAATCCCCACCAGTTCCAATTGTTAAAGGGTCAGACTTTCCCTGAGGGCTGTGATGCTCTTTTATTGTGTTTGCTGTCATCCTGGAAGGGCTGGATAGTTTATCCCATGAGCTACTCTGGTATCTGCAGGCCTCAGAAGGTCTCTGGAGCGTGGTCTTTGACACAGGGCAGATGTGCTAATTGTAGATGCTGTCTGAATACAGGGCATTTCTCAGCAGAGTTCATTTGCAGAAATAAAAGGAGCATTCAGGAGAACATTCTTCCTCTGGAAAACTTGAAGTATCAAACATTAGAACCTCCCACTGGCAACCAGCCGACGTCCGAGAATGTAAATGGACAGCAGAGAAAATCCAGAGATCTTACAGAAAATTGGACATTTACTCCATACTAAATTATGGCAGGTGTGAATCAACTCTGTGCACAAGGCCTGTGAAAGGTCTGCACACACCTCAATCTGTTTGGAGGTAAGACTGTGTTTACACCTTACAGTATCTGTTCACCTCGTTTGAATAAAATGAGTCATCTGATGTATTCAGTGGAATAGGGTTGCCACCTGTAGCAGAACTCCATCTCTGACTTGCTGTCTACAACATGTCATTGCCTTTGAAATCCACGTAACTACAGACCATGCAAGATAATCCTGTACGTTCACTAAGAATACATTTTCTGCCACCTATTTGTCACTGAAATCAGGTAGCATAGGCATTTTCATCAATGTATTTTTCTTAAAGATTGAAAGTCTTCACCATCAGTTTTACAGGTACAGCAGTTTTAATCACATTGGTTGTATGATAGTGTCTGGTTAATTGTATATTTATTTCCATGTGTCATATGGTGCAATTATTTTAAAATAAACCTTTGTAAAGAACTTAATAATTTGCCCAGTGTAGCAAACTAGATTAAAATTTGAAAGTCAAAAAGAGCTAGAATTAAATACCTTTTTACCCAGATGTCATTTTCTCTACTATTTTCATATCTACAAGTCCCACCAGGTTATTACTTTAATAAATTCGGGCTACTGAAGACAGAACTCACTAATTGTCCTTTCTACCTGTGCTTTCAGTAATTCAGTCATTGTAGACTTAAATTTTCCTGCAAACCTAAATTCCCACAGAATAAATTGAACCAATGCAAAAATGTGTTTCATGAAATTTGCAAACAGTTTTTCAGGACCGGATAATGGAAGCAGGAGCCTTTATTGCAAGACCAGTCTATGTCTTCTGGGTGCCTTCATTCAGGCAAGATTCCCACTAGGAACACAAGAGACCAGATTGTCTGCATGCAGGAGGCAAGCAACCTGCACTGCAGCAACACAAATTTGGGATCAGGCCTAGTAAAGCTCTGATTAGAAAGAAAAGGTGTTTTACTGTGGGTTTTGCTCGAAGCTGCTTTTTTTGCTCGAAGTTGTTTCCTCCCACTAACATTCATAAAAGAATTGGGACATGTTGGGCCAAGTTGCCCAAGGTCCCTGCCTTACTCCTGCACCTCCAAAGGTAAAATGGTACCACATGTAGCTGGTCACTGTCAGTCTCTGAAGCTTGAAATGTCTGCATCTACGTGCCCCAGCTGTAGCGTACACTGGCCAGATCGCAAACCAGTGCTGTGCATCTGTCAGTTCGGTCTGCGTGCGTGTTGTTGGGAAGGGACAACAACCAAGAATGAGGAACAGTGAATAACAGCAATCTTGGTTTCCAGGACATCATGTGCTTGCAGTGTGTGACACCGGCACTGAGCTAACTCCAAATTCATGGTTATTTCTGCTCATGTGCATCTGTCAGCACCTCTGCCTTGCCTCTGGGCAGCACGCCCGCAGGATGCCAGAGCTGAACTCCTCCCTCGCATTGCCATTAACCTCTTGCAGGGCAGCGTGCTCCTGCTGGGAGTCTGTGCTGCTCTCAGGGTGGCACCGGGGATGCTGGGACCAAACCTGAACTACAGGTTTCCAGTACCGATCTGACAGAGGAGATGCTGCTCTCAGGGCCCTGAGGGCACTCACAGGTGTTGCTGCCTCCAGTGCCACCCCAGGGCCACCCCACCTGGCCCAGGACCCCATTTCAGCCCCCCAGGGCTGTCAGCCCCTGCCCCAGTGATGCTGCAGCAGGGCTGGTCTCCAGCTCCCCACAGCCTCCCCACCCCTCCTGCCTGGCCTCAGCCTGTCCCCATGCCCAGGGAGGTGCCTGATGCCCAGGACTGGGGCTGCCCCTGGTGCTCCCCGCTGTCCCAGTCCTGGCTGTAGCTGTGGGCTGGGCCCCCAGGGAACCCCCATCGTGCTGGTCTCGCTGCCCCAACAGCACCTTCCCCGTGTCCATCCTGCAGGCTGCGGCAAGTACGTCGGCTCTCATCCTTCCTCCATGCTGCCGTGGATGTCGTGTGCAATGGCTTGGTGGCAGGCCCTCACTGGGGGCTGCATCCCCTGGGCATTCTGCTGTGAGGCAGCACGTCCACGCCCTGCCTGGCGCCTCGGCGCACCACCATCCCTGCGTGTTGGGGGATGGGACTGCCTCATGGCAGTTCCCCCCTCTGGTGAAATCCCTGACACACAGTGCAGAGAGGCTGGTTGTCCTGTTTCCATTGTAGGTATCGACACTGATGTCCATATGTCCTGAGGGCTGACCTGCTCCATGTTGGCCATACCGAGGATGATGTTGGCTTTCACCCTGGGAGCAGTGGCAGCAGGAGGATCCAACCTCTGGGCAGCATCACTTATGAACCTTCCTTTTTTCTCAAACCTACCCCCTACACACACTCTCCAAATCCTCCATTTTTTACCCACTCTCCCAAAGGAGACATCCCTCACCTGCTTCTTGCCTCCCTTCCCCACCCAAACCAGGGCCCAGACTAGCTCTCTGGCCCACCTCCCACTGCCCTCCTCACCCCCCTTGGTAGGACTCCAAGCCACAGACCCACCTCTCATCCCACCACCTGTGCACAGGTGTCATGCCACATGGGGTCCATGTACAGCAGGGCTGGAGATCCCCAGCACCACACCCACAGAATGGGGGGGGGGGGGGGGGCGGTGTCTGACCAGCAGCTTAGTTCTGCTGTGGCTTCTGCAAGTTATTTTTAAGCCTGGGGAGCAAAGATGTCTATGTCTGCCAGAGTCCTTGGCCTGATCAGGTTATCTTTATACTGTAACATTCACAGTTAATGAGCCTAAAGTAATCTGATGAGGTTGAGGCTAAAGTAGAAACACGCGAGGAAGTAAGTTAGGATGGATCTTCTGCTGGATATTTCTGAAGAGCAACTGGAATTTGCACTGGCCAGGAACAAGCAACAGATTGATGAAGTGAAGCGCTCGGGCACCTCGCAGCATCCTGGGATGTCTGAGTCAGCAGCTGGACCTCGGGGCAAGGGGAACCACGGATGTACAGCTGGTCAGTGGAGCACATGGAACCCATGACAGTGCTAAATCACTGCAAGCCAAACGGGCTGAGGCTGGAATTTACCAACGTCTAGTCCCAGTTTTCAAACTGCGTGGAGTGCCAGCTGAATTTCCGTGGTCTTTCACTAAGGGTCTCAAATTGTCATGCAGCATTTTCCTCTGGCATAACAACTGCAAAGCTCCTCACGAGGGGGAGAGAAGGGGCAGGCGCAGATCTCCTCCCTCTGGTGACCAGTGACAGAACCCGAGGGAATGGCATGAAGCTGCTACAGGGAAGGTTTAGGTTGGATATCAGGAAAAGGTTCTTCACTCAGAGGATAGTCAGGCACTGAAACAGGCTCCCCAGGGAAGTGGTCACAGCACCAAGCTTGACTGAGTTCAAGAAGTGTCTGGATAACGCTCTCAGTCATATGCTCTGATTCGGCTGGTCCTGTGTGGAGCCAGGAGTTGGACTCGAGGATCCTCTGGGTCCCTTAGGATATTCTATGATTCTATGATTCTAAAGCTCTGATTTGATTTGCAAAGGTTGCCATGGCTCTCCCAAACTCAGGGAGATTACTGACAGTAATGTGAATTACTGTGTCTGATGCTGAGCTACCTGGAAGGAAATCCCTGTGCGGGGGCTTGGTGCAGAGCAGGGCTTGCTCAGAGACCCTGGGGCACTTGGCCTCTTTGGTCACATTGTATAAACCACCAGCAACAACTTTGCTAAACGCACATCTCTGGGGTACAGGATGACCCAGCTCCTCCAGGGCTTGACCACAGCTGTCTCTTGTCAGGGGACACAAGCTGGGAGATGACACAAATGAGGGGATCCTGGAGGACCCAGGACAGAGGTGGGTGCCACCTCTCCAGGCTCACAGCTCTGTGGTGGCACTCAGGCTCTGCCTGTGCCAGGGTAATGCAGAAACAGCCTGTCTGGAACAAACGTGCCGCTGCTTTGGTGACCCTGGCAAAGCTCTGAGTCGCCAGTGTGGAGAATGCTGGAGAGGTTCAGCATGTCCTTCTATCTGAAGCCTGGTGTCCAGGGTCCTGCGCTGCTTTGGGCTGGTCTCTGACATTTCGGATGGTGAGGAGAAAAAAAAAAAAGTCAAACGTGGGAATGAAATGGGTGTTTTTAAATGCTCCATGGGATTTTATGCATTTGCTTTGCCATGGGGTGCAAACCAGGCAGAAGCAGTCCAGTCTGGTGATCTGTGGCAGCCCTTTGTTAGGCAAGATAGCTGTGTGTTGTCTCATGCTCTGGCTCTCACGTGAGCCATCAGCAGGCAAGAGTGTTTCAGGAGACTTTGACCAAGTAGGGTTGTGTAATCTAGCCAAGGCCTCCTCAAACACCCGTTTGCAGAGAAACATTGTGCAACCATCGCTCATTTACTCAGAAGGAAAGGATCCCAGTGTGAGAGAGGAACAGGGAGACCTGCTGAACCTGGCAACTTCTGCAAAGAAAAAACCAAAAAGCCTGAGTGGCCACTTCATGCACAGAGCTGGTTTAACGCAGCTTTGCACCCAGTGATAGAATCTGTCAATAATTCACTGAAATAACTACACTGGCAGGTCACATATAACCTAAAATAAAAGCCACTGAAATCAAAGGCAGTTTTCCTGTTGAATTCAAGAGTTTTTGGGCCTCATCATGCATCACTCACCAACTGTACTTTGAAACGCGGCACAAGACTGGCTTTTTTCCACAGGCTTGTGGAGTGATTCAGGCTGGCAGGGACCTGTGGAGGTCACCAGCCCAAGCCCTGCTCAAAGCAGGGCTGCACCTGAGGATGCTCAGGGCTTTGTCCGTTCAGCGCTGCAGGTCTCTGGGGCTGGACACTGCACAGCCTCGCTGGGGCCCTGGTCCAGCATTTCAACCTCTTGCACTGTCAGAAATGATTTCCTCCTATTCAGCTGGTGCGAAGACCCTGCCTGTCCGACCAGAGTCCCTCCTCAGACGGGCACTGCTGCTGCAGGACACCGGCCGATCTGCCCGCAGCGCACGGGATTAGAGACTTGTAATACTGCTGTTGTCTCCTGCCTCTGTTGGGCTATCATGTCCCTGGGAAGGAAGCAGCCTCTGATTCAGAATCGCCTGAGCTCTTGGCACGAAATGCTGCCTAGTCAGGACTGCAGCTTAAGGTTCCTTTCCCTCTGCTGTTCCTCCATCGCTGTTCTCACAGGGCAGGGGCTGAGCACAGGAACAAGAGGCCTTCAGCCCCCTGCCCTAAGATGGGCACAGCTGCTCGGTGCTTACCTTAAGCTGTCCTGGTGAGAGAGGATGCAACTTGGTTTGGACAGAGCTAAAATAATACCACTTACTGAAATCTCTAAAAAAGTGCATTATCTTCAACTCCTGGTGAACTGCCTTCTGTTTTACTGCTTGTAGAGAAAGGAGGGCGGCTGTATTTGTTCTGAACAAAACTATGTCCATGTAAACTTACATTACATAGAAATAGTCAGTATACAGTATACCGTGGCTGATCATGCCTTCTGCCCTCCAGGTCCTCTCAAAGGAAAAGTGGTGAACTGCTGTGTGCAGCAGGATGCTGGGTAGAAACACATGGTGGATTAGGCACAGAACAGCTGGGAAAAAGGCCTTGAACTCTGTTCCTAGCAATTAGGACGAAGACAGGAAGACCTGGCCAGGGCGGATGACACTTTTCCAGGGGTTACTAATATACAAACTGTTCAGCTCAGGAAAGGATTTTGTAAATAACACAGCCTCAACTTTGCCCTGTTCTGCGTGGTGATGACAATTTGCCAGGAGCCTGACAGTTTCCATGTTTTGCAGAAGTCATTCCTGCACCCCAGCATTCTAGGAATGGCAGCCTGAGCAGCTGCGTGCCTGCAGCAAGAGCAAGGATGACTGCACTTGCCCAACACACTGCAAGATACTCTGGCTTAAGACTGACCTTGCACAATCCTAAAATTATTTTCTCATCAGGTTCTATTACCATCCCAAAATAAACAGCCTGCCATGCAGGCCCCATGCCTGTGTGGTGCTATTTGGAGGCCTTAAAATAAATTTATTGATCAGTGCAGGTGAAGGTTGTTGGATTTTCTTCTGCAGCACTGTTTCCTGAGTGAGTGCAAATGAAATGGGTCTCTGGAAATTCAATAGCACATTAATGCTTTCTGCAGGGCACAGACAAGAACCTGCTGCATCTGAGGCGATACTGTGGGCGCAAGTGATACCTTCAGCAGGCTGCCTCTTTCATTTCGGCACATCCCTAAGGGAAGGGGTAACATTCCCACGGGTAGCATTTTAGATGGTGAAGGTCTGGAAATCGCTCTTGCAGGAGGAAAACGGACAGAACAAAATCCCACTCTTTCACGTTTCAGCTTTGCATCCTCAGAGCTACAAGGGTCTGCAGGAGGGACATGGCACTTGACGTTAGTGAGGTACAAGTGCCACCTGGGTGTCAGTAATGTGTGAAAATAAAAACGTGCTGGCAGCTCATTTTTCATCCGATAATCACTTTTTGAGGCCTACTTAGTGTGACTGGAGACTCTCGGCTGTGAAGTGATGCTATCTGTGAAGAACCTAGAGGGCTGCTCCCCCCCCCCCCCGCCCCCCGCATTCTACATATGAAAATCCAAAAGCCTCTTCTGAATACTCCAGAAGAAAATGAGGTGAAGAAAATTGTTAAAACTATGAACTGATGATGCTAAGTGCTTGAGAAGCAGGCTGGATTTCTAGGGCAGAGAACAAGTCTAAAAACAGAGATGTGTAAAACTTAGCAAATTGAATATATATATTCAAACAGGGCTTTGAAGGAGTCATTTTTCCTGTTGTTTCAAAGTGATTGGTGGCTTTTGGTGCACTCTTTCATGATAGCAGCCAGATGCCTAAAAGCTGTCCTGTGTGGCTAACCCTTCCTCCTGCCATCGGAGAACACCTGCAACATTCAGGCACTCAAGAATTTCATACTCTCTTATTTTTAGATATCTGCTAACTGCCCCCCCCCCCAAACCAGCTTTACAGCTGAAAAGAAACAAGAAGCAACTCAAAAGCAGCACATATTGAACTTTCGTTTCTTAATTCAGTAAAGCCTAGTTTCTTAATTCAGTAAAGCCTAGTTCTGCATACTTTTACCTTTATCCCATCCATCTTGTCACTAGCTGCTCTCTGGGATTTCTCGCACTCTCTCTCAGCAGACAGGTGAAAGTGCTAATGCTCCTGGCTTTATCTGGCTCTTCTTTATAAAAACTAGTTTGTTACACCCCCTGCAACCCCTCTCCTCTGAGTGGAGCTACCCAGAGTTCTCTCCATCCTGGAGATGCTGGTTTAGTTTTACAAAGGTCTCTTCTTTTCCCATGGAGATGAGGTAATTTTGCATATTATAACAGTCTTTGGAAAGAACCCTGAAATATTTCTGTATCCTGTCTCCATGTGTAAGAAGGTATGGACAACCTGAAACTATTTTGACTCACCTCATAACCTCTAATTTTCCCCCTGCTTGTTATTTACCGAGTCACCTCTAAGGAGTGGTGCCTTCAAATGTGACTTTGGGCTTTTGATATTTTTTGTGGTTGTTGCTTTTTGGCTGAGATTTTGGGGTTGATTTTGGGTTTTGTTGGGTTTTTTGGGGGTTTTGACCTGTCTTATAAAAGGCTTATGGGGATAGATAACCTTTTAATGCAATATCATAAAATGAATTATCTCTCATTCGTTTTCAAGACGCAAGATGTCTAACACTGTATTGCCCTGTAGGTTGAGGAAACTGTCAACTTTATTTTTATTCACAGGCAATTCCTGTACTCTGTGACTTCCCACAGATTTGTGTGTATATACATTTTATTATAGCATACTGGTGCTAAATTTACAGCATTGGATATCTGGGGTTTTCTTTGGGAAACAGTACTTCCTACCCACAAAGACTTTTACTGTTCACAGTTTAACTGTGCTGTTCACATCCAATAGTTCTTGAATGCAACCCATTTCTTTAAACTGTTAAGGAGCTAAAGCTTAAAGAACAAGCTTTGGTTTCTTCACTCTTTAACCAACCTGCAAATTAGTCACTGTAATGGAATTCATTAATTTTTTAAAAAAAGCTAATAGTTAGCAATAGTATTAAAAAAATTTTCCAGAAATTAAAATTTTTCAGTATTTAAATTTAGCATAGATTTAGCAATCACTGATAGGTGGCTTGTAGTGTTCATCCAGAGATTCTTAAGAGCATTGCACTTTGAAACAAATCATCCATCTTGAAAGCTCCAGGTGGTCTGCCAAAATGCCTCTGCCGAAGCAGCAGGCTGTCAGCAGGTGGGGATGCAGAGGAGAATGCTGGCAAGTGCTGTATTGCTCATGGTCAGGTGACTCAGCTCCCAGCAAAGTCCCAGTACACTGGTTGACTCTCTTCATGTTGCATGCATGTAAAGTCTGGATTATTACAGTTATGAAAAGTTATCACTTATAGTAAGGGTTATATTAGGGGCTGTCATTTCCATCAATACCCGAGGCACACTTGATCCATGGCCTGGCATATTCTGCAACAGAGAACAGCAACGATGAGAAACTTTTCAGGCACTGTGCTCCCAAACTGTTTCCCAAAATGACTGTGGTAGGAAGCCACCAGGAGTAAGGGCAGCAGTTCTTCACCTTCTGGGCTGCATGTTCACTCTCTGCCTAAACTAACAGTTCACCCTCCTCCCATCCCCTACCCCTCTGCTTTGCTCTGTCCCTTTTCTTCCTCTCGCATGACTCACAAGCTAGGATCCCATCCTCTACCACAAACTACAACTTCCCACGACAAAATTTCAACACCATGTTTCCCTTGCCCGTACCGCACACTATAAGGGTCAGCCTGGACCATTATTTCCCTGCTTTCCTACCACTCGCTCGCAGATGAAGGCCCTAGCACCGTATTCCCTTTCCTCATCAGAACCCAGCAGTGCTGTGGTGTTCTGAGCCGGCAGCAGAGGAAATGCAGCAGTTCCCAACCTTGCTTCAGCGTAAGATCACACAGGAGTTACAGGGCAACACCCTTGCATCAGTCATGCTATTTTATGTTACATGGTGCGGTGGGATCCTCCAACTGCCTATAATTTCCCCTGAGGGCCTTCAACAAGGAAATTAAAGGGTTACTGGGGAACTGTATCATTATGAATGGGAGGGGACTAATAATAATATGTTTTCCAAAATAAGCATTTTTAACTTTAGAGTCAGAACTTTACTGACAAAATGGTCAACAGAGCAGAACTAGTGAGCAGCTCTGTAGTGTTACATTTCATCTGCCTATTAGCTTCTGCTTTTTTTGCCACAGACGAAACTGTGCAGTGTATCTGGGAACATCATTACCTGTCAATGGGGTATCCTCCTTCACAAATGTTGACCAAGGCGTACAGCTGTCTCAGTGCATACTCATACTGAAATAAACAAACATTGTTAATAACTTCAATGATGAAGAGCAGGTATTGTTTATCCAAACTAAATTGTGGAAGTAATTTAGAGACACTATTAACATTCAAGATCTTTATTTGCTGGTCTTGGCAATCTAGGCTAAATTTTATTCTGTGTATTTTGCTCTTTAAACTTTGTTAGGTAAATTCAGCATATTGCCCCCTTAGGGGCAAGGCTCATCCATCTAACCAATTTCACTCAAAAACACCACAAAAAACCAAACAAAAAAACACTGAAGAGGAACTAAAAGTTTAACAGAGCAATGTGGCCTCCTAATAGCCTGGTTGATTAGAAGCTCCAGCTGAAGGAGTGCATCTGCTTTTGATTTGTATATAGTATTTAAATCTTGGCCAACTGCCACATAATCCCATTGCTTTCTGCTAAAATCAATTAAGTTGCTGTTGACTCATCCTGTCACATGCCACTACCTGCTTAGGTTATCAGGACTGGGTTTTCTAGAATAGTAACTGACCTCTTATTCTTGTCTGAACAGTACTTAGCACAACAGGATTTGGTCCTCAACTGGGATCCCACGAAGAGTAGACAGTGATAAAACCCCCAAATTAAATAGTGGCTCTCAGGAATTCAACAAGACTATGGAAGTAGCAGCTTGGCTATTGCAAAGAACTATGCAACGTGCAATCATAATATAGAAATCTGAATATATTAGGATTATGAATTCACAGTGGTGGTGCTGTGTTTCTGTTTTGCCAGTAGAGATGCTTCAGGTAGAAATACAACATAACTTCTTTAATACTGGGATTTTTTGGGGGAGGAAGTTGATGAAGGGACAGCACTAACTAGTACTTCTGGGTTTTAGGAATCTTCTTGCTTATCTACAGGTGCAGTGGAAGTGGTTATGTGCTTCCAAAAACATTACTCACCCTTTATCCAAAACTAAGCTGCAAGACTGCCCCCAAGCTAGCTTTTTAATAAAAGCTGATTTTGCAGACCTGCTTATGATTTACCAGTAGGTGTATCAGGTTATATCTAATGCTTGACTTACCAAGGGTAAATGCCAGTTGAAGCAACGACCTTTGAAGTGGTTCACTGCTGACTGGTAGCAGTCATAATTGCTGATGGTCAATCTGTCTGACAGAATTTGGTTGGTCTGCTCTTTTGATCCTGTTACTAAGGTGATGATCTTTCGCATGGATTCTTGGATAAATTCTTTCACCTGCATTTAAAACAAGAATTTAAAACATGCCTTTTTTTTTTTTTTGGAGACATTAAATGATATTTCTCTTTCTTTAAACCTCAACTCCTGGGCTCTTTGAGGAATGCAGTTTTACTATTTACTTCTAGCACAGTCTTTTGGACCTGTCTCTGAACACACAAATTAAAATTTGGGAGACAGAAAGTCAGACTCCTGGCACCCAAAATCACTCACTGTCCTTCTAGTGGTCTGCCAGAAGAAAGACAACACCAATACTGGCTGCCATTCTGCAGAAGCTATTTGATTTGGGAGACTTCAATTCTATTGAGACAAGAGTAACTTCTCCCAGCAAGAATCCCAATGGATGCAGATGAGGAATTCCCTAGCAACAAAAGCTGTGAGATTGACTTTTGCATTTGCTTACATTTGCCTAGGTAATCACTACTGAATGTGCCTTGTGGAACAGATCCCTGAATTTTAAAGGAAGAATAAACCACCAGCTAGAGGTTAGCAGTCTGAATTTTCAAAAACTGGCAGCAATCTGTCAGTCTGACCTGATGTACCATTCAACTTTATTTTTTTCCTTACCTCCAGGTGTATTTTCATCTCTCCAGCAATCTTCTTAGCCTCATAAATGTCATTGGTAGCCATCAGCTTTCGTTTCATGATTGCAAGAGGCACATCAGGACTAGGAGTCAGGTCATAATGTTTCACAGGTGGCAGAGAAATGGGGACAGCTTTCTTCCCCTTGCCCTGAAACTGCATCACTTTCATGGAGGAGATGCTCTGAAGGTTAGAAAGTACAAATGACATTGACAAATGGAAATTGTCAATCACCTCCAGTAGGTAGTTGTTTTGCTATGCAAATGTAACTCTCTAAACTTGCTTTATTAGAGAAAATAAAGGAGATCATAGGGTTGTAAGTGTGTGTGCGTGTGCATGTTGGGTTTTTTTAATATAAGGTCAAGCCTGCAAAAAATCAGGGAACTTTTATTTCCAAAACTCACTGTGGGGGAAAAACACCATCAGGTTAAGTAAGGTGACTTCTTTTTAAACAAATATTTAATTTGGGCTTCTATTAACACAGTGAATAAAGGGAATATTACAAATAATACATCACCTCTCAGCTCTTCCCATTCAAGGGATCAATGTACTTAACACTTCATTAATATTCATAATATGTCTGGAGGTGGTAAATACCATTCTTATACATGATTAAAGTGTCAAATCACTGGCAGGGCTTGGAGGACAACTTGTATCCTGACTCTTTGGATTAAAGCATAATACAAGGCTGTATTTCCTTTAGCATCAGGACTGTTGTCTCTTAAATGCTAAGTGGTCTTCTGAGATGAACAGTTTCATTTTCTAAATCAACCTTGCCAGTTTACAGTGATTTTTTTTTTTTTTTTTTTAAAAAGGGATGAAAGTATAGGGCACAAAAGCATAAGATATTTTAAGATATATCTGGCCAGGAAGCCCACTCAAATACATACTCTGTTTCCATACTGCATCACATGGCTGGTGTTGGTGCGTTTCTTCACAAGCTGAAACTGCTTGTGGAGTGTTTCTTTTCTTAGATCCTCCTGCATGAAGAAACTTCCATGTGGTCACAGATACTTAAATTCAGCTATTCTAAAAAAAGCAAGGAAACCTGAAAAGGGTCTTAGCTGCCAGTATGTAGAAGGAAGTATAGAGCAAGAGCTATACATTGTTTGAAAGACACAAAAGTAAAAACTGAAATGAAGATTTGACAGCATATTCCCAAATTGTTTATAGTGATCTCCTAATCTCCCAGCAAAGGGGCAAGAAGGAAGTGGGCTAACATGTAAATCCCAGATTTGTTTCATCAACACTGTTTTCCATTATGCTAACAAACGAGTTAGCCACAGTTCAGTATTTAAGGATCCCTGAAGCAGAGGTACAACTTACAGAACTGCCCGATTTGTTTAACAAATTTGGAGATGTCGTCTCAGATTAGAAAATCAAGATTATGTGAATTTGAAACTAGAAGCTAGACAGTGCCTAATCTTATAAATAGTAAAAGAAGGGTACATTTCTGGAAGTTAGTTTCATAAATAAATTTAGTTGCCCAAACAAAGATTATATATGGTTCTGAATATTACAGAAATACTTTTACCAACCTGATCTGTTGATTTCAATCTCATATAAAAACAAAGACTTTCATAAATTCTGTGAAAGAGCTATTTTTAAAAAGCCTAGTGTTTTTCATTCCAAAACCTCATCTAAGTAACTTACCATATCTGAATCTTCCATCCAATTCACACTGTACCAGTCCCCAAGATAAGTCTGCCTTTCATCATCATAGTAACATGCGTAAGATGACTCTCTGGGATTGGCAGCAGTTGTTGCATAAACTGTAGATAAATGGAAAGTAATTTTTTTTTTAACCCTCCTACATGATTTAGTACTTCACTGCACGTGATATATTTGCCTACGTACTTTGGGTTTCAATCATTTACTTTTAAATAGCAGGAAGGAAAGAAGCGTGTTAATCACTCTGTTCAGCCAGCCTCAGTGATGTTACAAAACCTCCTCTTCCTTACTGCCAAATGTGTGGTCTGGGGTGTTTAAAGAAGAATATACTCTTACAGGGGAAAATCTCCTATTCAGAGAACTGCCTGACAACACTGTGCACTGACAAACATCTGTATGTTCATTTTCTTTATTACAATAATGAGGACATTTTATTTCAAATTTGGAGTAAATACCATTAATCATCTTTTCTTTCAGAAAATTACCTTCCAAGTAATATCCTTTCTGGGATAACACTCTACACAAAGAGAAAAGGAAACCAAACCTCTACAACATCTGCCCCAGCACAGTGTTCCCAGTAAGTCATCTCTAACACAGTAGAAATACTGTAAACACGTCTTTACAGGTATTAAGACAAAAGCTATTTTGACTTTTTGCCAAAGTCAACTCATAGCATACTTGCGTAACTGAAGGAAAGTCCAAGTTTCAAAATGAAAAAGTGTTAGGCATGCTTTTATGTAGCTATAGTGTTGTTTCTACTCAGAAAGTATCTGAAGCTCAAAAGCCCCAAAAGTCTTAAATGTTGTCTGTGTAGTAAAGTGCTGCTCTTAGCACCCTTTGAAATGCTTACTAAGTAACCAGTTAAGCTTTTAAGTTCACCATTGAAGGCTGCCAAAGACAGCTTCATAATTTAATACATAAATTGACAATTTTCTGCCTTTCTAAGTCTGTGGCAGAGCTGGTGGTAAACCCAGAGAATCCCCAGACCAGACATTTCTAATAGAACAAACTTTGAAAAATGCTGATTTACCAAGTGTTCTTCAATATGAAACATTCTGTGTGAACTGTATAAATCTTTGATAAGGCTGTAAGAAGCCTAGGTGGGTGCCAGGCAGCGTACTCCAGGGCCAAAGACTCAGGAAGCCATGGATAGGCACATGGCTGGTCTTCCCTGAAATCACAGCTTCAAAACTACAAGAAAGCCAGAGCACTCAGGCTCCCTGTCACAACACAGGAGTTTGAAAAGACTGTGATTCCTCATCCTAATCAAGGCTGAGCTCCCAGCTCTGCAGCAGAGAGCTTAGAAACCCTGAAAAATCCAAACTCCCACTTGCCAGGTTATTGTGTAAATGAGCGTAGCAATGGTATCTCACAAGTGCCTTTGCTACTTGGTAAACTGGCAGCAGAAACTTCACACCTGCTGTTAGCAGGGCTGAGGGTGAGAAATGGCAGTATAACTTAACTGCTACCAGTTAAGGGCAACCCACATTGTTCCTGAAAAGAAATACTTTTTCAACTTCTCATTTGCAAGAAACTGAAAGCCCTGTTAGTCTTTATAAGACTCCATTAAGTCTTTAAAAGGAACTTCCCATAAATGTAAAATATTACTTTCTCTAATTCTTGTGCTCCCCTACTAAAACTGTAAATAAAAGTGCCTTAAACCCACCCTTGACACAGTATCTGTTTAGGTCTGTGACAAGTTGTGACACGTAAGTCCAGTAAGTTAACTGGTTGCTCACCGTTGATATTATCAGCCAAATGATTCATCATAGATCCAGACTCGCATGCTTCGACGTAAAACACCATCTATAAAATAAATCAGAGACCTTAAGAAATTCCATAAGGAAAGGGAGAAAAGTCCTTCAGTGTTTTTCTGCTGTAGCTAGTTGGCCTGTACTACTATGCCTGAAACAAAAGCTAGCCATAATGCTACAAAATAAAACATAAAAGCAAATAGATCCAATTTTTCATTTTTGGGAACTAAACTATATGGAAAGGGAAAACATAATCACAATGAAAAGATGCTATTAATCTCTATAGAATCCACAGGGATCTATTGATTAATGTATAAAGCACAAATCAAATACACAGCCACTTTTTAGGCACAGCAACGTACCACTATTGAAAATAGTATTTCTAGAACCAATGGCCACTTAGGTGTTCCTAAATACAGCCAGCCATAGTAGACAGATTACCACAGAAAGTTGCTTAGAAAAAGCAAGCTACTAAAGTGTTCTAAATATTAATTTTTCTGCTTAAAACTACTTGTGATGAAATAAATGCACAGAATTTTCTGACAAAAGGTACAGTCTCTTAAACTATATTAGTTACTGTAAGAGAAACATGAGGTATATACAAACTTCCTGTACTAACAGTGCAGTCAGAAGCGAACAAAGTACAGGAAGAACAAGTCAGGTACATATTATGAGGGTGCAGTAGTGACAGATGTTGTTTCTCCACAGTTGGTCAGAATATACACCATTATCAAAAGGCAGTACACTACATTTCAGCATGGACTTCAAATATACAGTAAACTAAAAATGGAAAGAGAAAATTTGGAAAGGATCAATCCTTGTAAGTGCAAAATCCTAATCCAAATTTCTTTGTATCACAACAGCTACCTCCTGCTTTAAACAACTCTCAAAATTAAGTCTCTTTCATGCCAGTTGCTCTTTGGATCTCACAACTTCTGATATACTTGTTTACCTTCTGGTATTTTTTGTGATGATACATGTACCAAATAGTCTTATTTAGGTCCTTCACGTGAAGCTGTAAAATAAGAAGGCTTGTATTAAAACCACTTACGTTCAACAGACACACAATTCACTTACCAGGAATAAATACTAACTGTTGTGAATATGTTTATTGTTTCCCCTTAAATAGATCCAGTGCCTTGCCCTTCTGAAATACAATGTTCTAGCATTTTACCACTCCAGGAAAGACGAGTAATAGTCCCAGATGACATGTATAGTGCACCAGAAAGCCAAGTCATACCTGTGTGAAACAGTCTGCTTGGACCACCAAAGTCCAATGAAATACGAAATGACATAACTTCAACTTGAATGCTTTAGATTCAAACTGGAAAAAAATCCAAACTGGGGTGATGAGGAGAATATTGCTCCTTTTCTGCCTCCCCCCTCAATATGGCAGCACATCAAATATTTTTGTGTTTTACATTTATTACTTATTATTTTAGTACATCACTAAAAGGATGTTTTTTACAACAGAGTAATCCCCCCAAATGCTTACATCGTCATCAGGGAAAGCCAGAAGTCCTGGAGCTCCATGGTCAGTGAAATAAACAAACACATGATCCTTGGGACCACTGTAATGAAAAAATTGCAAACAAATTCTTTCTAACAACGGCAACCTAATTTTCACTACAACAAACATCATCTACTTCTCGATGCCAAGACATGTCAGTATTCGAAAACAATACAGCTGAAGCACCTTCTCCTCTTGGTCGTAATTTTTTCCTCCCAAAGCGTACTACTTTGGGTGCTATGAGAGGAGATGAGTGTCTGCAAGAGGAATGAAAACACATATATAGGCTAGTCCCTCAAGCATGGAGAATTCGGCAATTAAGCTTCACGTTTCAAACTGTAAACTGATTCCTGGTTAGGCAGGGGCTGGTACGTTGAGTATGGCGGGAGCACAATTATTTTTTAACGCCTATCTGCAGAATCTCTCATACTGTGGGCATTTGTAGCAGTCTGGTAAAAAAGGAATGCTTTTATAACTAAGTTATACCGAGGCACCACTAATACAGGGATAAACCATAAAAACTTCTTTGAGAAGATCCTTAGATATGTTTATGTACTACCTTGTTGTGATGTGTACGGCCATACTTAGCCAAACCAGCATCAGCCTACATCTCCATGAAGAACTGATCCATATACAAACTCCCCCATTAGGCTAGATCGGCGTTTGTACTAAGTGGCTATGCACTTGGTTGAGTGCTGCGTGCTCACAGGCTTTGATTCCCTAACATCTGTGTAGTACACTGTTTGCCAGAGATCCTTCTTGCACTCTAAACCAAACCGATCATGTTTGGGTGATATCGAGGTCTTGACCCAACAGCCAGATCTGCAAAGAGATTTTGCTTTTAAACTGTATTCAGGGACAATTAAATATAATACAATGTGAACAGATTGGAAGGAGTCCCCAAGCCCTCCTCTCTTCCTCTGTATCAGTGGTCCAGAAATCCGTATTTGCTCTTGCTCTTTCCTGATTACAAAGAGGTACAACTGCAGCAGCTCAAGGGGACGCTGACCAGTCTTCTGCCTGACCGATAACCTGCTGGTTAGGGAGCAATCTGGAAGATGAAAACTAGAAGGCTTTACGGCAGATGATAACTGAGTTCTTGTCCCACCCAACAGCAGAGTCAGGCCACTTGGAAATTCACACAACAGAGTCTAACAAAGAAGGCTTGGGTGTTATTTTTCTGGCTCCCACTCTTGACCCTAAGCGCAAAAAATTTGATAAAGGTGCAATGTAAATAACTAAGACTTTTATATGTGGGTTCAAGTTGTCTTCCTGAGTAGTTAAGAGTCTTTGGCCCCCTGCATAACCACTCCCTTATTTGACTTGTAACATCAAGCTTTCACAGGTGAGGTGTGCTCTGAAGTACTTTTGTTTTTAAATGAAAAATGCTTTGTAGTCACCTCTTGACTCATTCCAGCTAATAGAAAAAAGCAATCTAGTAACTGTGCAGCTGTTTATTAACTTTTTGCCTACATGCCTTGGATATATCATTTTCTGTCTCAGCTTTGGAGGATGAAGTTTAAACAATTGAGAACAATAGCTTATTCAACTACTGCCCTACTCCTTCATTTTTTTTAGTCTCCCCAATGCCAGGGCAGGATTCATCTTTTCTGTTTCATTGCTTTGTCTCTAAAAGTAAACTGTCAGATGAAGACAGACACTTACACAATTTTTCTTCAACTAGGTTAGTTCTTCCAAATGGTCAAATTTAAATTAAGGTTTTACAGGAAATATTGTACATGGAAAAATGTAACATGCTGTAACTCTTCACCAGCAGTAATGAGTTAGAAATACAACACACTTTAGTAAACAGGCATCATGCTTTCTTATCTCAAACTCTGTAGAAGCAAGATAACTGACACCAGGTATCTTTCCAAGAGGTCTTCTAATTAGGGCCTCAAATATATCGCTTTTATTCTTGGATCATCTAAATTACAAGCCTTTATAAACTACATCCATTAATAACAGATCTTACATTCTACATAGCCAGTCTACAATTTATTATTGTTCATATATTAGAATATTGCCAAACCTACAATTATTTGTGTAACTTAGTTTACAAATACCTTAAGCATAATACATCAATTACAAGGTCAATTGCTTATACTACTTTTTCAATTGCAAAGATTTTTTTTGCATTAAATATAAAACATAATTCCATTTCATTACATTGAAAGCCTCAATAACCTTATGTACACCACAAACACAACGGCTGGGATTCTTTCAGCTGATGAGCTGTTTAAGCTATCTCTGTCCCTCTGCCACTCCCTGCTAAGTCTCACCACTTCAGATGACTAACACAACTGTTCATGTACATTAAGCCAAGTCTTAGCAAACCCTTTCTAGAGGTCTCCAAACCTTAATAAAACTCTCTTTGAATAGCCATTCTTGCAAAATACAATAGTCTAAATAACAAATACCTTAATACAGTTGACACTATCCTCTAGAGTTTTTATACCTTACTCCATATTGGACTCCATACCAGTCAAATATCAGCAGTTGCTTCTTGGTGCTGGATAGTTTAAGAAACCAGAACCATTCTATTTGTAATGTGAATGACCTGGAATTGCCATCGATATTCTTGCTGGGTTCTCAAGCTGCTCTAATTTACCCTCTTTTGTTGAAATCAGTACCAATGTACAACTACACTTGCAATTATTTTCTAAATTAAACTTCTCTTACCTTTTCAATACTTTTCCTGATCCCACCCCCTTCACTGCTTCTGCATCTCCTCTGAGAACAGCAAGAAAATTCTTTGGAGTAACATCCTAAGGATTTAAGAGGATTAAAGTTAAATCTGATCATAAAACCAACAAAATAATCTTAATTTAGAAAGATGGCTTCAGAAAGTCAGAATCCATACATGGATGGCAAGTTGAGCTGGCCATCCTTTTCGATCTATCATCATAAAATGTATCAGCCACTGACGACTCACTCGGATACTGAATTGTGAAATCACCATGTGATTGGATCACTATTATGATTTAATGAAGCAATTAGCCTTACACAGTTGTTCTTCAGATTGAGTTACACCATTTATGAATGCAAGACTTTCCCTTCTTTTATTTCATATGCCAGCACAGAAACAGTGTAAAGGTTTACTTTCATGACCACTGCCTCACTTCAAAGCATTTATTGTTTCCGTTCATCTTAAGTACACCAAACTTCATGTCAAACCATGCAGGTGAACAAGCTGGAGGCTTTATGCTATGTGCATTTTGGAGTGTAAGCTACAGGCTGAAAGGATTTATTCGGAATACTGGCTAATGCCGAACCTTCCCTGGGGCATAGTGTTTCATACCTACCTCCTTAGTATAGTCCTTGGGCACTCCAGCATACACATCTGTGCCATTAGGTCTATTGATGACAATGCCTTTTGTTGGATTTCTGAAAGTTAAACAGAACATAAATATGAAAAATTGGCCACGTGCCATGCAATGACCACAGAACAACTAGGAAACCATTTAAACTGTCTTGACTGGCCAGCTTGCCTGAGGTTAAGTGATCTCAGAATATAAAGGCCTTTTCACTTCAGTTACACATTCTTGCCTCACGTGTCCTCACCCTCAGAGTACCTTCAAGTATTCTGCCTCAGATCATGTCAATTAATCTGAAGATGCAGGTGGATGGTTCCTCATACTATCACCTCTCTACTTTAATCCTGCCTTTAGCCCCCTTTCAACTTTGCTTCAAGTGCTGCTGTGCATGTGAAGTCCACTGATTTCTGGTGCAGTTGTCTCAGAATTAGAGGCTGTGTGACTGAACTGTTTCATATAGAAAGCAATGATACGCTCTAGACAGCCACCATGAATGGGACATGTAGACTTCTTTGTTGAATGTACATTTATCAGATAATGTCCCTTCAAAAAAGCCCTGCAGCTCATACACAGAGCTTCCCTATGTCTGTAGTTTTAGGTTATTTATCTGCTGTAAACTGTTACGGCTGGGAGTTAAGATCACTTACTCCCATAACAATGAAGCTCTGCAGTCCTCAGTGCCATAACTGATGCTGAGTTGTGGAGTAAGGCTTAGAAAGCTCATGAGCACATTTCAAAGGAGAATTATTGTGCTGATGGATAAAATGTCTCTATGCATATCACAGCTGGTTTTAAAGGCTTTTCTTACAAAACTTCTACAAAGTCAAAACACATTGGTTGACTATGGCATGTTCGTAGCAACCATACGGTTTGTGACTGGTGCACATTTATCACTTACTCTTCATTATCAGCAATGTCATCATACATCATGACAATGATCTGTTCATCTGGAATTCCATTTCGGTGTACAATCTGGTACGCGTGGCACACATCTGCCTGAAATTAAACAGATTTTCATTACTAGCTTTAAGAGGCATTTTACCTTGGAGATCAGAAGAAAAATAGCTTTGCAGGCCTAAGAGCAGGATATTGTCCAAAAGAAACTGCATTCAAATATAAGAGATTGAGGGTTGCTAGAGTGCTGAAATGCACAGGTTAAACCAAAACTCAGTGTCTTTCTCTAACTAGGGGTAGTTGCATTAATAATAGAGACTATGATTAAAATCTCTCATTTACCTACTTTGATTTCTTATTCAAACAGAAACCAAAGGTTACTTTAGACCTGGAACAGATCTAAAGTATCAAAATTTATCAAAAGGTTCTCAGCAATGTTCTGCATTGTGAGAAAATCTAAATGAAAACCTTGTGCACTGACAGATAAATCCAAAGTGTGCCAAGCAGAAATCCAAAGTGTGCCAAGCAGAAGAAGAAAAGAGTTGGATTTCCACCAATTTCAATTAGTTCTCTACCAAGCCTGCATGACTAAGCATTCAAGACTGTCTTTGGCTTAAGCAAGTATGGTTTACCAATCTCATCTCTGCAAAGATTTTATTAAATTTTGTTTTACTAGGTGAGAATTTTTGTTAAGGAAAATTTCCTTTTTAATTATGTATTTCTGGTAGAGTAATACTGAAGCAACTTCAGGGCAAGAAAATAGATTTCAGTGGAAAACATAATTGCAGAATTTCTATTCAGGCTCTTTTCCTGATTTGTACAGGATATGAATAAACAGATTTACTTTACAGAACCATCTTCCCATGATGCAGAAATAACAACTCATCAAAGTGATATTACAGTAAATGCAAACCCCTATCAGAATGCTAAATTCTGAGTAACCCCAGCCCAAATAATTCTCTTCTTTTAGACTTGCAGTTCGTGAATGACCTAATGGGATATCACTAATCATTCCTAAACTCTAGAACTACGACCTACCACATGCCAGGGAAGTTGTGCAGATTTAATGGAAGAAATCTCATCTAACAAATGCACACTCCAAATGCAGACAAGAAGCAAACTTTAAAATTTACTTCTCTTGAACTAATCTAATTTGCTAGTTTGTAAACCAAACTGATGTGGTTTAAGTGGACCTATGATGACTTAGGAGTATTAGTGATTTTGACTAGTTTAACTGAAAGGACACTGTAAAATCCTGTCACTTTATAAACCTTGGTCTTCTAAGTGTTGCTGAAGCTGAAAAGAAAGGGTAGTTGTGCAATATTCTGGGAAGGGTGAGGTACATTCAATGCTAATGAACTCTCCCACAGCAAAATCTCTTCATGTGACTAACCCTGAATGTTAAATTGTCCTTATTAAAGCAGTTCCATTTCCTACTATGCAGGTCAGCCTACGGTCTCTTCCACCTGGCCCAGTCTCCACTGTTTACAGCTGCCATTTCCTTATACGTCATTATACCAGCTGCTGCCTCAACAAGTCAAAAGATAGAGGTTAAACTGTTACACAGGCATCCCATGTAATATGAAACAGCAGAGTGCAGGTTTGACTAAAGATGTATTTGATTTTCAGAAGCAACCCAAGCAGAAGTAGAAAAAAACACTAATCAGGGCTTCTCTACACTGATTGATGAGCAGGTGATATATCCCCTATCTCAAGATATAATGCACTTCTGTTATACTGACAGAAATTGTTATAGACTGGCAACACATGGAAATGCTTAGGCATGCCATAGTGATATAATATCAATATATTCAACCAGCAAGTGTCTATGCTACCACAGACATGTGGCTGACCAATAGGGACTTCAGAGGTGTTTTTAATTAATACCAAAGTACCCCAAATTAGTTAAGCTTTGTAAATGCACATTATCAGCTTTTTTTTTGTCTCCTCTCTCATTCCTTCTGATTCAATGACTCTTTGCTCGCTCTGTCCTGTCATAGTAAACAGTAAAGTAGATATTGGTGGTAAATTTAAATGGGTTAAATTCCCTAGTGTGGAGGCAAACAGATCAACATAATCAATTCCCCTCAACCTTAACTTAAGCCTGTCTGGGGACTGTCCCAGCCTTTTAAAGCTTTTGCTAAGGGAACTGTACTTGCTGGTAGCATAATGGTATCACCAACACAGGCTAGAGCAGCAAAAACATGGTTTGCTGCTAAAACTCCATTGGCTAAAGTAGGACAGTTCTCAGTAAAGAGTTGGGGGTTTTTTGCATAGAATTAGCTGAACTGATGTTCAACCTTTGACGTTGGTCTTATGCTCCTCCTGTTCCCTCTGTATATGTAAAAAAAAAAAAAAAAAATCTCTATAAAACCAGAATAGAAACAGTCTGCTGCTAGAGTAGGGAGGTGTATGTAAATCTAGAGTATTTCCTGTTGATGCATAACTGCTTCTCAAATACTGCTAGTTGAGCCTTCTTTCTTCCATATCTGTACCTGTAAAGCACCCTAAAAGAGACAGCTAACACTGTTCCAGATCTCTTTTTGGTATTATTTTTGTTGGTGTAGTATGTGAAATGAATGCTATGATCATGTACTGGATAAGTTCTCACTAAATGCAAATGACACTTTTGTGACCATGATTTGGGGTGGGTAGCAGCTGCCCTGCACAGGAGAAGGTATAGCTGTACCGCTGCTACTGCACAACTGACCCCACATGCCAGCTCCAAAATGGACACTCTTAATGGTGGCATGGTTCATCCCTTTCATCCCCAGCTTAGTCTAAACCTGTTGCTACATCAGCAAATTTCTATAGAAGATCTATACTTAAATCTGCTTAAATAATTAACTCCTAGATTCTGAAAGCACGGGAATCAGAGGTGGAATTCCCCTATTTTCCTAGGATGGGCATTTAGTTTCTCAAAATGTACATTTGGGGGAAATTCTAAAAGGAAAAAAAAAAACCACCCCAACTTTCCTCTGCCATAGAGCTGTTCACGCATTTGAGTGACACAGCTTTCAAGCAGACTGCTTGGGGGTGGGATTTTTGGAAAAATCAAGTTGTTTTATGACACATGCATGCATAAGTAGTTCCTAAAGGGAAAAGCCTGAACTTCTGTGAAATTGGTTACTTCTGGTCTTATGACTGCTAGGTTCATGGCTAAAAAGCATGTGTAATCAACTAGCAGCTAAATTGCAAAGTGGCACTGTTCCTGTTACAGGTACGTTGAAATGCAACAGCCTAAAAAAGAATGAACTCTAATATATAAGCATGGTAGAAGAATACGTCCGAAATGCCAGCCATGTTTCATTCCTCTGCTTAAACGTACATCAGTGAATCAGCCAAAACAGTAACTGTATTAAGAACTTAGGAAAGGTTTTCCCATAGCTTCAGTTACAATTTTGTAAGCACAGTGAGGAAATGTTAATTGAAGCCAAGTAGCCAAGGCATCCTTAATGTCTGTTACCTGCAAGAGTGGAGAATTTAGGACTGTCCTGGACTAAGATGCTGCTCTGGTTGGTAGTGTCCAAAACCCTGAATAAACAGAGTCCCTGGCCCATAAAGCTCAGTAAGATTGAAAATAACAACTGGAAACAGACCCATGTATGCAACTCCAAATGTTTTTATTTTCAGCATTTTAATTTTGCTAGACTCTCAGCTATTTTTCTCCTCAAAAAGGTACTCTACTTTTAGTAAGACTGTGTTTCACATCTGGCTTTTCCATTGACTATGTCTTTTGGAGTATCCAGAAAGTATTGGTCTGTCTCTCTTTCTAATCTGTTTGTGAAACCAGGTTTAGGTTTGAGTTAGCTGGTACAATCATCACCCAGGAGAAGCAGAAGTATATACAAAATTCTGTTTCTCTTAAGAACTAGTCTGTTGGCTCATTCTCTAAATCTACCAGCAGCATTTAGTGCTGTATTTGCTCACATATGTCACTAAGCTTTCCAGAGGTATATCATCTAGCTCGTTGCATAGTCGAGAGCTGAGCCACTTTCCCAGGGAATGGGGGTAGTACTCTTTCTGGTATATATTATGAGTGCTCAGTTGCATTTAGGGAATCGCAGCCAGTCTGGTAATAAAAAAGCTGCTGTAGAGAAGTCAGAATAACTGCTGAGGAGCAAAGAGGAGCATATCAATGGTCCTTCCACAGCTCAAGCAACTCTAACCAAAAAACCTTAAGATATGGGAAAAAACACCAAAAAACTGAGAAGCCACAAGCGTAAGGCAATATACAAGCTAGTTTTGCAATGACAATAAGACTATCACATTGGGCTGTATATGATTCAAAACACTTAAAATTTATTTTAGGAACTTGAGGATATAAGACAAGTTTAGATCATCCTGATTAGGGAACAGTCCCAGTTCAGCCATCACAGAGGAAACAAGTGCCTGTAAAGTGTGAATCTCACTCAGATAAATGCAAACAGTGGTTTTTTTCCGTATCTTGTCTACACTTGAGGTTTGCACCACTGACAGCAGATCCTGACCACTGACAGCCAAATTTCAAGTCTTAGAATAAATTTCAGATTCCTTGAGGTTATAGTACACGGTCTGTACAGTCTTTACAAAACTGCTGTTCATGGCATCTGTACAGCATGCAATGATGGACTATTTTCCCCGTAACTTTTCATGTATGAAATTAGAGACACTTTTGAAGGTGTAATCTTCTCCTCCTTTTATGGTTGTTTAGTCAGATGAACACACACTGCCACCAGGTAACTACTGCGGAAGGCAACAAAGCATGTTTTGACTGTGTTACATGCAGACAGCATGCAAAACAACTGGCGCTCACAAAATATAAATGTAATCCAAACATGCAACATCATTTATTAACCGTACCCTGAACAGCTGAACTGAGCAATTGATACCCAGAGATGTGTCAGCTGAGATCTCAAATTACAAAGGGACATTACAGTGCTTAGTTGCATGTAGGCAATAGCAACCAGTCCGGTAATAAAAAACAGTCACATTGAGCAACTACTTACAGTAAACTTCCCATCTACAAACTCACTTGTACACAGGCTACATCAGAGAAGTTCTGAAGAAGAAAGGTGATGGCAGGAGGAAAGTGAATTAGAGTACAATATATTTATTCTATAGTTTCTCCCTTGGAAAGCAGAGAATTACACAAATCTGCAACCCTAGAGCACTGCTTTGCTTTCTGACAGTACAAGTATTATTCTACTGAAAGATAACACACATTTCTCGTGTGTTCACGATGGAATGACTTTCATGATGGATGAAGCACAGAACTGGAAGTCGAAGTCCTACTCCTGGTTCCACTGCAAGTGACTTGAGCAAATAATTTAAATACTTACAGTGCTTTTGCTTCCACCGCTGGAAGGTAGGGAGTACTAACACATGCGAAGACATGGTTATCAGTCTGCATAATGTTTCCAAAAATCTGTTACAATTCTTGAGATTTCTGTAGTACCTTTCCTCCTCTGTATAACTGTCCTTAAAGTCTATGGTTTAGCTAGTTTTGCTGGTGTTCTGGTTTCAGCTGGTAGAGAGTTAATTTTCTTCCTAACAGCTGGCATAGTGCTGTGTTTTAGATTTAGTATGAGGATAATGTTGATAACACACTGATGTTTTAGTTGTTGCTAAGTAGTGTTTACACCAAGTCAAGGACTTTTCAGCTTCTCACGCCCTGCCAGCAAGAAGCTGGGAGGGACATGGCCAGGGCAGCTGACCCAAACTGGCCAAAGGGATATTCCATACTATACGACGTCATACTCAGTATGTAACTGGGGGCAGCTGGCCAGGCAGGGGATTGCTGCTCAAGGACCGGCTGGGCATCGGTCAGTGGGTAGTGAGCAATTGCATTGTGCATCACCTGTTTTGTATATTCTGTTACCTTCCTTTGCTGTTCTATTAAACTGCCTTTGTCTCAACCTACAAGTTTTACTTTATTTTCCTCGATTCTCTCCCCCATCCTGCTGGGGGGAGGGGAGTGAGCAAACAGTTGTGTGGTGATTAACTGCCTTTGGTGCCCCAATTTTCTGATACCCAAGGCACCCTTCTCTGGATTACATTTCATGATGCACAGAGAGTGGATTTTCCATGACTAACTGCTGGGTCTGCTCACAGTATGCCCTCCACCACGGGTGCTCACTCCTTAATGCTGGCTACAAAAGGCACAGGCTGATGCGCTGCATCTTGTGGGAACTGATTCTTTTCATAACAAGTCAGAGGCACAGTATCTTACCCAGGACAGGTAAGTAGGAGCTCAGCCCCATTCTGAAGGATCCTTCACACAGGCTCTCTGACCCTGATTTCATAACTTTGCTAATATTGTACTTGAAGCAAGCAGTAGAGATTGAAATACAGAAGTGTCTAGGACTGAAATTCAGAACAATCTGACATTGCAGACATTCTCCATTGTTAGCTGACATTATCTTCAAAAGGAAGGTGTTTAAAGAAAGCCCATTCTCAATTTTCAAACCCTGCAAAGCAATTACTTAATAACTGTCTGCAAAGCATGACCACACTCAAAAGTTAATTTGCTTCTGTGAAACTAGCATGCTCAAAATACTTATTGTTGGACACAAATATGTAAGTGTGCATCTTGTGTTCTTCATAACTCCATTATACTTGGCAGATATACTCACCACTGCAGGGTCACTGACAGAAGGGTTACAGACTCTATGCTTGGGCAACCATAGAAAAGTAATTCTCATGAGCCATAGTTTCAAAAATGTAATTTTATTTAAAGAATTAATGTTGGAGTATTAACTCCCAGAGTGGAGGGGAGCCAGTGAGACTGGTTATACAGCAATAGCAACAACCAGAGCACACCTCTGTAATTATATTTAGACACCCCAGGGCGGGCAGTGATTGAGTACAACACCAGTATTTTTAGAATTATTTTCTGATTTCAACTTTTAAAATCTCTTTTTTCAGATTTAATTTGAAATGGAATGGTTTATATTAAGGCTTTAATATCCCAGTTATGGTTATGGTTATCAGGTGACAGCTACAGTGCAAGGAGCAGGTAAAATCCCTAAAACCAGTTTTTCAAAGCATTGAGCTAGCATTTGCCACTAACAGGTTGTTCTTCAGATGCAACAAGGTTGTCAGTCTGGTTCATTTAGTTTTAAGCTCATCACTGCACTGAAAGTTACACACTGATTGTGAGCTGAGGGGGAGGAGAAACACAAACATAAACCCCGGCATGCTGAACACACAGAAGGCTCCTTTCTTCCTCAATCAACGCAAACAGAGAGGATGAAGCCTCTCTAGATTATTTTTTTTTTTGTACAGTTACATTAAAAATAACTACTTTAAAAGTTTGAGTGTTCAGCAAATCAGACTGTGGTATGTACCCAGTACCTTTAATACAGTTTAACTTTTAAAACGCTGGTTTTGTACACTAGTATTTCAATCTCTGCTTGAGTTCACCTTAACCAACAATAGTCCAGTAAAGTATTTTTCTAACATTTAGAAATATATAAATGTATACATAAATCAAAATTAAATGGACCGTGTTCTCCAGGAAAGCAAGAGGTAGTTACAAGTTTAGAGCAAAGACTGCATTTAAGTGTAGATGAATCTGTTTAAGGGATTGCCCAAGAATTCCCCAAAGGGAAAAAGTGCCATAGTCTCCTGACTGCTGATTGTAAGTCTTGAACTTATTCAGAGTTAACTCACTTGGATTTAATCCTGTCCATCCCAACACTCACACTCAGACCACAATTCCAAAACACACCGGCTTTGACAGCAGTGTCAAGCTCAGGAGTTCCTGTTCCCTTTCTTCCTCTTTCTGCCATTCACTCTGATCCCTGCACCCCGGTGCACTGTATCCTTGTTGTGCCAACACAACTCTGAGGCCATGCTGTCAAAAATGGTGAGCAAACTGATTCAGGTTAAAAATAACCCCCTTCTGCATGTCCTCCACCCCACAAAAACATACTATGTGTTTGCAGCCTTGGCAGATTTTTTAACTGGAGAGAAGAAAGGGAGCTTTTTCATAATGTAAGGAAAAGAAGAAAACAAATGGAACGAAACATGCATTTGTCTCAAAGTGAGGTTTAATTCTAGACATGATTTGTTCACCTGCAAGTTGGGGTCAGATCCTCTAGCCTAGTAACAGAACATTTAGCCTAACTGATAGTGGTCTCCCAGGATGCAGAAGTGTGATTACAGGAAGAATACTGCTCCTCCTGCTAACAACAGCTTTTCAAAAGATGAAAGACTGGACAGAGTTGCAAGCAAAAAGAAAATTCAAATAGTATAAGAGACAGTTGAGGGCAATTCTTGGGGTGACAATAACAAGAATTAAGACCAGGCTCTGAGTGAATCTTGTTACTGTTTGTTTTGAAAACTTCACGTGCTCTGCAAGTCTAGAAGTAGAAGCACTTGCCTCAATGACAGAAGGACTGAACTAGCTGATGATAGTTAAGCAGCTATCATCTCCCTGCGAGTATCAGAGCAGGCATTTTCTGGTGTGGCCAGCATCAGTATGTGGAACCAGTGGTCCTTACCTGGTGTCGATAGTTGTACCAGCCATTTGAACCTGCAACAATCACCACCCAGTGCTTGCCTCCATCTTCAGGTTCTTCCATGGGGAATGTACTGACGCCCAGAGCACAGCCTAGCAGCACAAGTGCCTTCAGTATCATCTCTCTTCTTTGTTTACTCCACAAATGGGAGGGGAAAAAAAAAAATCCCTAAAGAAAAAGTACGAGAGAATTAGATCAGAGAAGGTCAGTCAAAAATAAAACAAACACAAACCAAACATCAGTAGTATCACAACTAGAAGCTTTTCTTGCTTGTGGGTTTGGTTTTTTTTGTGTGTTTTACAGACCATTCAACCCCCAGTACAGTTTCTGGTCATATCTTCCTTTAGCACCAAGCTGCTACTAGTTACAAGAGTTTTCTGTCAGCTTTCAAATCTGATTGAAAGCAATTCTGAACAGGACAACCAAGTCTTTCAGCTCCCTCTGGTTGTTTCGTTCTATAATAGCTGGTAATGAATAAGCCTCAAATACAGAGCAAGCCTCACTATTTTACAGATAAAGCCTTTTCAGATTAATACTGTCTCTTGGCCTCTGCTTATGTAGTTCACTGTTTTCCACTCACTGGCAATTAGTGCATTATTATTGGGTCAAATCCCAGGTGATGTAGGCACAAGGACGCACAGACATGGCGAGCTGGTTGGGAGTTGGAAGGTCAGTGTCACAAAAGCTCTCTGTGCCCGCAAAGCCAGGAAGGGTGGAGAGTGGCCGTGCTGCTGTTCTGCCCGAGATACAGCCCTAACTGCTGGGGCTGGGGGGAAGTGCAGGCTGAGAGAGCCTCATGCTATTTGTGCAACCTCTTAGGCTAGTGGAGAGCAAATGTGAACCTGTACCACATGAAAGAGTAGCATTTTTGTCTCTTTTACACAACGGCTAAGTGTTTGCACAATGTGCACAGTGAGAGAATCCGGTCTAAGCCTGTGGATGTCAAATTCAGAAAAACAGCCAGGAGAGGAGGTTTGAGCCCAGGCAGAAATGGCTCTTGCTGCTTTCTTGAGAGGACTAGAAGTAGTGTCCCCACTAGTGAACTTCCTGAGGACCTTGATTGCCCCATGAAGTGTTTGCTACAAAAGCAAACAATCTGGCCATACATATCTAATCAAAGGTTTGCTTTTGGGTTGTTGGTTTGTTTGGGGGTTTTTTGGGGGGGGATGGGGGGGACAAAGGGTTATGTCTATTGCTCACAGTCTCAGGTCTGCTGCATCCTTTGTGTCCTCATAAAGCAAACTCCCTTGAAGAATTGCACGCTCTTGGCACATGCACTAAAATTACGTATTTCCTCGTGTACTGAGAGATGGGATTTTACACTGGCCTACTTACAAAAAAGAGATTCTGGAGGTGGATCATTGCTGCTATGTATGTAAGAGCTATTGTAGTAAGAGGTGGAATAGTCTACTTTAGCATGGTTTTCTCCGGAATAAAAGGTAGAAACACCCAAGTCATATGACATGGTCACAGGGCACAGTGTCAAAGCAACCACTACATCAAATAACCAAACAGTATCTAAGTCAGCCTCAGTTCCCCACAGCCAAAACCATCCATCTGCAGCCACTCAAACAAGGCTGAAACAGAGGTGCCAGCTCACCTCCAAAGCAGCTGTGAAGACTACTAATGTAACATGTAGCATGGGTCTTTCCAGGATGGGATCTACTGGTCACTAAGATTAAGTCTTCCACACAGTAGTATGGAAAATATTTTTTTTTTCAAAGTTTTTTTTTTTTCTTTTTAATGGAGCTAGCACAAAGTAGAGGAAGTCATGTTAGTCAGCTCCTATAGGAAGAGCTGTTACCACATAGAAAAACTCCAGAAAAGAAAGGAAAAGACAGAACCAAATGTTAAGCGCTATGACATCGCTTCTTACAAAAAGTCATTTCAATCTAGGAAACTTATCTTTCAGGAATAAGCCACTCCTGTCACTGCCTGCAAGTGTCAGATTTGGGACTGAGAACAATACATCATAATTTAACAACTTAGTGTTTGTTGAATTATTAGCTACTTCAGCAGTTAAACGGATATGAAGGAATAAGAAGATTTTTTCTCAAATTTGATAGACAGTTATAATCTCTCACATTGAGCTGGAATTGTAATTTCTTGTCATTGTTGTCGCCACTGACAGGTGGCTTTGTATGGCAACTCTGCATTGTCTATCTTGTCACTTTTCAGATGATTAAGGCAAATAACATACTAACCACTGTGTTGAAGATATACTGTGTTTACAATATCCACAAAACCTGCCTATTCTGTTGCCTACAGCACAGCTAAGATTCAGACCAAGTTGTTTAACACTTTTGTAAAGTGCCACAATACACCATGGGCCAACATATATCTAACTCCTGAAATATTAGAAAAGAAAATCAATATATTTTAGATGATCTTCTCAGAAATCTTAACTGAGTTTGACTTACTGGAATATGGAGACGAATTTCATGCAAACAGATCCCTCAGAGCTCAGTATCTGTTTCATAAGAAGAAACCTTCTTCCATGTTCATTAAAGCATAACTTTTCATTTCTCCAACTAAACAGATTACTTATATTTACATAAAAAATAGAAAGAGAAAACTAGTGGTTCAAATGATTGCTGAAGGGCTGGAGATACTTTCACATGATGCGTAGGTCTTAGAGATGTAAATTATTAATTCGAATCAGGACATATCAATAGAAGCTGTGCTGCTGCCAGCTGTTCACTGGGCTGTATAACATGATGTCCAATTTCAAGGTAGATCCTCGTAGACGGGCATCCATCACATGGAAACAGTCACTGCCACCGGCTGTCAGTTACTGATACACAGTAAGGGAGACTGAAGTAGCTTCAGAAAAAGCTACTATGGAGTGCTAAGTCCTGAACTGGAAACAGTTTGATGGGACTGTCTTTCCTAACGAGTTCATACTCCAGGTTCGTATACAAACAGGGATCTATGGCTCTCAGGACCCTAGCTATACCTCTGCATGGGGCTGTGCCATGCAGGGGACAGGTGTACCCTGCATTCTGCCTGCAAACAAGCCCACACCAGAAAAGCCCAGGGCCAGATCAGGAATGAAGACTTAAGCTATCAAGCCCCTCAGACAGTCCCTCCATAGGGATTCAGTCTCCCATGTGGTACATGGATATCCAGATCCTCAGATTTCTCACCTCTGCTGAGACAAAGTTGTGAATGATGCAGAAAGCTCAGGGAGGGGAAAAACAACAAACACCAAGAAACGTTTGCATTGTATTAGAAAGCCACATATATTTTGTCATGGGTTATTTAGAATAGAAAAAAAATCCTCTTTTATACTAATTAATGACATATAATTTCACTTATCTGTCTTCTCCTATACTATAATTAAATCAGATTAAAACCAGAAAGAAGGGGGGAAAAAAACCTAGACGTACCACGATGTACTAATAAGCCCTTGATTAATAAATGCTCAGCTCCCCAAGGTTCTCTGAGCAGCATTTATAATGGTTAACACATGTGCAGTGGGAATAGGTCTTTCATTGCTTGTTTCCAACTACAAAAAAATCCAAACAAACAAAAACCTGCAAACCCCAACCCCCATATTTCTGCTTGTTTTAAAGAAAGCCTTTGAGTGCTCAGGCAGGCAATTTAAAAGATTTTGTTCTGGGTTGTGTTGAATGAGTTCTTGACGTACAGTTGAGAAGAGAAAGTTCCTGTCACATGCTTTGTCTTCAGGTCATATTAGAAGAGAAGCCAGCTCAGCTGACCAGCTTACCACAGGTACATAAAAAGCCTTTTTTCTGAAAGCAAGGAATCAAAGATGTTACATGCAATCCTAAATGTATGCAGGGTGAGACTACATGGAAGACCTAAACATTCACTACAAGATCATGTTAGAGCTTTGGCTGACCTCCAAAAAATATGAGATGATTTATCAGCTCTGCCTAGTCTTTCTGGTAGAAGAGTTAATTAACTCTGGTTTGGAGATCATGCCAGGAAAAAGGCACATCTCACAGGCTTAGTGGGTTCAGCATCAGATCTACACATGCAGAACTATGGTGTGCGCAAGCACAGGTAGGATGCTGCGCAGTTTGCACAGTCCCTGGAAGAAGCATGGCCAGAACTGGGTGGCTCTAGCCAGAACAATTCACTTGGTTCTTAAAACCTGTTTTTCCTGACAGAGGTACCTTGACCACTTCCCATTACATACCTAGCACACATCTCTGCCTTGATAAGAGAGGGATGCTTAAGACAGACCACATCTGGAAGCGGCTGGCTGCTGCTAGAACAATTCTGGTCAACAAACAGCCAGTTCCCTGAATTCCCAACTTTCCTTTGGGAAAACAGTCCACTAAGATCAAAAATCTTAGAACAACAGGATGCCACCCTAAAGAAAGGGGTTTGAGTTCATCAAAGTATTTTCCACTAGTGTTTAGAGTGGTGTTGACACTTCAGTAGCTTAAACTTCAAATGCCTCAAGCACAGCCTCTAAGAGCTACATAAACAGAAATCATATATCCATTTTCTCTTCATGTGAAATAAGGGAGTTAACAGTAATCTTGGGCGAAAATAACAGCCTTAAGCTAACCAGCTGATCGTTGCAGTTTTTCTTGGAAATCTCTATTTCTTTTCAGCTGCTCTTCTTATGACCACTAGCCTTTTAGTTTTCAGAATCATTACAATTCCTTTTCCCACACAGTGCTTTGCATATTGCCGGTCACTGTAGTATTTAAATGCTTATTTCCACAAAATATGTGACTCATGATAGCCCTCCTCACATGAACCTAATGTCTGAGCTCTCTGTCAGCAATGTTCTGCCTACATGTTGTGCCAGCTGCTACGCAAACTGAAGCACCTAAACCTACGATTAAGCCTCTGCAGAATTAGTCTGATTTTCTTTATGCACTTATATGGTAGAAAGAAAAAGTCTTTATCGCTGTAAACTCTGATAAGCTACAGTTTGAAGGAGATTATGGTCTTGGTTGGGAAACAATTCTTTACAAAGTCTATTAGTAACCATTTTAGGAATCAGCTTAATTTGACTGGAGCTTGTATTAAGATAGTTCAGCGTAGCTACTGAAGATGTAAAAACAAGAATTTGTAATTATGTTAACTCAGAATAGTTTTAAACATTTCTGTAAATGTTAAACAAAGGTATTTAAAAGTAATTTTAAATAAAGTTCATTCCACTGTTTGCAGATATGTCTCTCTCAGCAGCAGAGAGATGGTACCATTTACAGGGTGGGGGAAAATCACTCACTATGCTTCCTAGGATGGTGACAATCTAAAACACCTGCTTTAAAGGATTTTTTTTTTTTCCTATGCACTTCAAAAAGCCTAAATTCAAATTTGGCAGATCTTAAGGCATCAGTAAAACTGCTTCTACTATTTACTTTCATATCTGTCTACAAATATACAAAGCCTCTGCAATCACACTCTGATGGTAGGAAAAAACCCAGCTACTGCAACACTGCATGAATAGCTTTAATTTATTACATTACATGATTCAAGGCAGGGGGGGTGTTGAGAGTAGAGGAATAAGTTGGATGAGAGTAAGCATTTCTGATCAATAAACATGGAAATGTTGGGGGTGTGGACAGAATGAAATTCTGGAGAAGCAATTACACAGAAAGCCTGAGATTCCTGCACTCCATGTGTTTTTTACTATGATTTATCTTAGCGTTTCAGATCTTCACTGCAATCTTTGCTTTAACCCCCAGATATGGACACCCAACACAGTGTTGATCCATCCTAATTAGGAACTAGTGGTGCTGCCAACTCCGAGCAGAACCTCGTGTTATGGCAAGGTTGTCTACCAGCTCTAAGTACAGAGCCACAGTGCAGTACCTTTCGGGCATCACCAGCCCTTTGCAAAAAACCCCATAAATTCTTACTCCATCATTTTCCTCCATTAAAAATGTATTACTGGGGTCTAAATCTGCGCTGCTGCTGCTACTGCTTCCCCCCAGATCTCCCTCTTCTCTCCAGCGCCAGCCCTGAGCAATACCCCTCCGAACAAGGAAGGGGCTTTGACTTCTCCCCGCGGCGAAACCCATCCAGAGGACAGAGCTCGAACACAGCTCCCGAGCCAGGGGGGACAACTGTGCCCAACCCCCTTTTATTAAAGGCATCACCGACGACACAGCCCGGCGCTCGCAGCAGCAACGCGCAGGCGGCACGGCGGGCTGGCCGACCCCTCTCCCAGACCCCCAGGAGAGGGGAGGGCTCTGCAAATCGACCGAACCGTCGCACCGCGTCCGCCCCAGTGCTGACTAACGGTCGGGCCACGAACAGCCCCCGCCCGCCGGGAGACGACAGGACGCCGGGACGGGCGGCGGGGGGCTCGGCAGCGCTCGGAGCCGGTGAGAGAAACCAGCGCCCTATGGCCGCTCCCCTGGAGCCGGCGGGGCCCCTCGTCCCCATCCCGGGCAGCTCCGCCGCCGGGGAGCAGAGCGGGCAGACACCCCCTCACGGCTCCCCTCACTCAGGAGCACCCCTGCCTCCTCCCCGCCGCCAACCAGCAGCCGGCTGCGACAGAACCCTCCACGGACAAGGCAGCCCACGGCTCCCCCGGAGCCCAGCGCAGCCCCCGCCGGCCCTTACCGCGCTGCCTGCGGAGGTGTCCCCGCTGCGGGCGCTGTGATTGCGGTAGGCGCCGTGCGGAGCGAAGCGACCACGGGCCGCGGCAGGCGGAGACTAACGTCGGCCAATCGCGGCCGGGCGGAGGCGCGGCCGGGCGAGTGTCCGGCCGCACTACGTGCCCCAGCAAGCCCGGCGCGCCCCCGTCCTCAAAAGGCTGCGGGCCTTGCGCGCAAAGCACCGTGGGAGTTGTAGTCCGCCGGGTGCAACGAGGGAGCGTGTCTCGCGTGGTCGGGGAGCCCGGCGGGGGCGGGTTGGAGGCAGCGGGGGGCTCTCCGCGCCGTGACCGGCTGTGGCGCCTGTTGACGTCGTGCCTTGGGCAGGAACGGGTCGGCGCCGGCTGTGCTTTCCCGTTGGAACTGTCCTGGGATTGAGGGGCAGGATGGAGGCAGAAGGCCCAGAATGGGAAGGTGGAGGAATGTGCCAAAGGGTAGTTCATTAAATGAGGGAAGAAAACTAATGCCCCAACGTCATCCTTGTGTACTTCAGCCAAGTTGGCCAGCAGGGTCCTGGCTTCTTGCTTCAGACTATGCCTGGCCTTGCTCATGACCTGCTCCTGGCTGCGCACGAGTGGCTCAGGTACGGTGCGGAAATCTGTACGTACCAGTAGAGAGAGGTGTTGCGGTGTTTTGGTTATGTACTACAAAAAAGCCTGAAAAACGCTTCTGTAAAGTCTCCATTTTTAATGAGAGAGAAGCAAGGATCATTTTTGAAAAGTAGATGCACATGCTCTTTGCCTAATAAACCACACAGAAGGGACTGCACCAGCTTCCCCCTTTGCGTGCTATCAGATTAAAAACCCAAACAAGTTTGCATTTTTTTAGCAACCAGCTATGTTTTTGAACATCTGCAGAAAGTCATAGTTTTGCTCTGAGTTTGCCACTTGCGTTATTTGCACCGTCTCAGCTTTGCTTATGATCAGAATTGTTAAAGGTCATTACAGGTTAATCATCAGTACTTTTCTGGATGGTGGAGTCCCCAGTAACCTAGCACGCCTCCTGACACAGTCAAGCTGATAAAATTCGGGTTGGTTCGGTAATAACCTTTTTGAACTGACAAAGACCATCACGCTGATTACCCAACAGGAAAAAACAAGGCCTAAACCTTCCTTTCCCCTCAATTTGATTTCAGCTTAGTAGCCGCATGGGTTATGCTTATGTTTTGAGTGTTATCCTCCAGCCCTGAACATTATGTAATATCAGTTAAGAGCATTGCTGACCCATCATCCAAGTCCAAAGGTGTTTTTCATATTGTTTGTTATAGCTGGGCTATGTGAGGTAAGTATACCTTATGTCAGCTGTCACTTCTAAAAAGTCCAATAAAATAATTGCCAAATAACCTGTCTAGAAATTCTACATTCATTAAACATCAGCAGGATGTTCCTTATTGTGAAAAATAATAGATGTGATCACCCCTCCAGGAATCCTGGATCTCAGTTAAATGTGTTAGACAGGTACTAAAAACACTCAAGTAATACTCAGATTTTTACTACTGAACGCGGTTACTTCTTTGATGGTGTGAGAAAGTTAGCAAGCCTTCCTGAACGAGGTGGGAAGTTTGTGTAAAGGAAAGATATGAATGGTGTTGCCGGGTATGTGGGCTGAGGTAAGCTGCGAGATTGCTAAGATACAGCTGCAGGGAGTCTCAAACAGAAGCGACTAGATCTCCTGCAGCAGGAATCCAGTACGATCCCTGCGGCCACTGCTACCATGGAAAAGAAGAAATGAAAGAAATAATGCTCTGTCAATCACACAAACACACATTTTATGGCTATGTAAACAAGCATATGTATATCTTTTCAAAAACAGAAAACTACATAAGTATGTAAAACCATGGTGTTATGAAATGTTTTGCTCCTTGTTCTGACAGCGCTAAAAAGCAAAAGTAGCCATCAGCCACAGGTTTCATAACAAAACTTCGACTCTCTGGAATGCAGTTCTACCAACCCACCAAAGCCACAAGCTACAAATGAGAACTAAGATGCTAGCAAACTCTGAAAGTGTTAATAAATGAGGACAAAAAACACCCCCCAAATGTGAAACAAAAACTGCAGATAAGGTGAGTTCTTTCTTAATGGTGAGATTTTACCAACCAAGGATGGGAAGTCCTACAGACCGCAAGGCTGCTGTACAGTAAGGATTGGTAGTTTAGCTCTGATTCTTTTTTGCTAAGAGTGCTCTGAGGGGATTCTCACTCCTACCTCCAGCGTTGCTGACACCGGGCTGGCTGAAAGTGCTGGCATGGTAGTAGTAGTTCTGGTAAAGCACAGACTTCCCCAAATGAGATTTTACAGATTTCTGGCAGAAGTGTAAATGTTCTGAAGATGTTTTAACACAGTTATTTATGGTACCATGCGACTAACCTCACAGCTGATGAAATTGGACTGAAAAATCATTAGTTTTGCTTTTAATCTGCCAGGAGAGATATTTATAAAAATGTACAGGAAGCCATTCTGGACTGCATGTACATTTCTCCTTTAACAGCATCTGAATAGATCAAGACTTTTTTTTAATGAGTCAAGGACATTTTTAGCTGGGAGAAAATGGACTGGAATCGTGAATTGAGCTCACTCAGAGCATGTACCAGGGAGCAAGATGCAGAAGTTATACACTGGTATAGTAAGTGAATGCAAATCAGATGACTATTAGATTAAAACCCAGCTAATACACCACAACACTCCCATAAGACTTTGTAAATTCTGTAGGGAATTTTTTTAAAGAAAGTTTTCTACTTCTTGGAAAAATTGTCACCAAACATTATTGAACATTTTCAAAGGGAAAGATAGAATGAATCCATAAATATGTCCTGTGTGGGTGAATCTGGAAAATAAAAGAGAGAAAATTATTTTATTCATTAAAAGCGCATTTTTAAATTATTTGATTCAGTAACAATGTTTAAGAATGCAGAGGCCAAGACCACACCAGTTATGTTGGATCCAGAGCTGATTAACATACTGTTATCGTGATAACCAGATGCTTATTCGGCCACTCAAGTACAGGTTTACTCACGCAGTCACTTGTTTCAGGACATTTTAGGTTTAAAGTGATTTGCCATATAAATATCTTTGTATGTTTGCATAATATTTACCAATTTGATACTTGAGTATGTGAGATAAAAGGCCATTTCTTCTCTTCCATCTCCTCTTTAGGACTTAAAAGGATTTTCCTGAGCCACTCTGTACCCAGTCAGCTGCCCCCCAGCCCCAACACAGCAATGAACTGCTTCTACAAGATCAACAAGTACTAGTAAATGCTGGATTCTTAATCCCAATTTAAGTGATTGCTTAACAGTAGTCCTAGATTGCAGATATTCATGTAATTTTAAGCTTCCTTGACTTTTTTGTAATTTTAAGCTTCCTATTTTAAACATTTTAACAAATGCTAATTCTTTGTACTAACTTGATAGCTATTAGCAAAACAAAATAAGAAATTCTGAAAAAAAGCGCTAGTATGTAAGGTAAAAAGTGGGAGAGATTTATGGTAAATGAAACAATGTGCTGAGCCTCGTCTTTCAACATCTTCACCAGCAATGAGATTAGATTTGTCAGACTAGTAGTGATGCATGTCTAGATGCCTTGTGAAGGCAAACATCAGACGTAGTTATCCCATATGTTTGAAAAGAGGGAAGATTTAGTTCTCCCTTTAGCAAAACTAATAGATTAACAAGGGGGTGATCTTAGCTATGAAATGATTAAAGGAAAAAACAATGTTCATCTTTATTTTGGGAGGAAAATCAGAAGAGACTTACATGAAGTAACCTTAATTCTGAAACAGAGAGAGTTAATGGCAGGCATATCAGCATGGAGATAAACTGAGATTAAGCAAGTCTGGGAGGCAGAGGGATTCAGAGGTTTAGTTCACTTACATCACTAGGGGAATATATACCCATACGTTTTGAGAGGGAGTGATGGAAAACTTTATCCCTATAGCTTTGTACATGCTTTCTTCAACTGTTCTGACAGATTTAACTACAGTTGACAGTGTTCAAGATAGTGGATTTCTGTATTTTTCTTGGAAATAGGTGGGCAAGTAGAGGGAAAAGGCTTGAGACAGCACCAGAGAAAAACAGTGAACACGACAACCCTTTTTATAGGAAGGGAGAGAAAGGTGAGAAGAGTTAGAGCAAAGGATCAATTTGTTCCTTTTATATATATTTTAGTGAGAGAAATCTGTATGTATATATGTTGATATAGAATATCTATATACTATACATATACTTTTATATACATTAATTTTCTTCATTAGCACACACACTCCAGTTTGGGAGAAAGATTTGCAGATCAGAGCCTCATTACATGCAGAGTTCCTCAGCACTTAGTGGTTCCTAGTTAAGTTTTGTGTATATCACATCAATAAATAACTGAATGAACTGTAGTGTAGAAAAGAATAATTAGAGGTTGCAGAAAGGTCACTTATGAGAAAAGATTGAAAGACGTGGGGCAATTTAGTATAGACAAGCAAGATCCAGGAGAGACACTCTAATATGACACATAACAGTTGCTGCAAGAGAAAGGTAAAAATATTTTCATGTCTCTGGAAAACAGAACAAGAAATAACAGTCTTAAAATGCAAAAGGTACCTGTAGATTAGAGTGGAAAACATTTTTTAATGATAAGGTACTAAAGCACTGGCCTAGGAATGGTCCTTAGCATTGAAGCCTACAAATGACCATACAAACAGAGTTTCTTCCAAGACTAAAAGAAGTTAGATATTTTTTGTTGTTCTCTGCTTTTTGGGGAAAGGCAACAATCTCCCAGGAAATGTACTATTTCTGTCAGGTCAATTCTCCAGGCAGAGCTCTGCTGGGGAAGGAGGAGCTGAGGTTTACACCATGAGACTTTATGTCTGTTCCAAAAAATAAATAAATAAGCAAGAGTATGAAAGCATGCCAGGAGAAGACACTGATTTCTGCAAAATTGCAAAAGGAGCATGGGCAGCACCGACACTCAACGGAAGAGTAAAGATGTAACTGAAATGCACCTGGGAATTTTCTTTATGGTGGAAGTATAAATTTGGTGCAAAGAATTTGGGACATATACTTCTACCGTGATCTGTGTCAAAAGCAGGAGAATAGGAAAACATATAGACACATATGTAGAAGAAGACAGAGCTTAGAGGCATCCTGATCGAGGATCTGTCTGCACATAACAGTTTTATATTTGTATCTGGGAAAGTCTGAATAAGTATGCCAGAAAGTTTAAGCGCAAGACAGTTTGGTCATTACATACACATACAGAACAGCATCAATTTCAAACTGAGAAATACTTCCTTGAATGTATGCTCGCACCGAGAGCTGAGAAAAGGCTCATCAGAAAAGCTAAATGCACTCATTTTAGGGTTCAGTTTTATCCTACAGAAAACATGGAAGTGACTCCTATCCCCTTGTGCATCTTTTCTAGACGACACCTTTCTCCCTTTGTAGCAAAGTGTTAAGTAAGTTGTATGGAAAAAACAAGGATTTGGAGTAGAATAAAGTAGGTGTGAGGTGTAGCCTCAAATATCCGTATGATCAGGAAATTCAAGGGAAGGACAAAAAACAAGCAGGGAGGAGGGAAAAGGGGAAGAAGGCTAAAGGTTAAAAGACTACAAACACGTCCTTGCAGACAGTGGCTTCCAAATAACCTGGCTACGCAATGGGGAACTTATTTAAAAAAAAATGTGGAATAAGGTAATGGCCAGCAGTAGGCTTAACGGTATTATTTATTGCAAATCTAGTTCATCAGCATTTTCGTACCTATAAAATATTCACTGAAAACTGTGAAAACAAACGCCAATTATGAAGTGTATACACCCAGAATAGGATTCTCTGAACTTGGCATCCGTTGTCTTTTTTCATCACCTCAGGCAATCGTGGGAATCCTCATATCTGACTGACAAACTTCCTAAACTTCACTGCATGCATCCCCTTGATAATGATGTTTTTCCTGCACACAATTAATGTCTAAATATGTGATACGTTTGCAGTATCTTTGTGGATATTTGCACTCAGATTGCAAACAGTCGAATTACCCGTTCCCATTATCAGGAAGAATGCTCTTTTCTCTCTCTGTTGGTTAAAATAACACTTCCCTCCATATTAGATTCAGGTTTGCCCAGTCAACGTACACATTTACAGCTCCAGGATTAATCCATGTAATTCCCAGTTAAGCCAGGAAATTGCCAAACTGGCCCAGTGAAGACCTTCCACCCAGCACTCACATCACCAGCAGTGCTTGCCTTTGTGCTGGCAGTCTGTTGAATTTTCTGTCAGGCTCAGATCTGTTACTCTCCTTTTCAAAACTTCTCATAGCCTATATGGGCCACTTCAGCCGAGAGTGGTTAGGCAGACCTCGGGCAGTTGTATTGCACTGGAGTTGCTGAGTTTTCACCCGCAGGAGTGAGTACGTGCCTGCAGAAGATAACAGTTTCTTAGTAAAAAATTCCTCCTAGAGACATGCTGTATGGAAACTTAGGTGCCTTCAGGATAGATAAGACCTGTTAAATTTGTCTTCCACAGTTCTACTGCCAAAAAGGGAAAATATATATCTTTACTGAGAGAAAAAGGAGAAACATTCAATAGCAAATTGGTAGTACGAGAGGAGCCAGGTATAACAGAGGTGAACAGCAAAAGGGTTCAATTACTTTAAATCTTTTTATTGAAAAGTGCCTGTTTGCAAAGATTTTCATACAAATGTTTTGCCTTATCAAGTTTCAATAAGTATAAAAAAAAGCAGGAGAAACATCATTGGTCTTTCATTCTTTACATCAAATTGCATCCTCTTGGTGGAGGTTAGACCTCAACCCTTTTAGAGAATTATTCTGAGTATCTTGAATTCTTTTCAACAAATAATGCATGAAAATGCATGAAGAAAGGCATATGGCTGAATGCAAATAAACTCCCAAATCCTCAAATGACATTTTACTCTCCAGACTTTGTATTCTCAAAGTTGCTGGTTTTTAAATGTCACTAGGCACTTTTGGTCTCCTAACTTTGATAATTCTGGCAGCATCTAGGAGGGCTGGCTTTGTTTCACATTAGAGGAATAGTATGCTAGCTCTGTCATTTGTGTATGGAAAAAGGAAGTAAGATAGTGAGGACACTGCAGGAAAAATTTCATTGTGATTTATTACAGGAAAAGAAGGAAATAGGAGTAATGAAAGAAAAGACATGCAATAACAACAGGAAGACTGAAAGACTCTGTGTGTGTGAGTGTGCATAATACTGTTGATTTATACTGCAAGAGAAGGAATACAAGCACAGCCTAACTTTGTGTTTCATTTTGATGCAAAAGTGAGGATGCAACAGTGGAGACAGAACAACCTTTCCAGGGTGTAAATGAGCAGTGGTCTAACTTCAAATATCCCAGCCGTGAGTTAGCTATGTATTCTTGCCTGGGTCCATTGCATTGCACCCCTGCACCTTGTGTATATTCATGTACCCACAGTTACAGCCACTAGCTAGAGTTAAGAACTTCCATCATTTCATGTTAAAATAGAGCTCTCTTAAATGCCCTCCTCCTCCCCCTAAACTCCTGTCACTTTACCCTAATGTTTTCTATGCTAGATGGTTATGGAATATTTGCTTTCTAATGATTTTCAGTTTATAAATCATTCAGCCATATTGAGGAAAAGGTGTGTGTTCAGGTAAAAGGAAACAGAATTGTGCCTCTGTTTACAAATTCTCTAGTTGAGATGCTCTTGGACCCGTATGCTGTGAAAAAACCCCCTATTAATTATTAAAGAAATTAGAAGAAAAAAATCTTTGAATGCCTTTTAAATGCAAAGACATCACCTCTGGCTCTGGAAGTCCCTGAGTCAAAATCCCAGGGAGAACATAGCTGAGAAGTATCGCCTGTCCTGTTCTTAAACCTTCCCTCATCCCCTGCAGTTGGCCACTTTGAGAGAGATTTGTGCTTTGACTGGCATAGTTGCGCTAATATAACTGAGAGGAATTATGTTCAAATCATGGCCATGACTTTCTGCTGTATTTTTGAGAGGTTAGTCACATCTGGACAAGTTACATACCTTCAGATCCCAGAAATGTTTTGAAGGTTGGTGATTAAAATTTTCCGAAAAGTTCGTAAGCACTGAACATGATCTGCCCCCAACATTTGTATATTTTGACCAGACCAAACCTGCTTTGCTCTTTAGTTCCTCCTTGCTGTACCTCAGTTCCCCATCTGGAATGTGAAGATACGTGTAACACCACTTGTCTCAGAGGCTGTGGGGGTGTCAACTGCATATCATGAGCTAATGTGGCAGCTGGAGTGAGAGTAGCCTTACTTAGTGTAGGTGAGGTCATGCAAGGTAGCTAAAGGAAGAGGTTTTTTACCTCTTTTTATCTTAATTTACCATGGAGTACCTGTGGGGACATGGGCAGATAGCATCGAGGTGTAACTTTTCACCTTAGCTTTTCTGCAGTAACTGATTTCCCTGCCCATATTCAGTCATGCAAAGTCATAGGCAACAGTCATACAAACTTACGGGGCAAGATCATACCATTTTATTCAGTGATGCTTTTAAGTAATGAATGGCATGAAGCCACATTCTGAATATTGATAATCAAATAAAAGTTTAAATGACAACTTATCCAGTGATCATCACATTATTTTCCAATCCTTGATATTTGGTATATTTTCAATATACTGCATGAAGCAAAGACTTTAGTCCAAATATGTAGTTGTGTCATAATATATCATGACACATATGTAAAAGAAGGCTGAATTAAGATGACATGACCAACCTTTATTTTTTGTTGCTATATTTTGCAATTTTTGTGTTTTTTCAGCACATTTCAGTATAGAAAATAACTGCCAAAGCCTTATTTCGATATACTTAGAAAAGAGAATCATTAACTAAGTACAAGTCCTGTGACTAAGTATCTGTTTTGCCTCTGCAACCTAACAATTTCCCTTCATGAACAATGAAAAACCTAGGAATATGCTCAAAGTGGAAAATGGTAATTTTAAAACAGAAATAATATTGTCAACTGCAAAAACTGCTTCTTTTTTCATTAATAAAAATCAGAACTAAAGCCCCAATTGTTTTCTTGCTCTGAATTTTAAGGAAGTGATTTGTAGTAGATATTTTCTAGCTTTGTTATTTAAATCTACTTACAATGAGAGCTATAATAGGAAAAAATAACGTGTGCAAAGTATTGGTAAAAATTACTTCTACTTTGAATATGAATAGGGATGTAAAGGCTTTGCACAGAGAGCCTAATTTTTCATCTACGGCTAGATATGAATCTCTTACTTTTCATGCTTGCAGACAGAGAAGTGCAGCCAGAACATTTCAAACTATGCAGCAGCCTATGTAGCATTTCAGATCAGGGCCTGGACTCTTGGGAGGGCACCTGTAAACTAGAAGGCACCTGTAAAATTATCAATGGTAGTTAATGAAGCCGTATGCCCCATGTGACAGAATTAAATATTCTCACCACTCAGCCTAGCAGTCACAGGATGCTTGGAAGCAGCTGTTGATACAGCAGACGTATGGGACATTATAAATAGGTCAGTGAAACAGGCAGCAAGTTCTCTTTCCTTCCTTGTTATTCCCTGCCACCCTGCAAATCCTTGCAACCTGAGAACATCAATTATTGGAATAAAAATACAGACCTCAAAGAAGCACCAAGGAAAGAGATATCACTGCGCTAGATTTCTCTATATTATTCAGGGTCTAAACCATTAAACTTTCTGCTCAATTTTTTTTTCTAATGTTGTAAATGGAAACATTATCTTTTGAGACTATCAGGAATTGTGAAAATGTAAATGGAACAAACTTTAATAGTGTTGATGTAAACTTTATGTCTTCTCAATGATCAGGCAATTGCAAAGATTACGCACCACACTAGGAGACATTAAATATGGGTAAAAATTGTAGTGGAGTTGCTACATTTTATCAGAGAACTCAGAAGGAATAAATGTGTTTTCCAGTTACACATAAAGCATGATTGCTTTTATGGAATTAATCTATAACCCAACAATTCAATATAAAATCTATACAGGACTTACAGGATTGGGTTACCTCCCCTCTCATCCCGTCCCTTTATCAATACAGATCCCATTTTTTAAGATTTTGTTTGAACAGGGAAAGAGGGTTGCCATGGAATGTACTTCAAGGTAAATAACTATGTCATCTGCAAGAACCAGTAATTCTCAGGCTGTGGGCAGTTCAGATGTGGTCCTAGGAGCTTGCCTATGTAATATTCAATAAAAGACACTTCTTTCCAACCATTTATTCATCTAAACTAGGTTATATCCGTAAGATGATCCAGTCAAATAAGCACCATGCAATGGCTGTAGAGTGGAATAGGACATGATAAAATGTGTGTTGCATTCCACTTGCTGCTTATATAACTCTGCTGTGGGTATATTTCCTAAAAAGGTTTTCAGACTCTAACTAATGCAGAGGAAAGCTTGCTAGATGCAGTGATACAATTAGATACTTTCTAGATTGCAATATGCTTTGTTTTTATCCCCTCTATAAACCAGAGATAATCTAGGGCATTGGCTTTGGCCCTTCCTGTTTCTTTCCAACATTGAGAATAGATCTGTTCATGTCACTTTGGTCTTCGATGATCTAATACTTCAAACATTCACAATCACATGTGAATTTTCCACTGAGGGGATTTGTAATGTGTTTTGAAGACCAAACAAGTGGAATAAAACTAGAATTAATTTGTAATTAACACAATCTCTTAAAAACCTCTCCTCTTTCTTATTGGTTTACATGAAAATTACTTGTGCCATTGCCTGTTGAAATATGAACAGATGGTACTATAACACTTAAGACAATCCTGCCACATACCATAAATGCCTTCTGCTCTAGGATATTATGATTAACTTGAGTCATGTAGATGAGCTTCCCATCCCACATGATTGGCATTGGTTGGTAGGATTTTAAATATTAAAGAGAAGATACCCTACATTTTTTTTTTTACTTCTGTAGGGTGCTGAACTCTGTTTTTCTTAGTGTCTGAGAAGGTGATACATTCACTGATGGTTATGTGCAGCTCAGTCACATGATGTAGAAGCTGAAGGTTGTGAATTCATTTGGTTTATTATTTCCAATGTGTTGCTTAAACTGTCATGAGGCAGGATGGGTTTTCTATTAACTCAGGCCAGTACTAGCACCGTTGAGTATGTTCTGAATCGGCAGCAGGGCTAATGTCTCCTCCTTGGATTTAGGTCCTAAAGAGGCCCTATGATAATGGATAATTCATATCTGTAGACAAACATTTTGGAGCCTTTGTCCTAGACAGGAGCTCTCCACAATCTTCCCAAACCTTGTGGGTTCCCCATAGGAAGAGGATTACTATGATAAGATGTAAGGAAACTTCTGTAAACCAGCGGCTACATGATAACAACATTCAGTGTACCTGTGAATTTAACCGGAGAGTACTTGTAAGGTGTGATCTGACAAGAAGACACCTAGAGCTCTGGGGAAATATGGATGTAAGCCACCAACCATGCATTCAGCATTATAATCAGAAACTCTGGAGGAGAACAGATCCTCAACAGAGGAGGATCTGAAGTGGCAGGAGCTGTAAGTGTTGTCTTCATTCACATTCTTGCTGGTACCTCAAGCATGAGTAGAAGTTCTCCATGGAGGAAGTATAGTGGTTAGTTGCAATATGTTGGTATAGAAGATTGTTTGAGAAAACAAATAAAGAAGGAGAGTGGGAGAAAGAACAACAACAACAAAATCTAACCCAACCTAATATTATGTACACTTTATCAGCTAACCTACTAAGAATAAGCATTTACAGAAAAAGAGAACAGCCATAAAGCTTGAAAGAGTTCAAGTACTGCAGGTTTGGTACACTGTGTCACAGATGATGAGAGTGAAAGAAGTTACAGTCACAAGTATGGGGACATGCACAGGGCGGGAGTCCCTCTAAACAATGCTCACCAATTGTCTTCACTTACACACTTCATTTGAGAGACAGTCTGAATAGTAAAGTGTATATGGACAAGAATGTGAGAGAGATGTTGAGCTCTCATCTAAATCCGACATCAACCAAAAGGTTTTGACTTGAAACAGTGACTGAAAGTTACTGAAAATACTGTCTCTAAGTCAGAGTAGACTTACTTATTAAGAGTAAGTAAATGTGAACTTCATTTTGTCAAAGGAATTTGCTGCATTATACATTTGTTTTTAGGATTGAAGCAATCATGAAAGAAGATCCATTCTTACTCTTTTGCATGTGACATTAGCTGTATTCCCGAAACTATCTCCTCCAACCTTTGCCTTAGCTGACGTGTCAGATAACTGCAGTTGCGAGATAGCTTTCCACAAAAAGTTTTGTTTTTCTTCTTCGCTCACCATCATGTGCTTAATATGCAAAATAGATGTCCGGGGCTCCACTTCCCCTTTCAGCTAAAGAGTACAGTAACTTTGAGACAGATGAAACAACATCACAGGAGAGGGGTTCTTTTCTTCTTACCCTACTATAAAAACTGTTCTGAAATTAGCTAAAAGTTACTTGCTGTTCACCTCAACCCCATACACACAAAGCCCTATTAAAAGTCTCCTGTTTATCTGTCAGAAAAGTCAGAATCCTTCTTTCCTCCTGAATGTTCCTTTTATATAATTAATGATAACAAATATTCATAAGTATCACTTGCTGTTGGAGCAGTATTTTATTCCTTGCAGGATGTCAGGAGTGTTCACTTAACAAAAGTAATTTTCAAAGTAATTTTTTCTTCTTTAGGTGGAAGCAAAGCTTGCCCAATCGTGCAAATCTGTCCAAAAAGAGTGCTGAGCACGTTCTTTATGCCAAGCCCCTTGGTTTCAGTGTGAGCAAGTGCCCTTTTTTTGGTCATGCGAAACTTTATCCATGGGGCTTTGAAAAAGGAAATGGGCCACTTCAATTGTCACTAGAAAATGGCCTCAGAAAATCCTGAGAGTTTTCATGGAAGAGAAACCGAAGACTGAAAAAATCGAGACTTTAGAGCTTACATTATTTTTCTAGTATTCTTTTATAAAGGAGTCCCTAAGGATGTGGGAAGCCCTTGTGTTAACCTCAACTAATGTCTCTTCTAAGACTAGTCATAATACCTTATATGAACTCAATCTGAAAAAAAAAAAAGACAATCTCAGTATATTTATTTACCTGTTACCAGAGTAAGTGCACAGCACCTTTCAAGTATTTTCAGCAGAAACAAGGTGATATTAGTGTTATCATACAGGACACATGTATGGGAAGGGTTGTTGCAACAGGGTAAGGGTGAGCCTGGACATTAAATCTTCTGCTAAAAGTTTTGTGAATCCAGGAGGTTAAAAGGACACCTTTAGTTATTTGTATTTGTTGTGTGGCGTGTGTGTATGTGTGTGTGTTTGTATCTGGGGTCCCCATGTTCCTTGGTATCTTACAGTTGCCCTTGAGGATCAGGTCATTCCCTTCACATCTTCCCCAAGTTTTGGAGAACAGGACATAAATGCCCCACGTAGTTTCTTCTGGTCGAAATTCCAATAATTTATTGGCAATATCATGGCCAAGGTGTTTTATTCCAGTGGGCCCATATGATGGTCTGACATCCTGACTTGGGGACCAGAGACAAGAAGGGCTTCCCAGGCCTGGAGCAGGCCAGGGGCACCCTGAATGGGCCACCAGCCGTTTCTGGGCAGTGAGACAGTTTCTGGCAGCTCAAGCAGCCATTTATAAATAACCGTCCTTAAACCCCGTGTCAGGAAAGGCAAGATCACGCTTGGCTGTTTTTAACAGCCACTGCGAAGACCTTCCTTGACCCCTCGCACTGCGGGGCTGGAGCTCCTCCTGCCATCACAAGGCAGCAGTGCAGGGAACCTGACCACTGACACCCGCTCCCGTCAGGGCGGGCCGTTACCAGGAGGGAGGGGCAGGGCGCTCGCCTGGGCTCCTCCCCCTTCCAGGCTCTGCCCCGCCCCCACTGGGCGGGGCTTGACGCGCCGTGCTACCTCACGCAGCTCCTGGCGCTTCCTGCGCCTGCGCACAGCGTCCCGGAAGGCGGCCACGTCTGCCGGAAGATGGGGTTGCACCGCCGAGCCCGGCTTGGGGCCTTGCAGTGACCGTTGCCGCTCGGCGCCCCATTCCCCCCTACCTCCCTCACGATCCCCTCGGGCCGGGGGTCTCCCGCGCTGGGAGGAGGTGAGGCCGGCCTGTGCTGAGGCCTCCGCCGCTCTTGAGGGCCGCCGGGTGGAGGGGGCGGGGGGGCCCGGGCCGGGGACAGACAGCCGTGCTACGGGTGGGCGGGGAGGGGGGGCAGCGGCCATCCTGAGTATCCCTCTCCCGCCCGGCCTCGCCTGCCTCTGCGCTTCCTCCTTCCCGCTCTGGGTGAGCTCGGCCAAGGGGCCCTCCACAAGCCTGCCTTGGGGTGACGGGGCCCTTCCCGGGAGCGGGGATAGAGGCACATGTCGCCTGTTGTAGTCTCGCAGGCTGTTGGTGCAAGTGCAGGTGTGCGCCTGTCTCCCCTGTTGGTGTCACAGAAGGGGCAGCAGGCTGCAAAGCTTGTCAGGGGGAAGTTCCTCCGTCTGTCCCAGATTATGAATCTGCAGGTTAAACATCTAAGGCTTTGTTGTTATCTGTCCCTGTAATAAGCATCTGGCTGCTTTTCCTCCAACTGAGTTTGGTTTTGTGAGGTGCAAGTATGCTTTATTTTCTGTTATTCTTGCAGATTGGCTAGCAGATTAGACACTGACACTTAGTAGGTGCCAGACACAGATATGATGGTCTAAGAGCTAAGCCTTGTTTTTGTCTGTTTTCCTTAGAAACTGATTTGGTTGTAGGAGAAAAGTATTAAAATACTCATAGCATTAATAGATTAACACAAGAGTTCTTCACGTAGCCTGTACATCTTGCCTTATCAACACCAGTCTGATTTGTAATCATTCTATGTCTTTTGCAGCATATGTTCCTGAAATTTTAATTTTGTAGAGTTTGTCAGCAGACTTCCATCATGTCTTGGCTTGCTGATCTCGCTGGAAGGGCAGAGGATCTGCTCAACAGAGTTGATCAAGGAGCTGCATCCGCTCTGAGCAAAAAAGACGCAGCAAGCAGTGCAGTTTATGATAATAAGAATTTGGACTCTGCCAATGAATACTCTGAGTTGCGCCAGCATACTGGAGAACTGAAATACCAGGCGTCATCCAAAGCAGCCTACATCTCCTCAGCAGCTGATAATATTAAACATCAAAAGGCTACAATCCTAGCAGGAACAGCAAATGTTAAACCAGCACGTAGGACATCTTCGGAAGTTGCTTCTCCAGTAGAAAGTGTTTCCACACCCAGAGCTTCCTCACATTTTGTGAGAAGAAAAAAGTCGGAACCTGATGATGAGTTGCTGTTCGATTTTCTCAACAGTTCGGAGAAAGAGCCTAATGGAAGGATGGACTCCAAAAAAGAGAAGAGCAAGGCACCTGTTCTTCAAAATCACTCTCGGACTTCAAGCATTAGTTCTGTGTCTACCAGTACACAGAGTGCAAAAACTACTGAAGACAATTCCATGAGGAGCCAAGGCAATGGTAGTTAAATAGTATTGAACCTAGAGATATTTAAAACCCAAGTATGTCTAGGGTAAAGCTAGGTAATGGATTTACTGTCATTTCATACAGTAGTATGTCAAATGTGTGGAGTATAGCAGGGTTCTTAACATTTTTCCATCACAGGGATAATCTTAGATACCATGTTCATTTGAGAAGCTGCATAATTAATACCTACATCTTTTGTGTTCCCAAACTACCTCATTGCTACTGCTCACCTTGACCTCCCTGAGCTATGACCTAACATCAGCCCGCATACATCCCCACTTAGAAACATAGGCACTGCTGCATTTGTTTGATCCCTCAGGGGCTCTTACCTGTTGTTGCCACCTAGGAGACTGAGTGACTTTCACTAGCTGGTAATGGTGTTGACTGTTGCCCAATGCACCACGTGAGGTGATATGAGGTTTTCTTTGTTCCATGGTGGAAGAGGGGTAAGCTGTCAAACTTACTTGTCCTGCAGAGTAGGAAGTTGGATGTGGATAGGCTGTTGTAGAGCTACAAGCATGAGAGAGCTAGATAGATAAAGCCTTCAGATTTGCCAGTGGTTCATTACTGCAGTCTAAATCGAGATGCCTGAGAGAGCCTCTAGGCCAGATGGTCAAAAGTTGAGGCTATTCTCAAGTCAATGCTGAGGAGAATGTGGCTGGGAAGTGTCAGGAACTTGTGTTCTGTACCAGACTGTCCAATCTATACTCAGTCCTTGCTGTTGCTGTGCTACTTTACTGTTGTTTATGAAATTGAAGCAAATGGTTATGTTATTTCTTAATAATGTAGTTAGAATACTTTATTATTTGTTCAATACTTTGAGCATGTAAAGAATTGTAAATGCCAGTTTTTTAATTACTACATTAAATATGCTGAAAAGTTTTAGATGTAAAAAGGGATTGTTTCCAAAAATGTAAATATTTTTGTATTTCTGGGTTTGCAGTTTTTTAATAAGGTTTAATAATAATAATTCAAATATGTTAGACCTGGCTATATTGGCCTTGCTGATCGATGCTTAAGGAACGTATTTGTTTTGCTCAGTGTGGCCTGTTGAGTTTTCTTTTGAGGATTTTTGAGTAGAGTTTGCATTGTGGAGCTGCTAAATGAGGAAGCACACAATTGTAACACAGAGCATGCTGGTTTCAAAGTTGATTGTATAGCTGTATCTGTGTTATTTAAATGTTCTGCATAGCATCTGTTGAAGTAGCTTATGATACATTAGCTATAGACAAAAACAATTAATGCTATACTTGGTATATTGCTGTGGGTATAATCTAATATGTGCTATAAATGGCTAATTTCTTGCTTCGTTAGCTTCATTAGTCTATTGAGTTTTCCAGACAAAAGAGTAAGGATAAATTGTGTGATAATTTGGAAATTGTGCAAATGAATTAAAAGGAAGTAAATGACACTTCTTAGAGCTGTTCAAACAGGAAAGGGGTTTGAGAAAATGTGGAAAATGTTGCTGTCACTGCTGCACCTTGTTGGTGTGGTGTTGTTCACAATTAATCTGCCCCAGGTCCCTGGCCTCTGGGCGATAGGGGCTGTTGCAATGGTGACGAGGAAGGTGGAGCAAGCTGGTTGGTGATCACAAGGTGAAGTAAATAACATTGTGACAGCTAAATTGCAGTCTTGCTTGGAATTAGTTGCAGTCTGTCCCCCTGGATTTTCAACAGTTACTCATCTGGGACATACTAAATTCAGAAGTAATATTTATCAATCACCTGCTCGTTTACTTATTACATGCTATGTTGTTTTTGTTTTAACACTGCTGCAAAGCTTCCAACTATCTGCACGTTGGAATCAAGACTGTTGCAGTGGATGTATCAGCTTCACAGCGTTAATCCAGGATGCTCTCTCTGTGTGTGTGCGCGCGCATGATGGGGAAGGCTGTTGGTTCCTTCTTCCCTGCAAGGGACTGTTCAGACTACTGCCAGGAGTTCCCTTACTGTTCTCGCTGAGGTTCAAAGATTAAAAAAAAAAAAAGAAAAAGAAAAATCTGTATTTTGGTTTCCATAATCTAGAGAATTGCAGTTTGTATTGGCAGAAAGTTTTTAAGAGTTTGTCAGAGTACATCTACCTTACATTTTTTCATTAGAGAAAGATCATGCTTCTGCTTCAAATCACTGCAGCTTGATTTCTCATAGTAAAAGTGCTTTTGAAAAAAAATATTGAGAGAATTATCATTGCAGAATCAGTAAGGTGATGTTTTGACTGAAATGTTTCTTAATTTTTTTTTTACATAAAGATAACTAAAATATGTAGCTATGTGGCTGAGTTACATAATTAGATTTGATATCAAAATGACTAAGCATAGTCACCTGAACAGATTTTTTTTTTTAAAATAAAATTTACATCTTTGAATCAAAGTCTTAATGGAACACCAGAATGAACTTGAAATAAAAATTCCCCTAGTTAGTTGTTTTGTATATTTAATCTCTTCTGTTATTCTCTCAGCTTCTGAAGACATCTCTAGGCAGCATAGTCATAAAAAACTATCAATGTTTTGAAATCCTAAATTTGACATTGATGTAGTAAGAAATTTTATACCTTCTGTGTCTTGTCTTGCAGCATTAACAAAAACACTGCATGATGAGTGTATACTGCGTAATAGTCCTGTTTTGTGCAACTCCCTTGGGAGAAGCAGCTCCATATTCCGTTTCAATATAAGCTTTTTTTAAAAATTTAGTTTTGTATTATGCATTTAATCACTGATGCAGAACATGGAATTGCTGTTTATATCAAGGCAACTTATAAATACATATATTAGTTCTAACTTGCATCTCTCCATACAGAAACTCCAGACAGTTCAGATTCTGGGCTGGGAGCACAAGGGGATGGCGTGAAGGATTCATCACTAAGTGCAGTAACTAATCCTAGCCTTTCAGCTAATGATGATTTCAAGTCACGTGAGCTGTCCAATCTTCGCCTGGAGAATCAGCTGTTGCGGAATGAAGTTCAATCTTTAAATCAGGAAATGGCTTCATTAATTCAGAGGTCCAAAGAAACACAAGAAGGTACTGTGGCTTGGAAACTAAACTGTAACATATTACTAAAATGCTAGTGAACTAGAAAACAATGCTATTTCTATGTTAGTGTTTCATATTTATAATAAAATCTTTCTAGTTAAATTTGTATGTGTGACTTACCAAGCAAAATGATTCTTGGTTTCAGAGTAGTGAGCTGGGACAAACTAAAAGGCTCGTTCGACTACAAAGATAACACAAATATAGATTAAAATGACACGATCAAGTTAGTTCCAAAACTTACACCTTATTAAAATGGTTTTATCAAATGTTAACAGTGTTAAAATATTTTTCCTGCTTTTTAAAGGCCATTGCAAAATTTGTAATTTTTAAATGAGTAAATTCCTTTAAATATTTCAAAATCTGTCTGCTTTCTGGCTGTAGGTTATAATTTCTGATGCCTAGAAACTGACAGTAAAAATATAAAATTAATTATTTTTGTATGACTTTGCTAGCTTTTTCAAAGCCAAATGAAATGACAAATGTAAAAAAAATGTGAATTAAAAACACTTAAATGATAAGATATAGAGCAGACTGCCACTGTTAGGCATACAGCTGAGGGACCACAGTTTTTTTTCAAAGTAACCATATAAGCCAGAGAATTTTAATTTCCATTGAAGCTTAATATGTGATTTTTGATTAAAACCAGAAGCTTCAGCAAGTAGTCAGGCACTGTTTCAACACTGGTATGTTCTTCTGCTGTTTTTTAGGTTGAGCTCATTGTCACTTTGAGCTGAACAGGATACTTTATGCAGAGATTTCCAAAGGCTTGCTTGCACAGGGCTGTTCAACCATAGGCCATTGCAAGGGGTGGGGCAGGTGAAATTTGTCAGCCACGGTGTGACACAGAATGAAATGCCTGTTTTGAGATTACCTGCAAAATTGTACGGGTCGTGCTCCCGACTGCCAGTCTGGCATATGTTACTTCTAGGTAGTTCATAAAGTTTCAGTGTTACTTCAACTTGGTTGTATGTAATTTCTTTCTTTAAGAAATATGATATGTGCATCTTGACTATTTACAAGACCTTGCAATACCTACTTTTATAAACTTCAAATAAACTTATTTTGTAGAACTGAACAAATCCCGGGAACGGGTCGAGAAGTGGAATGTTGACCATTCAAAGAGTGACAGAATGATTAGAGAACTTCGAGCTCGAGTTGATGATCTGACAGAAGCTGTTGGTGCCAAGGATTCTCAGCTAGCTGTGCTGAAAGTACGGTTGCAAGAAGCTGATCAACTCTTAAGTGCTCGAACAGATGCTTTGGAAGCATTGCAGAGTGAAAAATCACGGTACTTCATAATTTCATACTTTGCAATTTGCAAATAGTAATAGCTTTGAAAATTCAGGGGAGGTAACTTAATCTCTTTAACAATAACAGTGAAGAAACTAATGGGGAAGAGGATTGTGTCGAGATTTGAAATACAAGGATTAAAGTTTGCTCTGAGCCTGTTATATCATAGTTGGCAGTGGAAACAGGGCAAATGAATATTAAGTAGGGGCAATTGCCACCTGATTATTCAAATGCATTTTGTATAAAGTATTTATGTTTGTGTCAGAGGCATGAAGCTGAAGATCTCGAGAAAAATGTTTTTGTCTTGAAAAATACATTTGCTTATCCACAAATATAAAGACTTTTCTGACTTACCTCAGCACCGGGTTATGAATCTGCAATTGGATACTCCAGAATACAGGTCAGGGAGGGGCTGCATGAGTCACTGACTCCAAGCCTCACACCTGTAGCCAGCTGTATTCAGTAATTTACTGGGTAGATTTTCAAGGCTGGTCTGAAAACCAGGTAGTCATATTTCCACCTGAAAATCACACTAGATTTCTTCTTTTTAAATTAATACATATATCGCTCTTTCAGGATAATACAAGACCACAGTGAAGGGAGCAGTTTGCAAAATCAAGCCCTTCAAACTCTTCAAGAGAGACTGCGTGATGCAGACTCCGCACTCAAGCGAGAGCAAGAAAGTTACAAACAAATGCAGGTTAGATGTGAAGAGTAAGGAAGAGTTTCCAACTCTACTTTTGAGATCGCATCTGCGAGGTTCCAACTGCTGTCTCTTCCCTTTGACTTCAGTTGCTGTTCAGAGTACTAAGTGCTTGGAGGGATGTGCTGTCTGCTGCACTAAGTATCCTTGTGATGCTAGTTTACTACTTAGATGTTATTTTGAAAGCTTCATGATTAGAAGTTTTTGAGGATTAATGCTCATAATTTTTACTGGGGTTTTTCATGCTAACTTTAATGTTAAAACATGTTTTAAAACTACATCAATAATCAGTTTAGTTTTCCATGCTATGTTGTTACACAACAAATTGTTACACAATTTTAATACGTAATCTTAATATTAAGCTGGAGGATCGCTTCTATGGTAAAGATGTGAGTACATCATTGCTAGAGACTGCTTTCCACACTTAGCTTGGCCTTCGTTATGTATAATAGCATCTTTGAAAACTTTAATCAGCATCTACTTTTTTTTTCTTCAAACTACATCAAAATATGGTAGACTACATTTGATAATATCTTTTGAGGGGGAAGCTTGCGTTTTGTTTACCAAATAAATGTAAATAATAGGAAGAGTGATTTCTGATGAGGAAGAGAAATGCATATTTTTACTGATATTATTTAGGACTTGATTAAGCAAACAGGATTTCTTTCCACATAGCACTAATGCATCATTAAGTTGAAGATGGTAGATAGGAGGTGTTGTTTCATGTATAGTTGCTTTTAAGCTTTCTTCTTTCCTTTCTAGGTTAAAGTTGAGACTGTGTTTAAACACAAAGTATTGTTTCTTTATTGCTAATAGAATGAGTTTGCAGCTCGTCTAAGTAAAATGGAAGCAGAACGTCAGAACTTGGCAGAAGGGATAACTGTAGCAGAAAGAAAGTATTTAGATGAAAAGAGGCGAGCTGACGAACTTCAGCAGCAAGTCAAAGTAACCAAAAACCACCTAGAATCTACAAAACAGGAACTGACAGACTATAAACAGAAAGCTACTCGCATACTCCAAGTAAGCACTTGTGTAAAGAAATCCAGTTTGATTTGTTTGCTTAACTCTTTTAAGGTGTTATGCTTCAAATAATCTGTGAGTTTTTCATGTGAGCTGTAATATATTTTGGGGCATATTTATAATGATACTTATACAGAACAGCTACCAGCCTGCATTTTGTACCTCTCAAATTTAAGTTTACCGATTGAGTTAAGTAATTGAAATGAAAGTTCAGGTCCTGAGCTTAAATAAAAATCCAACTGAACTGTTGCGCTTATTGTGCAATGTCTGTCACTGTGTTCTGCATCCAAGAGTCCAATCTTAGGCAGATAGATAAATAGATGTAACCTACAATTTGTTCCACACCTGCTATTCTTGAGGCAAGAATATTGCTCTATTCTACTTGAGGCTGAAGCATAGCATATAATGCATATTTATGTATAAACCAAAGAAAATATTTTTATATATTCTGAAAGGTTGCATGTGATGAGCGTTATATAAACAATGGCAAAATTAGGTGTTTTGAGCAGAGTTCTACTTAATTTGTCAAAGATACCAAATCCAAACGTGGTCAGTTTGAGTTTTGTTTATAAAAGTTACCAAAATGTTGAAGATAAAGGTGTCTGTTTAGAATAATTAATTTAGTCTGATATCCAAGGACAGGTTTTAAATCATCTTGATAAATACGAGAAGCATGAGATCAGAAGTCAATGTTGAGCTAACATTAGGTTGACTCTGAATAAAATGGTTCATCCTCTTTCCCAGAAGAGTTACTGCTGTGTTTGACTCTTACTTGGCTTTGTTAGCCGGAGAAACGATGGACTGAAAGGGGGTCAGTTTTGTCTTTAGTCTCTGTTAGCGTCTGTCTTCTCTCTTATGGTAGCTGGAAAGCCAGAATTGTTATCCATGACATGTTTAATATTCCAGATGCTTCTAAAGAGAAAAGCTGTACTCTTCCTCAGATAACACAGGCTTTCAGTAAATCTAGTCTCATAGCATACAGAAAGTCAGAAAAATTATCAGTAGGGAAGCATTTTCATTTTAAAATGTGTAGAGGCATTACTAACTTGGCTAAAAGAACAGATACAGCAGTTCTTTTACTGTATATCTACACTTGAATTTTAGAGCAAAGTCATTTTGGCATATTCTAGTTGAGCACTTGTTAAATACTGCAGTAAATAATATATTAATGTATTATTTCAGTCTAAAGAAAAGTTGATAAACAGCTTAAAAGAAGGCTCTGGTATTGAAGGCCTGGATAGCAATACTGCAAGCACAATGGAACTAGAAGAACTGAGACATGAGCGAGACACTCAGAGAGAAGAAATACAAAAACTAATGGGGCAAATACAACAAATGAGAACAGAGCTGCAGGTAGCTATGTTTATGTACGCGTGTATTTGTAGTTAACCATGCACAAAGGACTGTTTTCTTGTATACTTTGGGGCTGTTGCTTCTTGTGTTTATTTGACCTAGTATTAAAATAAACCAACTTTTGTTCAAGGTGAGACAAGTGCTTATTGATACCCCGTTTATTTCCACGTCAGGTCATGTGAGAAGAATGCTATAGATACCACTTCTCTCTTCCCTTACTACTGTGTGCTCCTTCTGAAGGAAGCATTTCTTTCCAAACAACGGTGGGGATTTCTCTAAACATCACCTATATCCTTTTCTGCCAGGGCTACTAATCCTTGAAGCAACTGTAATCCGAGTCGTCTGCTGGCATAATTGGCTCAACCAAGCAGTTGCACGCAAGCCTACTTTACACAGCTTTAGCCTGTAGACAGTAGAAGGAAAAAAGTGGAGGCTTTTCATGTTCCCAAAATGCATTTATTTTATTACTATATTAGTAAAAATATTCTGTATAAAATGACAAAATATCATTTATTCAATACACCCTCATCTTCATTTTCCTTTGAAGCAGTATTTCTTTATTGCTAACTCTTTTTTTGCTGTTACCTATGACAGATTGCAGTATTGTTTGAATGTTAGTGAAACTGTAACATTTCTGTTCATTTCAGGATATGGAGACTCAGCAGGTAAGTGAAGCTGAGTCAGTTAGAGAGCAGCTTCAAGACCTCCAGGAGCAAATAGCAGCACATAAAATGGCCAAGCAGGAGGCAGAAGCTGAAGTAGAACGGCAAAAACAGGTAAGGAATTCTTGAAACCTGGTTGGTCTTTTTTAGGCCTCATATGGTGTGATCAGGAAAGCATTTGGCTTAGGAAGAGAGTAGCTTATACAGTATTTGGGTTATTTTTTGTCTAGTATTCCAAAGAAATCACCAAAAGCATAACGATTGTCACTAGGCCAAAGCACAACCAGTACTAAGCAATGGACAGGGCCTTCTGGCTACTCCTGAGAAACAGAGAACTCGCTGATGTATTAAATAATAGACCTTACCCTAGGGAGTGCACAAAATTGATCAGGAGCTTAAATTTTATTCAGCAGGGCAACAATAGGGATATAGTTATGTTTGTGACCATTATTTGTATCAAGAAACTCAAATACTATAAGTCATTGCAGTGGAACTTCCTGTGCTCAGTTACTACATAAGACTTGGCTCGTAAAACAATGTTATTGTAGTACCAATTCATAGGTTATTTTTTTAATCCACTTGTTACTTAGTTCAGAATCTAAATGTTGTTACTTCCAAACTGCTCTCTAACACAAATTGCTGATAAAATTATATTAATGAATTTTGTCAAATTGTGTCATCTTTTTAAGCAAACTCCCCCTTGATTTAAGCAGTTTTGTGCTAAAAAGAAGGGGAGGGGAAAGGCAAACTCATATTTTATGTGAACAAACTTATTATTCAGTAGAAATCAGACAAATGTTTTGTACCCTATTAAAAAATTTCTCTGTAAGAAAAAGCTCATGTAAAGAGAATTAATAATGAGGAAAGCAGGAGAGTACACTCTTATCTGCTGGGAACAGTTTATCTTATAGGATTATCTGTCCTTCCAGAAATTACATTTTAATGAGATGTTAGCAGCTTGAACTAATTAAAAGGCAGGACTTGAGGTCTGTTCTTGATGGATAGCTGATGTTTATTATATCAAAGCAGATGGTAGATTGTATTTTGTTACTCCTGCCCTTCTGAGGGGTATATTTTAAGTCAATACTACATATAGAAAAGGTGAGGTGAATTAAAAAATAAAAAAAAGCATTAGCAGTTATTACAGAAACTGGAGTATTTCTTTTGATGACACACATTTACTTGTGCTTTTAAAGTAATTGTGTGCATTGATACTTAATACAATTGCCGTCTGTTCTATCTGGGAATTCCTTTCACTGTTGCCATAAGGTGTCTGAGACTGAAGATGGAAAATAAGTAGAGGTGTTATTTCTTGTACATCTGATGGTTTGATGGGAGAATAGGATTATCTGTTTTCTGTAGCAGCTGACAGCTGAAGTGATACAGTGATTTGAAGACTGTCTTAATTTAAAAGATAAGCATGACAGGTTTTTAAGTCGGAGTTTAAATAGCCACTAAATCATGGGAGTAACAAAACTTAGATTTGCTGTTCAGTAAGTTGTCCCTTACTAATATTCCTTCCCCTTTCACATTCGTTATGTTAATTTATCTTAAACTTTAAAGGAAGACCTTTGTCATATGGAATTATAGATAGATATGACAAGTTTTTTTAAACACTTTTAAAAAATGGTATCTTGGATTGATGGGTTTATTTTAGGAATACAGATTTCTTCCCCAAAGTATTTCCTAATTGTTTAAGTTACATTATTGACATCATTTCAAGATAGCATTTTAATAAATGTTGAGAGTATAAGGAAGATAAATCACAGTCCCAGTGAAATTGTGTGACTCTTAGTAAACTAGTCTGGATTCGAAAGCTGGAGAGAGACTCTTTACAAGGGCATGTAGTGAAAATACTGTGAAACTCTAGATATAAGAATATGTCTCAAAATACATACATGTATAAAATCCTTTATTTGTGATTGTGATACATTTTATAGGAACTCCATTATACTGAAGAAGAATTGTATCGAACAAAGAATACTTTGCAAAGCAGAATAAAAGACAGAGAGGAAGAAATTCAGAAGCTCAGAAATCAGGTGCTGTGTGGGTATAGAAAATAGCTTTATCACTTTCAATTATGAAAACAGTGATGACAACTATTAATTTGAACTGTACAAAAGAAACATAAAGGCTCTACTAATGAGTTACAGAGTGGAGTTTTGAGTGGAGGGAGTACCAGAAGGGAACCATGAATTAATGACTAGCTTAATTTATAATTGCATGTGCTTTTGTCTTCTAGGGGGGGAAAAAAATCAGCCTGTTTCCCAGCTAGACCTGATGGGGTGGTGCTGGATCAACATTCTTTCTGAAAACTAAAAAAAGTCATTGGTGCTTGATTACATCATTGTGATTTCTGTAAAGAGCCTTTTAACTGGGCATAAGAACATAAGTAATGTCCTACAGACTCAGTGATCCATCTAGCTCACTGTTCTATCTTGGACAGTGGCAATGGGGCCAGCATATGAACCCGGCTGCTTTCTTCACTCCCTTGTACTTGCTCAGCATCAGCAGTTGGATTAGGGACGTTAGTGTTTAAGTACCTACTAAGTCCCACCAGTACATTTATGGACCTATTTTCCTTGAATCAATCTAATCCCTTTTGCAACCTTCTGATGCTTGTCAGCCTCCACAGCCTCCTTGGGCAGCATGAAGGCATAGGCCTCATTTTGTGTAAATTAACTTAGCGTAATGAAAACTAGTCTATATGTAGAGAAATTGATAGTATTGAGTCAATTATGGTCAGCTGTACAGTTACAGTGTCAGAAGATTTGGAAGCTGCTGTGTTTTGATACAAATTTCTTGAGCCTGTTGGCGGATGATTCTTCTGGTAATACTGGCTTCAGGACTACCTGCACCTCCCCTGGTGCATTGCATCTAATTTATATTTTTGATATCTCACTGGCTCTGGTTCCTGCTGATTCTGGGTTTTTTTTCCATCATTGAAGCTACAACTTTGTGATATATGATGCTAGAAGTGGCTGAGGTCCAAGACTGTAGTGAATAGACAAGCTATTGCACATATGGCTAATCTGGAGATTCCCATTTGCTTTAAATGTTTTCTGCAAATTGAATGACATGATCCATGTCTTCATTTGCTGTCCTTGCAGTTTTTATTTGCTAGTACAATCATGTTTTCTGCCTCAGTGCTCCTCAATTCTTCTGCAACGTATCCTGCATTTTCACCATTTTCATTCAAGCTTTCCTGTAGAATGGCATCACATTCTCCCCGTTTGTACTGAGTTTTTCCTTCCTCACTTGAAAACATTTTATGTACTCACTTGTTTTGTGAAGTTGCAAGTATGATGGCCAGACTGGTTTATCTTGCTATTGTCATGCCTACCATTTAAACTCAGCTCTGAGGCATAGCATTGATTTTTGTGATCAAACTTAGGATTATACAGAAATGTTCATATGATTAGGAATACATCTTTACATAGTTTCTTGTGTCATGTACAATCTTGTTTTAGCAACTGTTGAAATGAAGTTTCTTCTTTATTGTGCTCATTGGTGATCATTTTGATAGCAGAATTTTTATGGGATAATACTATGTGGTAACTTGGTTCTTGGAGGGCTTAGATTTTTAGAGTTTTGTAATATGTCAGTCGGTCAGACTTTGAACTTACTCTGGTTTTTTTTCTTTGTTTTTTAGCTCACAAACAAGGCTCTAAGTAGTAGTAGTCAGACCGAATTAGAAAATCGGCTTCATCAGCTGACGGAAACACTAATTCAGAAACAAACCATGTTAGAGAGCCTGAGCACAGAGAAAAACTCACTTGTCTATCAACTGGAACGACTTGAGCAACAGCTGAAGGCTATCCAAGGCACTAGTACTAATGGACCTTCCATTAATATGGCAGGCATTGATGGTGCTGAAGGTAAATAAGGAAATATAATACTTAAAATTCTGTCCTTTCTCCAGTTCCGGCTATTATATTTCCTAATGCCTTTCCCTGAAAGTCTGAGTTCATAAGGAAAAAAATGCTGAAAATATGCAGCTTACGCTGGAGACCTTATCAACAGCAGCCATTAGCATAAAAAAAACCCAGAAGCTCCTTTTTATGTTTAAATGACTTTAAGTAAACTTAATAAAGCCAATTTCATCTTTAATTCTCAATACTATGGTACTATTGGAACAATCATTTACAAATCCTGTTGCAGGTGTAAATAAATCTGTCTTTTGGGGTTTAAACTGAATGCCAGAAGCAGGACTTAAGTCGTCCCTTGTAAAAAGGGTTTGGGAGGTGAGCAAGAATGAGATACTTACTTTTGAGAATTGATCGGAGTTCTGATTGAAATCAATTTGCTCCTTGCTTTCTCTATTTCTTGAAAAGCAGCTTAAAATACTGTGGTTCCGCTGAGGTTGGTTTGTCTGTACTGTGTGGTGATTATCCTGCATCTGTAGGAGAACTTCAGCAGTTGATCCATGGTTTTGAAATGTTATTTTTCAAAGTCAAAGTTTGTAATTTTGTATATATGGTAAGTAACTTGAAAAGCAATGGACAATTACTAAGAGGTGTAAAGTGACAATCCAAACTTTCCTTTCTCTGCTTATGAAAAACCTTTAAAGAAATAAGGCAACAAATTTGAAATATATTTCCTTTTGGCTTGTTTTTAAGTAACTTCAAGTAAGCTTAAGTTTAGTTGCACAAAGATGACATTATCTGAGAATCTTTTTTTTTTTAATAAATTTTTGGAATATACAAGTTAGTATCAGAAAAGCTATCGGAGTTTTACTGTATGAGAAATAAAAGCAAATGGAGAAACTGTGACAGTATCATAATTTTATACACCTTATAACAGAATTATTATTACATGATAGAATTGAATATCAAGATGTCCATCTAGAGAACTAAAATGAATTTTAAAAATATACAAAATTAAAGAAACATTTGACTTGATTGTAAGTTTATCAAGAATGCTGCCCTCAAAACACACTCCTCTCCCCTTAGCAACAGCACTAACAAATCACTATTTTTATATTATGTTTTCTTTGTTATACGCTATCGATTTCTTTTACTTTAAAACCAGCTAAGATGTTGTTTGACTAATGAGGTTTTTTGCTTTTTTCCCTTCAAATAGGTGCCCGTATGCGTAATGTTCCTGTTCTGTTTAGTGACATGGATACTAACGTGGCAGGAATGTATGGGAGAGTTCGCAAAGCTGCCAGTAGTATAGATCAGTTTAGGTAAGAGTGTCCCAAGGAAATATGTTTTGTAATTGCTGGAATCCTTTTGCAGTTTTCAAGTGACAGACCTTCTGTTTTGAATTGCTTCTGTGAAGGTAAAAGTAAAAAATAATGAAGCTAAAGTACAGTATAAATTACTATCTATTGATGTAGTTCACTTGTGCTTTCCAATGGTATTAATATCCTTGGGCTTTTGCAAATTATAGTCAATTATTTAAACAATGCCCTTGTAGATTTTGATACAAGGGAATCGCTAAACTATGTACAAACCCTGTAACCTTTTTCATTACCATCTTCTACCTTTTTCACTTTCAGAGGTTTTGACTGTGTCTGTGATGAACACTGTGAATTAGTGAGGGAGTATCATATGTATTCTTTTACTCCTGTTTAGGCATCCTGATGAAGACAAGATTCTGGGTTCTGACCCAGTGCAGCTGTTTACCTTGAAAGATAATCTGTTTGAGGAGTTAGTAAACAAAAATCATTCTGGATCCAGCAAAAGACTTGCTTTGATTCCTTTTCTGAGCAGTTAGGTTAATTGTCAATACTGACAACAAAGGTCTGCTCCAAAACTTGAATCAAATGCCAATAGAAAACAGAATTAAGTAATATTTCTTGAAGCTTTGAAAGCAAGATACCTTGATAGATAGTCCTTTATGCTTCCGTAGTACTTTAATTTCATTGTGAAGAATATCAGGATTTCCATGATTGGGACCTATTACATGTGATGTTTTAATACTAAACTTTGGCACTATCATACTCACTTCAGTACACGTGTGGGTTTTTTTAACTGATGTTACGGAGCACACATCTAATGCAGTATGCTTTGTAGCACTGTAGCAGCAAACTTCCAAAACCCATGTCCTTTTTATCTAGTGAAATATAAGGCATGTAGTGATCTATTAGTTTTTTCAAAGGAATCTAAGGTTTTAGTTGCTTAAATCTTTTTGAAAGATTCATGACAGCGCCTCAAGTAACAGAATTTGACAAATATATAGCATACTTGTGAGTTTTAAAATACCTGTACAACTCTTAAGTCTTAGCTCTTTTCACAAACTGTGAGCTTAGCATGTAACAGGAAAAACTTAGGAGAATATGGTTTATTGTCTGAATTCTGAATTTTCTCATTCCATTTAATGTCTTGAATACATGAAGTAAAATTCAAGTCAGAAACAAAGACATGTTTGAGTTTGTGGTGGTTGAAGCAAGAGGAGCAGGAATTTATTGCTCAGTGCTAACTTGTGCATTTTGTTTTTCTCTTGTATTTATGTAGCATTCGGCTGGGAATCTTTCTAAGACGGTATCCCATAGCAAGAGTCTTTGTAATCATTTACATGGTGAGTAAGCTTTATTTAAAGAAGTTTAATGCAACATTTCTATAGGCAGTTTACATAATACTTATTAAATTGCAAGATGCTTGATGTTCAGAAGGCTGTATAATTAATTTTAACAACTCAATGTATTTTTTTGTAAAGCAGACTGAATAGTACTTACATAACAGCATTTTGGAGTCCTGTTGCTTGGCAGTTTTCAGGTTTCCCCAGCAATTCTTACTATAGCAATCTTAATGACATTTATATAACTGCCATTTAAAAGATTGTAAAAGTAGAGTTTTAGTACTAAAATACAGAATGATAGTGACCTGTTGCCAAGGTTAACCCACCACACCTGTGTGTACTGCATTTAGGAAAACCACATCTGTTATAGCTTTTTTAATATTTGGCACTTCACTTTTTGTTCAGTGACTAATAATCACACTTCTCTAGTAGCTGGAAAAGTAGCAAGAAAAGTTTTTCCTGCTAAACTTAAATAAGTAATAGAAAGTTGCTCATCCATACCAGGTGAGATTGTCAGACTTGCAATTGATAAAAATTAAATTCCTCCATTTTCCACTGGAGGGCAGCTGTCTGTCGGTTTAAGTGGCCTGTGGTAAGGAAGATGTGCAGTCTGTGCTGCTTGAAAATATTCCACTAGTTGAGCCTTTGAGTCTTTGAAATGAAAAAAATTTTAAGAAGTTGTTTGAGAAGGCATAATGATTCTTCTGAACAGAGTTTCTGAGAACACCTGTCACTATTACAGACACACATGAATAAAGAAAATGACAGTTTTCCCCGCAACTGCTTCTTCCAGCCTACTTTGTACTGGAAGGAACAGGGCTGTTTAATTCCTAACCTCTCTCTTTCTTCCTGTTCCTGACCTAGACTTATTGATATATGAATAAAATGCTTTGTACCAAAACACCGAAGACTTCTGCCACCTAAGCTACTCTCTGAAGTGAAACTCAATGATGGTTACATAGGAGCTGTGTATTGGGCAGTCAGTGGCAGTCACCCTTTTGCAGCTTGAACCTTGTCACTTGAATTATTGTTTTTTTAAAGGAAATGTAGCTTATGTATTCTATCGGTTATCTCCCTTGTAGCACCCCCAGCAACTTCTATTCTAATTGGATGGTTTCAGCCAAATTTGAGTGACAATTAACATTCCTAAAAAGTTCATAAAATTGCCTCAAATCAGTGTTTGTGATAAGGAAAGCAGAACTCACCTGTTTTACACAGCCTGGTATCAGCCGGTTGGCACAGGAGTAGTGGCTTACCAGTCACTTGAGGCACATCACATCGTGTACTGGCTGGGGGCTGGCTATCACAGAGAACAGCTGGAGTTACTGGGGCATGGAGGGAGAGAGAAGCCGGAGGGCATAAATCTGTAGGAAACCAGGCTGCTTTAGTTTTGCTGTTTGTGTAAAATCTTTAGTTTTCTGCAAATGGCTTCTTCAGAATCTGACTCAGCATTTCATTGTGCAAATAAGAATTCTTTTTTAGGAGTATCTGAATAATATGAAAAATATTTAATCAAAATATTTCTACAAAATAGGTTTTATTAGCTCTCATGTTTACTGCTGCTGTGAATGATTGTCAGTGCTGATAAGTTAATTCTTTCCTTTCTTTTTCCAGGCATTGCTTCATCTCTGGGTCATGGTTGTTCTACTTACCTACACCCCGGAAATGCATCATGACAGTCCCAGTGGCAGATAGACTGAGACAGAACCATATGCTGTGCTAATGGTATTCGGACTGGCAGTGTCTTTAGAATAATCAGTCCTGAAATATCAGCAAACTTTTGCTCATGTTTTTTAGGAAGAATGAAAACCATCATGCCAGATTTATCACTACTTTTCAAATACATGTATAATACTATGTAGCTTTTTCAGTATACCTAAAGGAGCGTCACTTTCCTGGAGAAATAAAACTATTAAGCTATGGTTAGCCTTTCTGTTTTGTGTAGGCCTTCTGGTGGTTAGTGTAAAAGATAAGGGTTGCACCTACAGAGCAATGCAAGGATTTCTGAAGTTACACATACTTATGATACAGACTAGTTTAGATCATACTGGATGTGGGCTATGGTCAGGTAATAAACTGTACTTAGCAATTTAAATAAACTTTATTCTTTCTGGTTTCTTTCAGTCTGCTTTTGCACTTCTGATTTTAACTTTGTAAATAATAGGCTTTTCCTTAACATGTTAAACCGAAAAAAGGAGAATGGATTGGTGCAATATCTTTTTGTAAATAAGTTTAAAAATAAAATATTATGCATTCTTAGCTTTGTACTTCTAGTGCAATAGATGTATCTTCCCTACCAGCTGAATAGTGGCACTGCCTATTTAAAGGCTGGTATTTTAGCTTTATTAGAGAGAGAGATGATTCAAACTCTTTAGAAATAATGGTGTTTCTTTTTATATATTTTAACTGCATTTTCTTATACCTCTCATTATTGCGTGTCTTAATCAGATCTTATATTCATTGAAATATTTATTTTCTAAAGCTTTGGGTACTTAATTAAAGCTATTTCTATACAAAAATCTTATCAAAGCATCAAAAATTTCTCATGTCTAAACACTTACCAAATATACTAATAAACCATCAAATATTTATCATAAACTCCGTAATACCAAACCAAACCTACTGTAATAGTTCTATCGTTAGACCGTGGCACTCTGTAATTACGAATTCTCAATACGTAATTACACAAGGTCACTTTCTTTCCCTAAGAAATTTTTTGGTTTCGTGCGTGGTGCCCAAAGCTGAGTAATGAAAAGAAGACTACAAGCAATTTGTCACAGTTCAGTTTTCATGTGACTTGAACACACTAAGCGTTAGTCCTGTGCACGAAGTCTGTCATGTGAACTCCTATGGAAATGTTACAGTAGACAAATGACTGTATTGCTGCTCTGATTCAGATCTTGCAGAGAAAACTTGAAATGTTTTGATGAACTAAGTAATAAAGGAGAGCGTTTACTGCAAGCTGTGTCCCTGCCCTCTGTCACATATGCTGCACTTTGCCTAATTTCTGTTGCCTGTTTTGTTTTCAATTCTGATACTAAAGCCACTTTTGAACCCTGGGGAGAGCTGATTGCTATAGAGGAGATCAGGTAAGGTCCTTTCTACAGTCTCTCTATACAGGTGCACTTTTTTCATTTAAAACCTCCAAACCACCTAATTTTGGATGCTCCAGTGTATTGTGACAATTTGGGGGGGGAACATTCTTAGTGGTATAAATCCCTTACAGCTTTGCTGACATCACACCAACTGCACATCTGTTTTTGCTTCCTTTCTCCCTATGTTCTTCTCATTTTCCTTCCTTTTTGATATTTCTTTTTTTGAGAGATCACCTCTTGGAATTCACAGATTTAGAAAAAAGCAAACCACACCAACAACTCCCCGCTCCCCTGAAACCAAAACTCCAAACCTCTAACTTAGTAAAGCCACTTCTAGGACCCTTTATCATAGGTTAGTGTTCTTCAGTTCTTCCAGATTTTATGCTAGAAATTTTACAGAGTTAAGCACTGAAAGATTCCTGCTGACTTTTGCCTTCGAACTAGACTCTTGTATTCCAGCATCAGTTTGGGCTTAGCTAGTGTTGAACCCTGTGATGGCTTATTGCGAATAATGGCTTTAGGGCAGGGCACCGGAGTAGCATCAGCCTTGTGTTCCTGACCTCTGTGTGTGTTGCTCTTCCTGGTTTTATTCCTTGTCCATAAAATGATGTATAACAAACTCTTCTTCTTGCAACTTCAGTTCCTTTTTTTTTTTTTTTTTAACACTTGTAAAAGAAGGGCACAGCTGTTTGAGCACCTGGTTATATTTTGATTTTAAAAAGGTGTAATGTTAACAACCAAACTGTGAATCGGTTTGTTTTCACCTAGTAAAAAACCTGGAGGTAGGCAGCTTATAGTTGCAATTCCTTGCCAGACAAAAGGCTGTTCAGTGTGAAGAGTAACATGGGATCAGAAAACAAATGCTGCTGTGCCACTAAAGACTATACTACACCTCATGTAAACACCTTCAAAGCTCCCTTTAAAGCATAGAAGGATATGAAAAGCCTTGATGATGGTGTTAAACTGTTTTAGAGCTATACAAGAAATACTTGAAGCTTTTGTTTAAACACAGTGGGGTTTTGTCCCCATAATTCATTTTAATAAGCTGCACATGATGCAGTGCAAGAGCACACAAGACTCTGTGATGGAGTCTATCTGAATATAAATGTCAACTTTTGAGCTGAATGCTAAGATATACTTCCTGCCTCCAACCAGCAATGTTGGGCTCCGATGTCATCTGTGTAGATTTGCGAAGTGTGCCACAGCTATGGGTGAAAGGTGACATAAGGACACCATTTCAACAAGCAGCTCCTAATGGTGTCAGGAGGTTGCTTTACTGAACAGATGGCTTTGGAGGGAACAAGAAGCTTCTGTTAGCCTATATCTTAAGTGGTGGGAGGATATTCCAAGTGCCAAGTCTGTTCTTGAGGTACTATCGTTCTACTGGGCAGTTAAACTACCCTGACTTTCGAGACCAGCATAGCAATTTCAGGTTTTAAAAAAATATTTTACAAATGCTGAGCCTATCTTTCCATGCTCTGTAGCCTAGCACCAGAAATAAATGGCCATAATAAGAACTTGCAGAAAATAGGAATATCTGTCTCCCAGCTGTCTCACTGTCTTGAGAGCACAATACACTATTGTGTGGATGAAGAAAAGTCCTTTTTCATTTCCTTCCTGCTAGGACTGCAACTGCTCCAGATACCAAGCATACACCTTGAAAGAAGAAAAAAGATGAAAAATGAGGAAGAGAGGGTTGATAGGGAGCATAAGATTATTTATTTATATTTATTTTCCCCCTCCCCATTTATGCTCAGTTTATGTGCTATGGTCAGAAGGACAGAGTGCATTATGCTGCCTTTCTGGAAGGGGGTGAGAGGAGATGTCCCCTCTGCGATGGCCGGCTGTGGGCTTGGGGGGAGCAGCTGGCAGACTGCTGGCAAGGGTGGGAGCTGCTCAGGCAGAGGAGGCTGCAGAAGGAGGTGAGATGAGTAGCAAGAGCAAGACTGCTCTTTATCTGATATTTTGCAGCCTAGAAAAGGCTTATTTCTTTCAGATGCTGGTGATCTTGGTACACATTCAATTAGGTAGATGTACTCGGTGCCAGATTTGGATTTCTGCAAAGGCGGGCTTTGTGTAAATACTGACAAGCCCCTGTGTGGCAATGAACTCTTATTTACTGTCTTGGTTTGCTGATATCTGATCTCTGCTTTATTTACTGTGCTAGGTCAGTTCGTATGTATACCAAGACCCTGTATGAAGGAAGTGACTTTATTCCTTCATTGCAGATAACATTAACAGGGGGGAAATCAGACTTGCATGGTAATTTACTTACTAATTTCTCATCAGTATAGATGAGACAGATGTTGCTTTACCACAGAGAATGGATTTCTTTGCTTCCCTCCTTTGCTGACCGATTGTGGCCTGGTTGTAAGATTTGCTGTGAATGTGTGGCTAGGTATTTAGCCATGAAACTGTAAGGCAATTTTTATGAATAATACAGAGAATTCATTAGAATTTCAATTGCTTTCCTCTGTATGTTCCCGTCTTGCCCTATGGCTTGAGTTTAGAAAGCCTTGACTTGGAAACTGGCAAACAGATGTCAACAAACCAGAAATTATGAGTTGAATAGTAGCTCCCAAAACTATCTGCATTATTCTAATAGGCGTCCATGTGCATGCAATCATATAAATAATTTCTTTAGACATATAGTTTCCTTTCAGATATGTACTCATGAATTTAATTTGTATCTTATGGTGCATGTTGGGCTGCTGGCAGAACTGGACCCCACAAACAGCAGAATAATCTTCCGAGCTCTCCCTGCCTAATGTTGCTTCCCACCAATATTGCTTGAAATAAACTCTTGTGTATCAAGGAGTCAGTGCAAGCTGCTCGGAGAAAGTATCCAATGCCACAGGCAACTCAAGGAGCTGGGAGAATCGTGGACTGTTGAACAGATCTGGGGCGTAAGTGAATGAAGGTGAGGAAAAAGCTTGGGCTGGGCGCACAAAGACACTTTTTCAAGTTGGAGGAAAAAACCAAAACCTGCTGATTTATGACTAATAAACTCTGCTAATGACACAGTTAAAAGTCTGACAGGTTAAATCTCATGTAAGAGACTTCTTGTGAGAAAAGAAAAGATAGTAGAAGAGAAGGAATGACCTCTTTGTGTCATGTCTTGGGCTTCTCTAATCAAGGTATCAGAAGCATGGGTGGGTGTTTTGTCTGAATTCACCTTTCCTGTGCTAGAATTTAACTCTTTTCAGACAGATGTTGCATGTGCAACTTCACATGTTTGTGTGTTCACTTCAAATCAGGCAAACTGTATTTTGAGTCCACATTTGTTGAAGAGAAACTGGAGGAGAACACAAATAATTAGGAGCCTGAACTCAGTGGCAGCAAGTGAATGGGCTCCAGTTGTTCTGCAAAATCAAGCAGATCTGTTTGATAAAGGTCTTTGATAAGAAAATGATGTTCTCATTTGCTGTAGCTACCAAAGCTGTAATTAATCAATTGCAGCAAAATACCTGATGCAACATAGGAAAGATCTGGGCTTGGAGGAATGGGATAGAGTGAATGTTGCTTTATTCACACAGAAAAGGAGTCTGTCTCGGCGTTCGTAGTGAGGAGGAGCATTATCAAAGACAGCACTTTGTCCAGTCTTGTGCTAATGTACTTCGTATGTTTTCTCAAAAGCTTATAAAGAAAATATCACCTTAACACTAGTGTCTCACAGCAACCTGGAATAGAGATAATTATTTATATGCAAATTCAAGCAATAATTAAGTCATAAATAGCTCTATTTAAAAAATTAAGCAGCTTGTTGAAAGTACTTCCATTGATATCTTTAGTGGCAAAACCCCATAATAATTCACAACGAGTGTTTAATTTGTAATTAGAAAATATATTCTACTGGATGAGAGATGGGGAATGCCAGGTTTTGACCCAAACAAGTAGGTGGTCGAGGAGATCCCTGCCTGTGAGCATTCCATCTCCATTGCAGCATCCCTGGCAAGCTGGGAGAGAGCCTTCCGGTTTCACTCACGCTGTGAGAGCTCAGGAGGTTGCACAGATGCAGCAGATGAAACAAAGAGCAGAAATTTATATTTCCCCAGCTGTTCATGCTGATGTTCAAAGCCTCCCCGTACAATAAAGTCAGCTCAGCTTGAATTGCCTACCAATTTCTGCCAACTGGATATGTGGATTGAGACTTTCCCAAGTGGGATCTCCTAAATATGTATTTATGCACCTGAAGAAAGGAGTCTGAGTTCTGTTCTAGAAAGCCTTAATTCTTCTGGGCCCTGCTAAATTAGTGGGACATGACTTTGACCTTTATGGGACACTCAGCTGGCCACAAGCTGTTCAGATATGAACTTTTGCAGCCTTTGCTTCAGAAAAGCAACGAAGACTTTGCTTTTGCAGAGCCACATCTGCGCCTTCTTCTTTGGAGACCCGTGTAGATGGTGGAAGGTGCCTCAGTCTGCAAATGGAGGCTGGTTTCCCCAGGTTGCTGCCAGACACCGGGCAGCCAGTCCGGCATTGCGAACGCAAGTCACCCCGTTCTGTGGTGATGGGAGTGGGAATGGCTGCCTCATGCCAGGCAGTAGGAGATCAGGGACCAAGACACGCCTGATTCATCTACGACATGTGTGGCCATAAAGCCTTACCTTGACAGGAAGGGGTCTAATTGCACATGGTGTTTTTGCAGGATAGCAGTAGGGGAAGTTGTCCAAACTTCTGCTTCCAAGCTGGAAACCGAAGCAGTGCTGCCTGTGTGGAGATGGGGGTCGATGCCACCTCTGCTGCTGGACGCAGGGGCTGAACACACACTAGGGCTGGGCACAGCTGCAGCCTGTTTACAGGCCAAAAATCCTGCCCCTGCCTGCGGAGGTCAGGGAGGGAAATAAAGGTTGTCTGAGGACTAGGGGTCTGGCTTTGCAGCCAGAACAGACATTTCCATAAGCATAAAGCAGAGCTGTGTGATCACCTGTATCAGTTGTACATGACTATTTATCATTAATCCAAGGTTATTGAAAGCATCAGTTTGAACTTCCTGCATCTGCTGCTTCCCAAGGGTTCACACAAAGATCAATTATGCAACGAAAGACTTTAATAAAAGCAAGTGGTGCAGGTGCTGCTTTGGTAGGGCCTGTGCACTTGCAGCCTGGTTGGGCTGTAAGCAGAGCCAGCAATGAGGCCCATCACTGCTGCGTCTGGGCAAGCCTTGCCTTGCCCTGGCTTCGCCCACCTCCAGCACCATGGCTTGGTGGGGTGAAAGGGTGCACCCACCTGCTCGCAATGCTGCCGGAGCGGTGCGTGGTGGGCTCATGCCTTGGCAGCTCCATGACAGGTGGGTGCCTCTTCAGCAGGGTGACTCCTCAAAAGTTTGCACTTACACATTTTTTTCCACTCAGAAACATTCACCTCATCAAATTTTATAGCTGTTACTGTACTTATTTATTATTTTTTAAATAACATGCCTGGAACATCTTGTGTTGTGGGGTGGGGAGAAGAGATTGAATCAAATACACACTCGGCTTATTCCCAAAATGGCTTGGTGTGAGACATTGCGCTACAGATTTATGAATGCTTTTTCTAGCATAAATGTTATGCCCAAAGCTGAGTACTTGATGATGAGTGGGGCGGAGGCTGAGAGGAGCTCAGCTGTGACATGGGAGAAGTTTCTGGGGAGGTCGGGACCAGCTCACAACAGTGTTGTTTCCCAGCAGTTATTAGTTTCCACTTTGATGATCCACACAGTTTCAGGAATCTGGTGCTCCTCTGGAGTTATAGATAAAATACGTCCCTTTAACTCTTACCAGTTTCCTCCCATCTTAATCACAAAAATTACCTTACCTTTACTTGCAAGGCCATACAATACTCCAGCCTCCTGCTTTACGACAGGAAGGCACAACACTTCATTTTTCATCAAAACCAGCTTTAGGTCAGCAGCAGTATGGAGGTATCCATTTCCACGTACTTTTTTCCCCTTGGACTCTTTCAAGCAGAGCATTGAGAATATGCTTGCAGCATGCTTGTTGATTCGTGGAAGCTGGATTTCCATCCTTCTCGGCACCAGAGAAAGGAAACCCATCAGCCATCACACCTGCCAAACCAACCATGGGGACCTGGCGCCAACCCCAAGACGTGTGGAGCTTTTGAAACCCAAGGTGCTTCTGAGCAACATCCTCCTCCACACATCATCTGGTGATCCCTCAGGAAGGCTGCACTTTGCCTCGAGCTTCAGATATCTCAAGGCATCTTCTAAATGCCTAAGTAGGAATTTTTTTTGATATTTTGGCGTTATCATGTTAAGTCCAAGTTGATCTATTCCCTGCTGTAAGGGCTTATATTTATGAAAAATTATTTCTCAATGCTTGACTATGAAAAAGTTATGGCAGCGTTGCCCTGATTTCAGTAACTAATGCCACAGTATTAAAAAAGAAATCTGGTGTCATGTAATTTCGCCTGAGCTGAGGTTAGGGTTGGGTATGTGGGTTTCTCCCCACTGAGCTGGTATATTAGTTCAATGATTTCTTATGGCCTGGAAACTGCAGTTTCTCACAGAATAAAGACAAATCTAGTTTGATTTAAACTGTGACACACTTCTGACAAAGTAAGACCCAAGTTTGTGTTTAGGACAAGGTGTCCTGAGGGGCAGCCAAGGGAGCAGTGGTCAGGACGCTGATGGTGGGCTCCAAGCTGCCTCCTCCGCTGCAGCTAAAGTTTCATGGGTTACAGTGAAACCACAGTGATAAAACATCCCTGGTGGTGGACTTTCTTAAACATGGGTGTGCTGAGTCCTAGGGAAACAGATTTATGGGGGATAAAATGGATCCACTGTCTCCTGAAGTCGTTCCTGTCTAGAGCTGAAGGAGCAGCGGGCACAAGCCTCGCCACGGTGGGCTGCTGCTGCAAGAGAGGAGGAGCAGCCTGTCCTTCACTGGGCTGTGGGCCTCATCTTTTCCACCTAGTTAGGATCAGCCAGGTCTGGATTTGAACAGTAGCATGCCTGCCTAAACTGCTGGTCAGTAAATGATATTTTTCTGTCTAGAATGAAGTAAATGCATATTTTATCTAGCTAATAAATCTGAGGGATAGAGCTAACACAATTATTGTGTTCTCCTTTCCCTTGCTCCTGTCAATATGGCCATGTGGTATTTGTATCTCAGAGCCTTTATTAAACTGTTTTATTTGTAAACAATCAAACAAGGAATATTATAAGGACATAGATGATTTTGTTCAGCCTGTCACCTTTATCCAGCACTAACAAGCTAGGAAATGGCACTGCCTTTTATTGTCTTCCTATCTCTGTAAACTTGCTTTTATTAAAAAAAAAAAATAAAGCTCTTAAATAAGCAAAGAGGAACGGGCTTGGAAAATTCTGTGGACTCCAAGGTGCTTCTCTGTTTTTCTTCTGCAGGAACAAACACCACCCGTTCCCACGCACCGAACCTTTTTATTAATATGTCAGGAAATATGACTCAATCTGCAGCTTTGTCAAGACATGGACAGGAAATTTAGGTGCTTGCATTACCAACTGCTACTGTTTGTTAAATTTTTCCCCTTAGATCTTGATAGTTTAGTGCTTTAGCACAGGCTGTTTCTTTGAATGTAGTGAGTAATAAGATAGTCAAAGTTGCCTTGGCATTAAAGCTTCTTTGGGAGGGCAATGAGTTATCGATGAAGAAAATGCTGTATGTTATTGGAGGCTAAGAGAAAAGAGGTAGGAGAGTGTCTCACCTGTAGCTCTGGCGAAAGTCATCCATAGATACCCATCCATAGATATCCATTTCTTCTGTATCCCATGTCTGCAGTGACCATACAACAAAATCCTCCCATGTCCTCTTCAGTCAGAGCAGAAGCCAGGATGTAACCTGAAAAGGGCCACTCTTTGGCCCTGTCCATGGACCAAGGCTGGGGTCAGGCCCCGGGAGTGGGTAGGGCCACCTTGCCTGGACATTATCTGCACCCTGCTTTTTCGGTTGCAAACTGCCTGACTTCAGGCACAACTGCAGTACCGTGGGCCTGGCCACTCTCATATGCCATGGCCTCATTGGGTTTTTTCTAGCAGTTGTCTCCAAATTTTATGGGTTTTGGTATGTGTTTTCCGAAGGGTGAAGTCCAGGCACAGACCCCAGGTGCCCTGTAGTCATAAGCTGTCTGTGCCACCACGGCAAGCACTGCAAAACAGCAATGGTCTATCAGCCAGGAGACTGGAAAAAGTGACTTTTTTCAAGTTTCAAAGGTTTTAGGGCTTGCTCAGCACATTTTTTTATTTTTCCATACAGGTTTAAATAACAACTGAAATTACTGTTTAGTGTGGGACCTGACATCTTTAGGAAATTACCATTCTGGCTGCTCAGAGGTTTTAAATGTTTGCAATGAGGTAAATTAATTCTATATTTTAATATCAGAAGGAGAGAAATAATATAATGGTATTAGAGCTGGCTGCTTGCCAAGGGTGAGCAAAGTGACCTGGCCCAGCATGGGCTGGAGAGCCGAACGGTCATCTCCGGTTCTCATGAAGGCTGCAGCTTGTAAAACAAATAAGAGAAAATAAGATAGATGAGATAGATAAGATAAGATAAGATAAGATAAGATAAGATAAGATAAGATAAGATAAGATAATGCCCTATACCACAGCCTTTACAGAGCCTCCTTATGATCACCTCTTTCACAAATTAATATCTTAGTTTTCCATATATATGCTGATGTGAACAAAAACAATCCCAACAGAGACAGTTTTAATCTCCTGCACCATCCCAAAGACAGTTCTATGTAACAGTAATTTTATAAAACTAATAAAACCAGCACGCTTTTATTTACCAGAGCTGCATTAAAACAAGTCAGGATAACATAGCTGTTCAGATTTGATTCTTACACTGCATAGCACAGATATCCTGCATGAATGTCTGGTGTGTCTTAGCATGTTTTAACTGGAAAGAATAGTCCAGCTAAAATAATTCTTTCTAATCTTCTGAGACCACAACTGTTATTTTCCCAACGTGAGCCATGGTCCCCCTGACCTCTGCTTTCCGGTGCAACGCCTGCATGTAAAGCACACATAAGCTAATTAGCACGCTGTGCAAGGGGACATGTCTGTGATCAGTGCTCTGCTGTGCTCATCCCTGAGCGTGGGTGTGAAGAGGAGATGGTCCAGCAATTCCCAGCCTTGGGTGGATGGGAGGTGAGAGCAGAGCCCCGCAGGAACCGGGTTGGGAGGTGAGCAGCAGGACAGTCCTGCAGCCACCCGCCATCCCAAGCACTGCAGAGGGACAGACTCCTAGTGTCTGCTACAACACTTGATCTCACTGGATGCCTCGGATTATAAACTCAGGAGTTTAAAGGAAGGATGGCTCCAGGGCTGCGTACACTGTCCTGGCTCTGTTTGAGCACCATCCACTGACTGTCTTGGTGAGAGGACAGCTGGGTCTCCTCAGCCCCATAACAGAAGTGTGGCACCAGTCCCTGGAAGAACACTTTACCCTTCACTTCTTCAACTCCAGCCGCTGGCTGTAGTCTCTTAAAAGGAAATTATGTCTACATGTCAAATGCAAAGAAACAACTTCTTTCTGAAATGTCAATGCCTTTTCATTAAAACTCTTCCCCTGAAGGGCTGGAAACCCCGGTACAGTAAAACAGCACATTACAGGAGAAAGTGGGACTGACTCTGTCAGAAATTAATTCCTCCATTCATCCAGCCTCTGGTCCACACTGGTCATTGTCCACACTGGAAGAAAAGTTTGATCTTCTTCAAAAAAACAACATCGATAAACATTTAAATAACTGAAGGAATTATTTAGGGCACAGGACAGGATGGTAATGAGTGCTGAAGGTCCTTCGGATGCTGTATTTTTCAGTCTGGATCACTGGTCAAGAAGGAAGTTTAGAAGACTCAGTAGTGTGTATATGTCTGGTCTACTCTATACAAGAAAGTGTGGTGTGCCAGGCTGCAATACCAGTACTACACACTCCTTTGCCTGAAGAAGCAGCAGGTCAGCAGTGCTGAGGAACCAGCGAGGCCTGAGCAATAGTTTTGAAGAGGGAGAATGATCTGGAGGCCAAAGTTGAGCCACATGTTCTGGACATAGGAAAGCTGAGTTCACCCCTGGCTAATAGCATCACCTGTCTCTCACCTTTGCCTCAGCACACTGTAGACATTTAAGGAGATGGACTGTCTCTTAGATCTGTTCAACAGACTTTATTTCAACTTTATTCCTTCATGATGCTGAAAGAAATCAGTGAATATCTCCTACCTGTCATAATTTTAATCATGTTCCTTACCTGGAAAATTAACTGTCTTCTTTATTGCAGAATCTGAGAACAGTACAAATGAGGCAGAGAATGGACATGACTTTCTATGCTTTTAATAGGCACCTTGATGCAGAATTTCCCAGTAAAAGATATTTTTCCCTGAATACTTGATTAGCATGAGATTATTATACACTTCCAAAGCGATCAGACTTTCTCTTGTGCTCTCTCTGAAGGGTGAGACAGTGGCAGCTGGTATTCTGGAGCACTGCTTTCCCAAGAAGCTGAGTTCTAATATCCTTTTGAAGGACTGTCAAGCACATGTTATTGCTGATTGCTGCTATCTATTCTGGTTTCAAATTAATTCTAAAGCACTCCATTTAATGCTGACAGCTGTTTTGTCCTGAATAGGCATGGATTGACCAAGCCAGTTTGGGGGACCTATATAATTATTTTAAAAGCTACTGCTCTAAGGCACATTTAATAGTCCCATCTAATCCTGAATCTTGAATCCTTTAGCCCCAACCATCACACTGCTTAGCCTGAATCCTGCCTCTCCAAACCAGCACCCCAGTCCCACGTCCCTGCCTCCCTGTCATGTTCTCAGCCAGAAATACAATGATCCCGGCCATGGGAGGCTCAAGGCTAACACAGGGATATCCTTTGCACAATACAGAGGTAAATTGTGGAACTCCTTTCCTCAGGATGTTAGGGATGCTGAAAGGTTACGTGCCTTCAAAATTTGATTAAACTCATTCTTGGAAGAAAAACCCACCAAGGGCTCTTAAATCAAAAAATGCCTTCTCTGATGCAGGAAGCCCCTGCACTGCTGATCGCTGGAGGCAGCATCACCATGTGGTCATCCAAACTTGGATAAAACCTGAGCACTAGGTTCAGGCTGCTGGCTGGAGCTTTGGTTTTGCTTAGGGGGAGCTTGCGCTGCCCCAAGGTCTGCAGCCCAGTGCCCCCACAAATGCAGAGGGCATCCTCCTGCCTGCCCATGGTGTCTCCGGCCTGGATGGTATTGGAGACAGGATGATGAGCTACACAGACCTCTGGGTTGACTTAATAATGCTGCTCTTGTACAGCAAGGATGTTAGCACAGGCCCTGGCACTGTGTGAAGTCCTGCCAAACAGGCAGCTGCCTGGTTGCAGGGCAGAGCAGGGAGTGCAGACCTCCAGGGTCTTGAACAGCCACCAGCTCCACGTGTGTCTGTGACAGCTCTGCTGACAGGGTATCCACCACTACTGCAGAGACACTGGTGGTGGCAAAAGCAGCTAGATGCTCATATTTTCACTTGAATAAATGGAACAGAAAGGAGTTAGTCAGTCAATACCAACCACTCGCCCTCATTGAAAGCTGATCTTATGACCGTCAACTGCAGTGACAGGTAAAGAGAGGGGCACGTCTACAAGAGAAGGTTTGCATGGCTTCCTTTTGATGCTCAGCTCCAGCAGTGGCTCTGACTGAACAGCAGTCACATATATGTCACCACATGCCTTAATCCTCTAGCCATGATCTGCTGAAAATTTGCTGCCCACGTGCTTGTACTGTCTGGATGACTCATGGCCTCCCCACTCCTGGCTCACCAGGCAGCCCTGAAAACACAGGAAAGCAGGGAGCCAAACTCCCACCCCTGCTCAGCAGCAGGGGAGTGCCCCTGCCTTCTGTGGGGCTCCAAGCACCCACAGCTCCCCGTGGCCACCTATTTTGGCATCTCAGTGTGTACAGCGATCTGGGTTCAGACCCTTGTAATGGAGTAAAAATAGAGAGGGTAGGACTTGGGTTACTTGGGGAAGCAAACAGTGTGAGGAGAAGGGGTGTTTCCAGACGCACACCATCATGGAGCAGTGTGAAGGATGCAGATCAGCAGGGAACTGCAAGTCTGAATCTGAGTGTTATATGGCTCAAGCCATGTGTGTAGAGAAAGCATCTTACAACTTACAAATCTGTGAGAGCAAGAGGAGAGCTGTGACTCAGAGAGGCATTGCAGCCTTTCTTGGCTGTGTGATGATCACGCTGTGTTTCCACAAGTTGGTGGGTGAAGAAGCTGGTGGCAGCAAATCTCTGTTGGATGCAGTTCATGGTGCTGAAACTACTGGCAGGTTGTATCTGGAGGTGCCCATGCAAGTCCCCGGAGCAGGCAGTGAAGCAGCCCTGCCTCAGGATGGAGCTGCAGCAGGGTGTCCGGCACCCAGGTCTTACAGGAAGACACCCATGTTTCTCAGGCACCTTCTGGTTTTGCAGAGGCATGAGGGAGCACTGTAGGGCTGATGTGGGTATATGGAAAAGTCAAAGGGATGCTCTCTTTCACAAATCTACCAGTGCCTGGATTGAAAGTCTACATAACATGGATGCTTGCCCATCTGGGAACATTTTGGAACCAATGGTGGGGGCAGCTTCCCTCTGTGAGCTACTCCTCTCTCTTTTATGTCTGGCCTAAAGTTGAGAAAAGCCCAAGTCCTTGAGTTCAAGCCCAACCTAGAGCGATTCCTGCCTTCATTGCTGTGACATCTAACCTAATGACTTGGCAAAAAGGTGGAGCAGTCAGTGTGAGCAGTGGGTGTAATGGCTTAAGTCACATAGTCACCTGTCCACATGGCAGCTCATAGCTGTGGCCTGGGAATAGCAGTCTGCCACTTTACCACTGCACCAGCTCTGGAAAAGTATTTGGCTCCAGGGCCAAGGCATCCGATCAGGCTGGAAGTGCTCTTTTTCCTCCACCCCAAAGCCAACAGACAGAAAGACCAAAAAAACAACCCCCAAACTCAGAGCAGGGTTCTGTCCCCTCTCAGTGCACTTCTGTGTTTGCACCATCGTCTCTTTGCAAGTCAGACCAAGAGGATAATCTGCCCAGCTGCAGGTGGAACTGGTCATGTAGATGTGCTAAGCTGAAGATCCCCAGGCTCCCTGCCACTCACTGCTCCCTGCCAGGCTCCTGCCTCCCTGCCACGGTTTAGCCCCAGCCGGTAACTAAGTACCACATGGCTGCTTGCTCACTCCAAAGGCAAAACTTGTGGGTTGGGATAAGGACGGTTTACTAGGACAGCAAAGGAAGAGGAAAATAACAACAATAATACTAATAAAAGAATATACAAAGAGAGCGATACATAATGCAATTTGCTCACTGCCCAGAACCTGATGCCCAGCCAGTCCATGAGCAGTGACTCCTCCTCAGCCAGTCCCCCCTTTATATACTGAGCATGACATCATATGGTATGGAATACCCCTTTGGCTAACTTGAGGCAGCTATCCTGGCTGTGTCTCCTCCCAGCTTCTTGAGAAAATTAACTCTATCCCAGCCAAAAACCAGGACACTCCCACTCTGCCTACAAGGCAGATGCAGCTGTGGAGCCATTTGGCCAGCCAGCAGTAGCAAGCTGCCGACTTCCAGCATGGCTGGTTGAACTAGCTGCCTTGTGGCCTCCTAGCACAAAAGGGTTCAGCACATCACCGCTAACAGAAGTGGTAAATGTTTGCCATGCCCCGGTGTCAGGTATTGCCATGCTGTTCTGTCCCCCACCACACATATTCCATTACGTACTTGCTTCTGGCAGACCTTAGGAAGCTGTTGCACAGCAGCGGAGTGGAGGACATAGAAAGGTGTGGGTGAAGGGTACAGCTATCAATCTGTGCTCTCAGGGGACCATAAAACTAATGCATTGCTTTATATGTCTGGGGATCCACTTTTGACCTTAAGAAGTAAGACCTGGAATGCTAAAGCAAAGAAAACTCACCGCCATAAGCATGAGCTCATTAGTAACTTACTGATAATAGCTCAGCCACATTGAGGGCAGAGGGCAGTGACCCTAGCGCAGCTTGGAAGGGACTGGAGTGATTGGCAGCTCATCTGAAACACTCAGATTCCCCACATTAACTAGCACTCTAGATCTGCCATGTGTTGGGTCTCACGCTCACCTAGCGAAGTCACCTCGCTGAATTAACACTGCTGCGGAGACGAATAAAAATGTGGACCTTAACGTGCCTGTGTTGTACAAGAGTTCAGTCAGGTCTTGGAAATCGTGCTCCAGCTAATGTGCCAGCAGACCTTTGAAGGTCAGAGATCTGGATGTGATCAGTTGCGACTGTGACTTGACCCTTCCTGCGGTATTTTAAACTATTTTAAATAACTGTTCACTTCCTAGCTGCTGGAGCTCTCATAGGAAAAACACCCTAATGAAATTCCACTTCTGCAGCAATGTGTCCAAGATAGGCGCTGAGAGGCTCATTGCCCATGTTGTTGGGGAAAACAAGTTAAGATAATTTGCTAATTTGTGGTGTCCAACCAAAGTGCACAGCTTGAGTAACAGCATTACTGAGCAGTGGAGGTTTCTGCTCATCTCCTCTGGAGTGGTGGCTCTCTGGCTCTGTTTAGCACAGAATCACAGAATCATAGAATGGTTTGGGTTGGAAGGGACCTCAAAGATCATCTAGTTCCAACCCCCTTGCTATGGGCAGGGACACCCTCCACTAGACCACGTTGCCCAAAGCCCCATCCAACCTGGCCTTAAACACTTCCAGGGATGGGGCGTCCACAACCTCTCTGGGCAACCTGTTCCAGTGCCTCACCACTCTGACAGTAAATAATTTCTTTCTAACATCTAATCTAAATCGACCCTCCTTCAGCTTAAACCCATTACCCCTTGTCCTGTCACTACACTCCCTGATAAACAGTCCCTCACCATCTTTCCTGTAGGCCCCTTCAGGTACTGGAAAGTCGCAATTAGATCTCAGCATCTCTTAGCATCAGACATAACAAGTCCTGGCCACAGAGTCCAGAAATGGAAGTACCCAGAATCAAGACTGGTTTTTTAAAACATTTGGTTTTTTAAAGTTATATTAACGTCTCTGCACCAGGTTGCCTAGCTGTCAAAAAGGAGTGTGGTATCTGCATGCTAATGATGTGGTGAATTCCTGCTGCTATTACATTTGAATAATGTAGTATTTGGAAAGTTTGGAAAAATGGCTTTTTTAATTTGAGGTTGTTTCTTTTAGGGGAGGAACTGAGGATGGAATTGGGCATTGCTCTGCCATAGCCAACTGCTTTACCAGTGTACCCAACGCCCTGCTCCTCACAATGCCAGTGAGTCCAAACCACAGGACATAGGTTTCTCACTGATAGTTCCTGGTCCCTTTTTAGAAAGTCCTCTGCCCAGGGACTCTCTTTCCTGCCTAATCCTGTAAATGTCTCCTGCATGATCTTCTTTTCTCTTCTCTGCAAGGACCAGGGCTCCTTTCTGTCTCTGGCTCTGTGGTTTCCCTCCTGCATGCTCCTGGATGGGGAAGTGGAATAGGACATGTCCCCAGGGATGAGAGTTGAGAAATGCTCTCAGTTACAGCATTTTAGGTGTTGTCACTGGCTGCTGCACTACTGGAACTACTCAGCAGCATGCAGTATGCACAGCCTGTCTTTCTGAATCCTTTAACAAAGTCAGAGGCAGTTGCCATTGCTCATATCTGGATGAGGATGTAAAAGGGGGATGCAAGCTTTAAGGCTCTTTTGAATCCCATAGACCTAGTAATACTCTTCAGGTAATCTTAGAATATTATCAACAATATACTCATACGACCTCCTAATATCTCTACCAGTATGGAGTGATTTTTCTGCCTTTCTTGTATGTACGATTTCATCTCCAAATACATTTACCTGCTGTGTCAGGAAAAAGCTTATTCTGATGCTTAGACAGAGCCTAAAGTCAAGCATGTTCACCTTTACCCGTTGTTTCCAATAGTGCAATGTTCCAATATTTGGACCTTTTCCCTAGGAGGCTTTTGACTTCTCCAGAGTTTGTTCCTGCAGCCTCACTTGTATTGTCAGGATGCACAGACATGGAAAATACGCGGAGTCCGAGGTGGGAAAGTTTTCCTCTCCAGTTCTCTGAGCAGCCTATTCCCTGCCCTTTGCTTAGGGTGACATTTGGTTTTAGCCTCCAGCTGATGCAGTTTGCTACCCAGGCTCTTCTGTTAGCTCTTCTAACTGGGACTCTAGACTTTTCCCACCATGTTGTTAGTCATTTGATTTGGGAACCCCAAATATCACAAAAAAAACCCCAGGCCTCCTGTGTTTGCAGGAACTATGTTACACTTCCAAGGAAGTGCTAAGCCCAGCTTGAAAGCTATGAACCTCTTTTTTGAAAATCTCTTGAATCTCCCCTTTCTCACTTGAACTCCTACCTTTCTTTGACAGAGTTTGAACCTTTCCAACTGGATCCTCTTGCTGCAGTGCACACATATGCCAAATTCTGCAGGGAGCAATGTTAAAATGTATTTACTTCAATGGATAAGATATCAAGGTATTGACTGGAGGTATGAGTCAATGTCACTGTTAATTCGTGCACCTCATTACCCTACTCAATCAGAGTGCTCTCATTCCACTGGGAAATGTTGCTGTAATTAAGATTCTGGAGCTTTTTGAGAAAAAGGAGTAGAAACAAAATAAATTGAAAGGGAGCTGCTCTCAGCTCCTGTAAAAAGGAGTAGCTACATTTGACTTTTCTGCCAAGCCAGAAGAGCAATGTTCGACACATGTCATTGATTGCTTGGAAGCAAATTACAGAGCCAGACCGAGAGGGGTCATGTGAATAAGTGCTGACTTCAGGGGGAAAATACAGTGTGCAACAGCTGAGGTCTTGAAGTCTTCTCTCAAAGAGGGGATGCTGTGCCAGCAGGATGCTCTGGGCCACACCAGGTGCTGTGCCCATGCAGCCTCCCAGCACACGTCGTAGAGCTGCTTTCCCTGACAACCTCCTATCACAAAGTAATGTACTAACTTGGCAGCCTGTGCCCCATTTCTTTAACCTGGATATAGGTTAAATAAATAAATATAAAAATACTCAACCAGTTAATCAGAAGAGGGGAAGATACATCCCTTCTCCTCCCTCCTAAGCTCTTTCCTCTAGCCTTCGTTCATTTACTTGTTATTACATTAAAGATCAGTTAGATAAACCCTAACATGGATTTCTCAATAATCTCTGTTTGCATGGTACAGAGAGCAGCTGCAGATGGAAACCAGGAGGTAAAAAGCTGTTTTCACTTCCCTATCAACATGAGATGTTCAGCATTAAAGAGCAGAAATTAAGATCTGGCCTGACAGAGCTAGCGTAAGGGTCACACCTTGGCAGGGACGTCACACAGCCTGTAGCACTGGCCTGTAACCAATAATCTCCTGATACTATTACAGGCCTTGCCATTGTGACTGTCAACTTTAATTAAGCGCACTCCCATTTGCTGTGTCCTTCTAAACATCGCTCCAGGGCCACGGCTAATTCAGTGTGCAGCCAAGTTTCATCAGGAGGGGTTTTTGCCTTGTTGAAATCCGGTTTTGATCAGCTGCTGGTGGGGTTAGCCCAGCATTTTTGTGCCTGCAGTGAGAAGATCCTTTGCAGTGCAGCAGGGAACTGTGGTGGGAGTGGGTCATCCACCTTCCACCTTCCCCCAAACTCTCAGCTGTTGCCGGTGCTGCCCCTGGGGCTCCCTGCTCCCGCGGGGGCTCAGAGGCAGAGCCCCCTCCCCTGCTCCAGGCAGAGGGGAGCCGTGCGAAGGGGTGCTGGGCATCTTCCAGCAGCTGAGCTGTGGTTACGTGGCCACCACAAAGCCCCTCAGCATAAAACCCTCAACAAAGTCTTCAGCATTTGGTGTCTTTCAGCCTCTGCCTTCAGTTTATTGTGCAAACATGAATTAAGCATTAGGACACCTCTGTTCTCACAAGGACACTGAGCACTGATACAGCCCAGTGTTTTATTCATTATGAAAAATTGAATCCTATTACATTAAAAATTCAAATATTAAACTGTATTATATGGACATGTAGGGGATATATGCCTGTGTACCAACATATCCATTTATTCATAGGCTCTGTAGGGTCCTAGATATAGGTACAAATAAAGGGAAATTAAGTTACTTGCCCAGCCTCATACAGTAATTTGGTAGCTGAGTCAGGAGAAGCACTGAGGAGATGTTATTATTCGTCGTTGGTTCCATGGGGAAGCTTAAAGCCTCCATCCAAGGGTCAGTTTATGTTTGCGAATTGTAACTGGCTTTCCTGAGGAGGGTTTTGTCTTAACGCTTTGAGAATTCCCTTGACAGCTCCTGAGAAAAAGCTGTTATGGCGTCTTTTCTATTCTTCTATGCAGTTCTTTTTTAAAGTCAACAAATGACTTGTCCTGCTCTTCTTAGCACATGAGATTGACTGACCTTTCCTAAACTGAGCTTGGTCCTGCTTGAATAGGCTCCTGGCCCCTGCCAGCATAAAGAGCGTGCCTGAAAATACAGCTGGGGGTGCAGGGTCCGGCCCCCTTGGTCACCTTTGTCTCTCACCACTTGCTGCAAGGAGCAGGAGCCAAGTTGTGGTCTTACAGACCTGCTTCCCTGGCATGAGGTGCAGCTGGGGACACCTTGCCTCTCGAGCCCTGCAAGAGCTCAGATGCGCTGGGCTGCCTGGAGAAACCCTGGGTGTATTTTGGCAACGTCCAATCCGTACTCTTGGGGTTCGTGAACAAAGTGTTTGCTCTTCCAAAGCATCAAGGAGCCAGGCAGACAACACTACTTAAAAATTTAGCTTCCCACATCACCAAAACTGGCCACTGCCCTTCCCCATCCAGGTGTGGCTTTTTATTTGTGCCAGAAAAACTCCTCCATCTCTGGCTCCATCCAAAGTTACACTAGGACATTTGCCCTGAGCCCTTTGCCAGAAAGAGCTGCTTTCTAGAGCAACATGCTCTGATTTGAAGATTGCTGGCCATTAGTGGCTATATTATCCCTGAGCTAACTCTTCCTAAAGAGCAACCCTGGCAGTGATCTTATCTCCCCTGGACACTCAAGTGCATATTCCTGAAAAATACCCAGAGGGTAGATGAAGGTCATCACTGTCCACAGCACTTAATTATGGAGAAATGGCTATAACAGCTGTAAACAGTGAGTCCATTATGGGGCTAATGGCTTCAACAAAGTTTCACACATCTGTGAAGGGGGATGGCAGGGACAGCATGGACTTTGTAGGGAAACATGAGCTGGACTGGCAGTGTAGTCTTCACTTAGTCAAGATCAGGCCTGGTCAGCCTTTGAAGGACCAAGTACTGCATATATCTAAAGGGTATTTAAATGTTGCATTGACATCACCTCCTTGTCCCTTGTGGTGTTCCTGTCATTCTGTCTGTTGAAACTGGACAACATTTTTTAGGGAAAACACCTTGCTGAAAAATGTATATCCAGATACATTGAAGCTAGTAAGAAAGGGAAGGTGCGTAAAGGACCTTCCAGTGCAATGTTGAATTTGGTAATTTAATAGGCTGTCCCTGGGGCAGCACAGATGGGATGATACGGGGCATCTCTGAGAAAGGATGGCATCGTTGCAGCCCAGTAGTCTGAGGATCCCCTTGTTTAGCCAACTTTTTTTTTTTTTTAATGCCACTTGCATTTAGCTAATAAAGTGGCTAAAAATTGGTGGATGTGAATGTAGAAATAGGATCAATGGAGGCCTAGTTTGGATGGAGACCTCTTTCTGTTTCCCCAGACATGAGATGAGGACTGGGGTATAAGTTCTTTGTTTCATGGCGAGCTTATGCAAACTGCCTAGTTGAGTGCAAATGCAAAGGCCTAAGCACTATTGCATTACACCACTGGTCTGTGAGAACTTGTTCCATTTCAGAAAGTACTCAGGAGACAAAGCAGCATTTCAAACTTTAAAGAAATTAGGAAGGACAATTTCAGAATAATAAATCTAAAATATGACCTGAATACATCATGTGTAGCAAGAGCTCATTCTGTATTGCTCAAGAAATATAGTTTCCTGCACTATAAGGATCAGCACAGTAAGATAATCTTGAAGATTAAGGATTGACTTGTTTTTTAGTTCTGCATTTGTAGTTGTGATACTGTGGCTTGGGTGAAGTATCCAGGCAACAAGCCAGTCTTCATGATTAGCAGTATAATACCTGGCTGAACAAATATTTCACACACACAGATCTAATGAGGCTGGTGCTAGGGAAAATGAGCATTAAAAAGTTAATTAGGATATGCTTTTTGAAATGCATTATTCCTTATTGCTGCTGGTGTATCACCAACAACGCCCAGCATGGTTCAGGGAAGGCTGTAGCCAGATATAGTTACAGAACATCTGCTGAAGAACAAAGTGTGAGTGTCCTCCGCAGAGCAGTCACACCATTCTGAAGGGAGATTTGATGCAATAGCAATAGCACTGGCTATATCCCCACATGCAGTGCATCTTGCATAAAAGCGTGGAGGTCAGTGCAGTGTATCAGAGGAGCTAAGGGCAGCTCTGATCATCTGAACTTCTTGGGGTCAAATAAATTTAATCGTGGGTAGTCCTATTTTAATCCTTCCTCTGAAAGACATGTGGAGGAACACAGTTTGTCTCCCAGAGTATAGTTTTGATGCTGGCACAACTCCAACCATGCCACCTACACCTGCATGTGAGCCAGGAGGCACAAGCATTCCCAGGCACTGGCTTGTTTAAAATATCAGCAGACCTTCCTTTCCAGTTGCTTGTCAACTGGGAAGGTTCTTCACAGCAATAGACTGCAAAACCATTGTTGTAATAGACTTTGGTTGTGGTAGGTAATGTTTGATCAAACACAGGTTGGGATATGTGCATCAAACTAGTTACTTGTCAAGGTGATTTTTTTCCCTAGTTTCTCAAAATAATTTTGTGTGTTTGCTTGACCATAACTGTATAGTTACTATTGAATTTGAAAGACTTGTTAGGCAAACATGCCCTGTTAAACCCTGTATGAACTGCAAAATGTGGCTTAAATCAAAATCAAGTGACTCTGCGTTTGAAAACCAATAAAGTTTCTGTGTTCTTTGCACTCACCCAGTTAATTTCACAGATAGTCATAAAGCAGAAGATTTAATTAGAGCATCCTTTTTGTTAGTTGATATTTACTGCATATGCAATGAAAAAATAATGAAAGTGGATATACACTGAAAAGACTCTGCTCCAAATATCTTACTAGAAACAAAACAAAAGCGAAGCTATGAGGCTGAATTTATTACTACTGTAGTTGTATTTAATTCCATGAGATTATAACAACTCTGCACCTGAGCCACTAAGCCTCAAAGCTCTTAATGCTTAAACTTTGCAGCAAAGGGAGTGATTGCGATTCAAGTTTTAGAAGCTGTTCCTGTGGTTGTTTGGATGATTTTGTATGAACAAAGGCTTTTGGTACAGTTTTCACATGTATGCTCCAGAAAGGTTGCTAACACGCCTGTCCAGCTCTCTGCTTTACCCCCCAAAAGGTGCATCCAGCTTTGCAATCAGAAGCACAGGGTCTGGATGAAAGACACATCTTGCAATAAATGCTCTATGCAGGTTTCCTAGTGAGGAGTGTTGTTAGTTTTAGCCGGAGTGTTATAAACCAGGGAGACTTCTCTCAGATCTTTGGCTATGAATGTTAAGGAGGGTTAGAAACCCCAGTCAAATCTGAATTTTGTGAGTCTCTACCAAATGGCTTCAAAATCCTGGTGTGAAGCTTGGCGACAGAATATACGCGGAGCTGACACCTGCCTTTCCATGCCTGCTTCTCACCAGGGGAACTGCTGGCGTGCCTCTGCCCAGAAACCACACCAGCTCCCACTGGGACCCTCGTGATGTGGATGTGCTCAGGACCCAGGCTTTAGGCCCCAGGGGAGAGGGGGTTTGTTGTACTCACCTGCTTAAATTGGTCTTGTTACCTCCACAGAAGTAACGTGCTTTGCTTTCACGTAGGCAAGCTGGAAGGTAAAGAAGTATTACAAGCCATACGGGAAGGTAAGAGCCTCCACCATGATCAAAAACATGGTTACCAGAGTGGTGTGAACCAGCAGATTGCAGCACCAGATTGGGCTCAAGTCTTGGGTTCCTGGTAATACGATCAGATATAAAATCAAGTTTCCTTTTTGCCTGTCACCCAGCTACCTTGATGCATCTCAGCTGTAGGACCTGGAGGAATGACTCACCTAGTCACTGCTTCTTCCCAGAGTGATTTTCCCTGAACATCTGTGAACCTATACTCATATCTGCCACAGTGAAGAGCAGCAGAGCCTTCTAACTCCTCTTCTTGTTTTTAAATCCTTCCCAATACATATGTAATACACATAGTCTTTCTCCCTCTGCAGGAGCTTCTCTGAATTTATACACCTGCCCCATTCCTCCATGAACAAATTCTTTCGAAGTCACATGACCTGGCTGCTAAACCCAACATTTTTGTAACTGGCAATGTTTTCTAAGCCCTAAGACTTATTTATTGCACTTATATCCACTCCACATCCCAGGTTCTAGGTTGCTGTTGATGCTCTAGAGGGTCCATACATGATAAACTAGTACTATAGATTACACACTTGGCATGAAGGCAGCTCAAGCCACCTCTTCTTGTCTCCTTCCCTTCTACCCTGCACACATGCACACACACTTGCACATCATCAGTTCTCAGGGTTCCTCGAGTCACTTTTGAACTCAAATTGTCTCATATTTTTGATCTTCCACAATTCACCCATATATACACATATGCATATATGTGCTTTTGTCCCTCTTTAATTTTACCATAGAGTAAAATAAAACAAGTAAAAGTGTGAAATCAACTTCCTTGTGTTAAATAACCTCTGTGGTGGTATTCCTGCAAAGAAATGTAACTCATCGCCAAGCCATCTGGTGTCTTACTATGCATGGGACACAAGTTTCTTTTAGGCATTAGACCTGAATGAGGCCTGGAGGTGGCTTCTGTTTTGACTCTCAAGTGCTTGAGGAGCTCCTGTTCCTGATTTAGGCCACTGAGACTGACACCTTTCTCTGAAGTAGTGAAATCCCAAACCAGTGCTCTCAGGAGCCTGGTTCAGAAGATCATATCCATCCTCTGTGTCATAGCTTGAAGCAGCCACAGTCTTGTTCATAAGCTGAGGAGGGTCAGGCTCACTTCTCCCATCCAAGTGCCCTAGAGAGCAGGCTAAGAGTACATTCTCCCTCGCTCTCATTCACTCAGGATCCAATTGCATCAGTGACTGCTCAGGGAAAGGTGAGACTGGAGCGTCCCTGGCCTCCTGTGGCCAGGAGACTCTCAAGAGGGTGAGAGTCATGGCTTTGAAGTCTATCAAACTAAGGGAAGCATTAAAACACTGCTTTCATTTGTTGGGTTTTTTTGTTGTTGGTTTGGTTTGGTTTGGTCTTGGGGTTTTTTGGTTTGTTTTTTTTTTTTGATGGGGAAGTACTCTAAATACTGGCCCGGTAGGAAAGAGGCACTACGCTACAACTACCTTGCTGTCTCCTGTTTTTAACATGAAATTGTGATTCTTGCTCAGTCCTTTTTAGAAGTAGGTACCTTCCTTGAAGAGATGATGCAGGGTCTGAGGCCCAGACGGGTAAAGGGTCCTCCTTGTCCTAAGTCAGGTGCCCAAGCTGACTCAGGGATGAGTCTCTTGACAAAGCTTTACATCCCCATCTTAGACAGCTAACCCCCACCCCATACATTACATCAGGATCCTATCTCTATCTTCTGAGTTTCATTCTGGGCCCAGTGTATAACATGAAACACCAAACTACGCACCTCACCTAAATCATGTCTACATATAGCTCTGAGCCTACGAACAGGGAGATGAGCTGCATTAGCAGAGGCAGACCTTCAGACTGTTGTGGCTTTTCCTGAATTGTTTCTGTTAATAAAATAATGGGATTTCTATCGCACAACATTAATATCACACCTTTCTTAAGACCTGACAGGAGATCTGAAGAAGCCATAGAGAAAGGGTTAATGGCATCACAGTCTACAAAGAAAAAGAAAAGTGGTTGTGTTCTGGAGAGGTAATGATTCAGGAGAGGCTGAAACATTCACTGTCATTTTCTACTTCAAACTTCCTAGAAATGTTGATTATAACCAGATGTTGAACACAAGTGAAACATATAACAAGAGGATTGGAGCCATGGAGTGGAATAAGGAAAGAAGAGCTTAAGAATATTTAGATTAGAGAGATGGGTTCCAGCCTGCAGAACCAGACAAAATTCATCTGCAAGAGCTTAAGAACCCATCCAAAGCCATTTCCAAGCTATTAGCAGTTGCTTTTGAGTAGCTGGGGAATAAGAGAGACAGGAGAGGAATAGCAAGGGAGCGCTTAGTACATGCCTGGCAGGGAAAGCCAAGGAATTTAAATCAATCTGCCTAACTTTAATTCTTGGAAAGATTGCCGGAACAAATTAAGAAACTCTCAATTTATAATCAGCCACAGGTTAGTCAGTTGATATGAAACACACTGCAGGGATTAGTCAAGAGTAAACTGTGTCAATCCATTTATTTTTTTCTTCTTTGGTCTAGTGGTCAAGGGAAACAAACCTAATTCTAAGAAGAGTTTCAACACTTTTCTACAGAATGTGCTCAGGTGTGCACCAGGGAAACATGGTCTAAACTTAACTGTGAGAAAAGGGCCCAGCTACCTGACGAACTGCAAGAGTAAAAGGTGGGCCAGAGCACTGTAAGACCCAGGGAATGTGTGCTCAGCTCATGTCTGACCAGTGCATGAAAGAACTGTTTGGATGATGGGGAAGGGAGTGCAGTTGTAAGATGTCTGAAAAAAGCCAAGCCGTTAGAGCTTGCAAGACATTTGGAAGACAGGTTTGTAATTCAAAATTCCCTTGATGACTAAGAAAAGTGTTCTGAAATCCTCAAGACAAAAATTGACCAAGGTAAAGAGCAAAGTACAGGAAGCAGAAAAGGGAGATCAATGCACAACTACATAAGGATCCACAAAGAACATTCAAGTAGCAACAAACTGGGTAAGAGGGGATGCCGTGCAGCTACTGCAAAAAATAAGAAATGGGTTTAAACTAACTATGAAAACACTTGTTCTGGAAATCAGAATAGTATCTGTATCAGAGCACGAAATTCTGAAACATATTTCTAATAGGTGTGAATAGGTCAGGAAATCCTTACTAGGTTCAAGATGGAAATGAGCAATTATTAGAGGTGGCTGCAAGAGCAAGGGCCCAGGCTGGGTGACCCAGGAGCTTCCTTGCTAATGTCTTTCATTTGCTTCTCTGTAAGACATAGTGGTGGTTACGCGGCTGTTGTAAAAGGCTTTGGCTGGAGCTGCTGCCTTCAGTCTTGGGAACCACGCTTTGTGGAAGACAGAGGAGATGGGAAAGACCCAGGACACAGCAACACAAGTGAGAAGAAGTTTGGAAAATACATGAGTGTGGGGAGAGGCTTGGAGAGCAGGCTGGGGAAATAGGATAGCAATCTTACAGCTGCACAGGATAGCCACAGAGCAAGCAGTGGTCAGCAGTTCTCCATATCCCACGCTGGACAAGCTCATCCAAAGCAAACAAGATAGAAATTAGGAGAAAACTGAGAATTCAACTTTCAAAACACAAGGATAGCTAAACATTCAGACAAACTCTTTTGAGTGTAAGGTCCTGCTGAGTGGAAGACTTCTTGTGTTCGTTAGCCATGCAGCTGTCAAGTGTGGCTAGGGTACCTCCTCTGGCAGGAAGGTCCTGCAGTACCTAATCCACCCTGAAATCATGGACAGGTTCAATGGTCTTTGAGATCCCTTCAGCCTGATGCTTCTGTGAGTCAATCTTGTTAAAATCAGGGTGAAGTTGTGTGATATGAAACCATGTTGCTGCCAACAGGAGAGATCTCAATGAGCTTGGAGCGAATCTTTCACCTTCCTCTGATCCCCACAGCTGCATCAGGTGGTATTTTCTCGAAATTTGCTCACACACCAGGGGTGCACAAGCAGTAAAAATCCAATACGCTCTCAGTCCTCGGCTGCAATAACATGCTGCTTCTTTTGTCATTTTCTTTCAGACATAGCTTGAAGAATTATTGTATTAGAAATCATTTTCAGAGCCACATCAACCTTAGTCCTGCCTGCTACCCTAGGGTGTCTTTTTAGTTTGCAGTCCTGAATAAAATTCTTCTGGAAGCATAATAATTGGCACTGAACTGAGAAGCAAAAAGGTGATGGGAACGATGAAGAGGGCACAGCAGGTGTGCCCATGGTCAGAGTGTTCTGCCGCTGCTCCTGATAAATTCCCACCCAGAGGCTAAAGCTTGGGGGAAGGACAAGGTACCCAGGATTTAACAGTAAGTGATTGTCAAGGGAAAACAATTGTTTTACTGTTTGCAAGACTGAATCCACAGTGGGTGTTAACACCAGACTTCAGAGTGTAACGATCTCTGTTCACTCTCCTAATAGACAGTTTTCTTCAATTAGCCTGCCCTGTGAAATGGCTCTGACTTGTTGGACCCTTTGAATGGGCTGATGAATGTTCTCCCAGCTTAATGACTGCCCGTAACCTTGCTGCTCCCTCAACCAGCTGTTCATCACTGCCAGCTTTTTCCCCCTCCAGGAGGTTGTTTATCTGACAATCAGAGGCACTGCTACTGGAGCATTTCTAAAAAGATTATTCTGCTAATTATTCAGAGGTCATTAATTGGAAGGTGAAGCAGGCACCGGCTCTCCGTTTGGAGCGCCTCGATGCTACAAGAATGTTCCTGTTACACAAAAAGCATATTTTTTTCTTCTGCAGCACTTAATCTTCTCACAGCCTTTGAAGGAAGGTTTCAGCTCCAGCAGATGTGCTTTGTTTGTAAGAAATGGAAGTTTTCTCCCTTTTAATCAAGGGCATGTTCAATAACCACAACAAGCCGAAGCCACTTCTCCTGCCTTTTCCCACGACAGGCTATGTTGTGTCACGAGGGGAAAAGCACAAGCAGCTGCCCAGGCGATCCCAAATGGGCATCAGCGGCATCCACAGGCAGACACTGCAACTACCCACTCAAATACAGGCAGGTTTTGCCTGAAAAACTTGAATTTTTCTGCTTCCCTAATAACCTCAAGGGTCTGTAGAAACAGAGCCAGATTAAAAGTTACCTGTGGTAGAGGGTTTTAAAGGGATCATGGACTCTGAACATGCCCCTCTGCTTGTGCTTTCACTCAGAGCTCACCACTTCTTGAAGAAGGGGGCAAATCGCTGCAGTGCAGGGGTCTTCTGGAGCTGCTCTGCTTCCCTCACTGATTTTGTTTTGCCCAGGTGTACAGAGTTGCATCGCAAGCTGCTGCAAAGATATTGTTAAAGAGTTGATGAGGAAAGGCTGAAACAAGAACCCAAAGGAGGTGCATGCAGATATGACAAAAGGTGAAACAGCCATGGGTTGCAAACCAGGTTTGCAGGTGATAACTAAGCTGTTTTGGGTAGTCCAATGTCATGCTGATGGCAGGGGACTTCAGAGGAACCTCATAGAGCTGGTGAATGGACAAGAAGGTGGAGAAGGAGCTGTAGTGGATATACAGCAGGTAATGCAGCTAGGGGAAAAATAACCTAAACCATGAAATGATCAGTGGGATGGAGCATCTGAAAGAGGCAGAAACACAAAGGTTGGGACACATCATTTTAGAGAAAAGAAGAATATGGGACGATATTAGCAGGATTCACAAAATTATGAAGGTGGAGGATAGGGTGAATGCAGAATTGATATTCCCATATCCTGTGGCACCAGAAGCTGGGGATCTGTAGGTAACCAGTGAGAAACTGCATTAGAGTCAGTAAGGTAGTTCTCTGCACAGCAGGCTGTGAACTCTTGAGCTTGCTGCCATGGCAGCTGGCAGAGGCAGACAGGACCAGCGCAGGGTCAAAAAAGGACCGGGTAAATCCAGGGACAGCAGGACACAGATATTGACATGGCAAAAAGAGAAGATAATGTTAGGGGTGTTCCATCTGCCATCCCTAATGCATCAGACGAAGATGCTAGAGGAGCAGCTGCTTTTCCTGAATAACATCTACTGCCACTGTGGTTTTGGGGTTGCTTTTAAATTAGCAGGGCAGCAAAAGGTCAGCCTCCCTCTGTCACAAACTCTGCAGTCGAGACTCCTGCAGTTGGGTCAGCACAACCCGAGTGCCAGGGCTGAGCCCCATGAGGGCAAGATCACCTCCCTCATGGCTCACCCTGCCAGGCAGGATGGAGGCAGGAGGCTTGGGCAGAGGATCCTTTGCTCAAGCGGTAAGGGATTTCTTAGAGACTTCCGTTCTTACGGTAAAGCTCCCTTCTTTTAGGGAACTGTTACATTTTTGGTCTCTAGGCACAGCAGCCTGGGGAAAGTCCAGCTGGAGTAGCTGCAACAGTCTTATGTGAGTGGCCCTTTCACCACATACAGGTCTTGTGCTTATCATGATGGGAACCAACAAGTGGACAGTCCTCAGGAAGAGATGGTCAGAGAGACAGAAAGATCCAGATATCTGCATGGGGGGAGTGAAGTCTTCTCCAAACAAGGGATTTAGCCCTGTAGTGCTTTTGCTTAAGACAGCTATTGGCTAATTTTATCCTCTGCTGAATTTACAAAGAAACTCAAAAGCTAAATCCCTTTGGTTAAAAAGCAATCCCTCCTTTCCTCCTTATTTTGATACATAACTGACTTCAAATATGCATTGCTGGATAAACTCAAATACATAACGCTGACCAAAGGAAACCTATGTTTATTTAATAAGGGAAGAAGTAGTTGGCTACAAGAAATGAATTATGGAAGACACAAGGACTCTTGGTAATAAACATAGGAGTACAGTAGACACTGTGGGTTTGTGATGCTGTGAGCTGTCTTACCAAGGAAATACTGGTTTAGAACTGCCAAGAGGGGCTCCCCTGGAGTCTGGGGACTGTTCATCCCCAGACTGTCTCTGGCAGCTCTGGTTGAAAGCACTGCCTAGAATTCAGTTTGCAGTGGGGTTTCACTGAGAAAAGCTGCGTGCCTGGCTTCACCTACTGGACAAGACTCAGACGAAAACCTGCAAGTTTTATTCCAGCAGAGGTTTCAGTTCAAAGACAGCAAAATTGAAAACACAGTTCCCACAAAAGGTAGCATTAGAAAACTGATTTGGGAAGATCCCCAGCACCCAGGTGTCACCCAGCATGTTCCTGAGTCTCATTCATCTGCAGGAACCCAGGGGTAAGCCAGAGGTTGGTGCCTGCAGAAGGCTGGCTCTTGCAGCACACTGATGCTGCACAGGCTCCTGCGCTGGCAGCTGCTGTAGAAGCATTTGGACCGCTCACATCATCAATGACAAAAACTCTGAAGTGAAGACCCCCATGGTGGGGCTGTCAGAGGGCACTAGAAAACCTCAGGGTTTGTAAACTCTGCTGCTCACAGAACAATTCGTTCAATCAAAATGTGCTGTGGAGAGCGAGTCCCTTCTGGAGAGGCACCGAGGAAGGTGCATGACAGTCATCCTTATCAGCACATCTCTTGTTGTCTGGTCTGAGCCTGACAAGACCCATCACTCTTTAAATCACGCTTTTTGTTACTAATTCTATTTCCAGCCCTGTAATTGCTAAATATCATTTCATGCACATATTTATTTGTTCCACAGTTACTACCAGGCCAACAACCATTAGTTACCCAAATGCTGTTTGCCCAGTCTCTGGACCACAGGCTTCCAAATTCATCAACAACATTTGCAATTAAAGAACGTAAGTTAAAAAATATTCAACCTCAATAATAGAAAGAAAAAAGCAAGTTATGGCTCCCTGAGGGCTCACAGAGTGCTCTGGCTTAGGCGGCTGCGACTCCCTTGTTTGCCATACTCCCTTTGGCCATAGTTCCCAAGCACACAGAAATGCCCTCTGCCCCTTATGCTCCATGTAAGTGAGAGATGAGATTATATCACAAGCACTAATTCACTCCCACAGCCCCAAGGACTGCTTTTCTCACCATTGAGCACCACAGTTGTTTTTGGGGTTTTTTTGAGCAACATCGTCTAGTGGAAGGTGCCCCTGCCCATGGCAGAGGGGTTGGAACTAGATGATCTTTAAGGTCTTTAAGGCCAAACCATTCTATGATTCTATGATTCTATGATTCAGTGCCTTCCCTGCGCTGAAAAATTGACATTATTGATCCCTTTTGCAGGGCAGTGGGGAAGGTCAATCCCTTTCTCTGCACAGCAAAACCCCCTCACTCTTTTGGAGGGCCTGGTTACAAAGGCACTATGGACAATGGCTGCAGACAAATTCTTGGCATCATGACTCACAACCTGGAAAGAAAGATGTGAGGGTGGGAGCAGTTCTGGCTGGTCCCTCAAACCACAGGCTGGAGGCTGGCTGTGTCCCCCCAGATCACGGGGAGAGTGGGCTGGAGCCACCATGAAGTGCTGGGCACATGATGTCTTCACTAGGAAAAGCTAGAGCTGTTTGAGGCACCCAGGAAAAGCACAGACAGGCCACCAGTGCCTCAGGGTTAATTTGGAAGAGCCTTTCCACCAACCAAGAGGTGAGCCAGGCGTGATCCCTGGGCACAGACTGGGACCTACAAGGGACTTTCTTCCTGCTGTCTGGGTGAAAGGGGGTGCTGACAGTCCCTGGAGATCCACCAACCACCCTGGTTTGGAGATTACTGCAAGCTTGTCTTGTGGCAGCTTCTGCCAACAGCTCCCACTGCATTTTATTCAGACACCTTTCCCCATACACAGGAGATGCTCTCTGGACAGGAGGATGCTGAGATCCTGAAACCCCTAGGAGAGGTTTTTGTACCAAGAGCTAAGTATGATCTGCAACAGGGATTCCCACCCACTGAGCAAATGACACTCTGCCCTGGCTGGTGGTGCCTCAGGAGACCTTCTCTGCTGCTGCAGCCCAGCTTTGAACTTGCTGGGGAAACCCAGAGAGCTGACCACATGCAGCACTGAGCACCTAAACAATACCACGGGGGTAACATCTGCAGGCAGCAGCTCCAGCAGGGGTGGTCATCCCTGCCACAGGCACCCCATGACAAGCAGCGATAACAGAGAGACCAGCAGCCTTGGCACCACCTTTTCCCTCCACACCCTTCAGAGAATCTGGCTGTGATGAGAAGCAGCTCCAGCTCTTCACCTTTTCAAAGCAGCCATGCTAATGCGAAGCAGCGCTACCATGAGGGTAGAGCATCCTGTTGCTCTCTCTCCAGCCAAAAAGGATTTACACTTGCTCCGCGGCTTCTGCCTCCAAACTCCCTGGGCCACTGCTCTGCTCGGGGGGACTTGGGTCCCTCAGCATCCTCCAGCCTGTGCAGATGGGCTCCCAAAGCACGTGTGTTTCGGTTCATCACTTCAGGGTTCACTCTCGCCCCAAGCAGCTGATTAGCAATTCTGCAGCAGCAAAACTGCGCTGCCGCATAAGCCAGGTTTAGATGGTGATCCCTTTAAACAGGAATGATCTCTGTCAGAACAGCTTGCTTAAATCCTGAGATAGACGCTGCTACTTGCACTAAATTGTTTTTGGTGTGTATTAGCCATTTAATGGTATTAGCATAATATGTGCTCCCATTTACAGAGGAAGCATTTATCTATGTGGTTTCACCAAAAAGTGGGTTTGATTAATTAAAAAAGGAGGATGGATGGGATTGCTGTGAGGATTTGAATGTAAATGCACTAGCAGATGCTTCCTGATCCTCCCAGCAGAATACATCACTTTTAATAAACTCAGAACAGATGGCTGGCTGCAGTGGCAAAGATGATATGTATCAAAGTGCTCTGCGCTCCCCTCCCAGCCAACTCTGTCCTCAAGCCTCAAAATCCAGAGGGGTGGATCCTCACCTGCAGTCCTCTGGCAAAGCTCCCTCCACCTCAGGGGTGCTGTGCTTACTCACTGCAGCTGAGGAGCCCTCCCAGAGGTGTGCAGGGTTTCTGCTTCATGAGTCCCGTGGAAATGCGATAGAGCTGCTTGCTGGAATGCAGAGGCTGTAGTTAGGTTAATTAGGCTGCACAAGAGATAAAGTACAGCTCATTAAAAGTTTAGGTGTTCCTCTTCTTTCTCTTCCATTGGAGCTGGGTTCTGCTGATTACAAGCAGGAAAAGCTCCTCTTAGTTCAGGTGTTGGCTTGAGCCAAGCCTGCAGGACTGAAGTGACCTCTCCCTGAAAAATTGGTTGTACCAAAATTGCCACTAAAACTGTTTATGTGTTTGCCTTATCTCTTGACCAAAAGACAGGATGAGGAATCCATTTAAAATGGGAAAATTAGAGAACATGAATAATCAATGCTTTCTTGGATTTTTCATTCCTAGGTCCCAGAGCCCTCTCCAAAGACATAATGTATCACTGGGATTCTGTCTAAGGAGTAAGCTGAGGCAGAGAGTTGTTAAATGTGTCGCAGTGGTCATGCAGGAAGAAAATAGCAAAGCTGAGCATGGAAACCAGGTCCTCAAGCTTTTATTGTGAGCTGAAATGTTTCCCCAATTTAAGCATGTCCATTATCTGACTCATCGCCAGCTTAGTTAGTGCTGGTTTGATCCAAACTATGCAATGAGCCGCCTGACGCCTTCACACCCATTTGCTGCCTGATGCCGCTGCTGCCTGGTCTGGCTGCTGGCAGCAATTGTAGGAGGTGCTGGCTGGCAGGTGAACAGCGGCAAAGTCTGTGTGACTGACTCCTGGAAAGGAAAAATGAGCTGTGTGATTCACTAGAAAATAGAAGGCAATTTTCTGACAATGGGGTGATGAGGTAAGTAGGTTTTTCCCTGGACTATTACTAGGAAGAGGGAATATTTGTCTTGAGGGACTGTGCAGCTCTGGTGTTGCTGGCAGCTATTTCACAGGCCGTAGAGGGAATCAGGTTAGCAGACTGACTTCCAGGTATCTTTACAATCTGCAGCTCAAGCAGTGTAACCAGGGGCAAATGCAGACCTAATTCCATAAAATAAGTTAGGTTTCATGAACAGTGCTGGAGATGTGCAACATCTGGGATCTAGCAAGCAAGATTTCCAATGTGAAATTCTTATGAAGATAAGGGCTGGCACAGGAAGCTGTGCCCTGCTTTCACAGTAAGAAATCTGGCCTTGGTGCAGCCTAGCAGGAAGACACGGGGGGACGAAATATTAAGCAGAAAACAAAGATCTGTGCTGAGACTGCTGTTGAAACATCCCCTTTTTAGCCAAAGCACAGCAGAAAAGCACATGGATATTCAGCAGGACGGATGGCAGACTGGCAGTGGAGTCTGGGGGAGCCTCTTGGAGAGGGTGATGAGTCTGGAGCTCAAGAATTTGTGATCTGGGTCCCTGTTCACACTGCAGACCTCCTACAAAGGCTTGGATGAGCCATACTGGGTCTCTGCATCCACCCTTCTGTAGTTTAGAGAGGATGCTTATAGCAGGCAAGCGTGTAAAGCTGAACATCCCAAGTTGCACATTAAAGCAGATGAAACTTCTCTGGTGTTGGTGAGGATGGTGTGGGGACATTGTGTTCAGAGTAAATGCAGGATGCAATTAAGCCCTTCAGAATTACAGTCAAAGAACTGGGTCAGTGATTTTTAAAGAAAAGTGAGTGGGTAGTAAGGAGTAGGCAAATAAAATGTCAGGTAGGATATTCTGGAGAGGAGAAAAGAAAGCATAGATAATGGGCATTATTAAAAGGAACAGAGAGGTTTGGATGGTCTCACTCAGCATCTCAGGGAGTGTGGATGACATGGTCCTTGGGCAGCACGATCCCTGGGTATCACACAACCTCCCATAGCGCTGGGCATAGCCATCAGCCAGTCCTTCCTGTTGCCCACTTCAGTAGACATCTCCTATAAAACCCTGTGCCCTCTCATTTCTTGTTCAGAAGTAAAATATTATTGTATATTGGAGGTATGAAATTAAGATAACCGCAGTGTGATTGATACTGGTGTGTGTGTGTTTTTAAAAATACTTCATAAAACTTTGTCTCTGTCAGTAAAATGGAGGCTTTGCTGTTGGATGTGTGCCTGTCTTGGAAAGTTCTTTATTTTAAGCATTCATTTATCACTGTAGCAGGACCATTGGCTGCAAGCATTTGGTGACTGCAAAATGAACTTTCCCATGAGTACAAACTCATCATTCAACTCTAATGATCCAAAGAAAAGTTTCAAACTAATCCATACAAGAAAAACGGCAGTGTCATTCCAGGTTGTTAATAGGAATAGAAACACCATCCAAGGTCACCCTGATAATATGGAAGAGCCCTGTATTTTCTTGAAGCACCTAATATGTATCTAAAGGTTTTGAAGCAAAGCCTGTTGCTCCTGCCGAAGCAAAGGGCCTGTTTCTCAGTCCTTCCAAAGTCCACGTGAATCCTAGTGAACTCAGGAGTGGATGTGAGGGTTCCAGTTTAACAAAAAATGAGGTTAAATGAGACATCAAGCTTCTCGTTATTCACTTGATGAGCTTGTCACAATACTAGTAAACATATTCCAAAGTAATTTCTGGTGCTAAGGGGTTACTTCTAATATGGAAGATGAAAATGAAAATATCAATACCCCTCAAAAATGGGGAAGGACCTTCTCTGGGTGGATGGGGCAAAGTGAGGCACAGGGTGGGTGCAGCCTCTGGGTGAACAGAGCAGCTGGCATAGCTAGGCCAAGACTTCTGCTCACTTTTACTCACTACCACCACTGCCTTGTTTTGTGGTGGTTTTATTTTACCCCTGAGGGTCTGACTTCTCTAATTAGCTTTTTTTGTTACATAGGAGTGATACATAAAGATTTCCTTTTCTCATGTCTGGCTAAATAGAGGATAACAGCTTCATTAGACAATTGAGTGCTCTTCCAATCAAACAGCAATATGTTGTCCCCTGGGAGCTTTCTTTAACCACAGAATACACGCAGCTGCCCTAATTGCACTGTGCTTGAGGCCCACTGCAAGGGCAACCAGGGCTGCCGCTTTTTCTGATAGCATCTTTGGCGTAGAGCAGGAGGGAGTTCTGTGTTTGGTTCCCCTATTATGGTGTGAATTTCCAATGGGCCCCTCTGCTTACCCACCTCTTCCAATTAATGAAGCTGCTCTCAGAATATGAAAAATTCATTTCTTTGCTTAAGTCAAAGAATAAACCCCAGAAGGTTGATGATTTGCAGCACTTAGATCTAAACTTTTAAAATAAAATTAAATTGAATAAAACTGGAGTGCTTGTGATACCCAGGAGTGTGGAACAGAGGTGGGAAGGTCAGGACTAAACATCCGAATCCTCTTTGTGGCTATTGTACAGTGTGTACCTGCTGTTTATAAAGGGTTAACAAATCATCAGTAGATGCAATAAGCATGTTGTTAAAAACATGAGTAGCCTGTGATCCAGATGGCTATAAACACACCAGTTGATGGTGTAAGAGACGGTCTTCAGCACAGTTATAAATAGAGCTGATCAAAATATGGAAAAGAGTTTCTGCAAAATATTTCAATGAGCCACAGTTGTTTTCAGTTCAAAGGGTTTGAAATAGTGCTCTTATATTTTAAAAAATGCTTGACAAAAATATCCCATTTCACTCCTGGTTTTATTTGTTAAAAATATGATGAAAATAGATATCGAAACTTTGTCCAGTGAATTTTCAAGGAGGGAGCTAAATTGCTCTCTGAGGCACTGATCCTGCAGACAGTTTCTACACAAAGATCTGGGGTGTCTTTATCGTTGCTAGGTTTACAGCTGTTTCTCCATGTTTCACAAGAAATTCAAAGCAAGTCAGATCTGCATCCACATATATTGTTGTTTCTATTGCTCTGACACCTAAAATACCAGTTTTTAGTCTGTAGCATCACCTGTTGGATATTTCACTTCTTCAAAGTCAGAGAGGCATGTGTTTTTGTCAGGATGAATCTACTGAAATGGACAACGAGCACCGTCTCCATGTAGCAAAGGAAAGAGAAACTGGCCAACGTGTACATCAACAATAGCGTTAAGCCAAAATAAATCTCTGAAATCATGGAAGAGTTCCCAGGCAGATGTGCCGATTTGTTATGGTTCCCTTCAAGGAGGAGGAGGTTCCTGTTAAGGTTTTGCAGGAGAATTTGAGCTGCAGCAGATGCCATTTGTGTATGGACCAGAGTGATAGTGAGTAATGGTACATCTGTGGTAGTGCTGGGGCTGAGGAAGGACGTTCAGGTCCTTCACATGGGCTTCCGGCTCTCACATCTGCAGGAGCTGGAGAAAGCTGTAGCTGTCATAAAATGTAGCTTAGGTTTATGTTATTTCAGCAGGACCCATATCACACAAAGAAAACAGTGGGAGGCAAGAAATCTCCTTTCTCATGAAAACTGCTGAGAGATTCCCCTTGTCCATGCAAGGACAAAATTGATGGCAGAAGGGCCCTGCCTCACAAGTAAAGGGACATCTGGGAAGACCATGATCTTCCAGCTCCCAGGTGAACACAGTAGCAGTATTGGTCAGCAAGAAAGCTTATTTGTTGACAACTAATACACATAATCCCTTGTGCTAGATCCCATGGAGGCAGCTGTGTGGAGATGTGGCCCTCAGAGGCTTTGCTCCTCCAGAGAGTTTCTACAGAGGTGATCCTGAGCCGATGGACAACCTGGGAGTGACCCAGGCAAGCAACAAATGTCCTTCTCAACTGCCTTTGACCAGAACTGTTTTATATGTGGCGGTTCTGCAGATCTTTGACTGACCTCTGCCACGTGTGAACCCGTCACAGAGAAACCTGCTTCAAACCAGAAACTATTAATTCATTTATTCATGAAATACAACTTTATATGAACTGTGTTTCTTAGCTGCCTGTTTGCCTTGTGTTATTGAATCTCTTAAGACAACAGGGAACAACTGTATGACTTGGCACCAAGTGAAGCAAGTTGAAAAGGAGCAGGCGGTTCCTGAAAGCCAAGGACCTCACGCATCCTTGAAGGGAGGGCCAGAAGTATTTACCTTCTCAGCTCTTGCAGCAGCTGAGAAGAGCACTGATACGTAGCTCTCCCCATCCTGGCACAAGGCAGAAGTTAAAGCTGCACTGAAGCTGCTAAGGACAGAGGTGATGCGAAGCCAGTATAGGCAAGAGGAGAGTCATCACTGATGCCTGACAATCCCTTTCAAAGCAAAAGCAGGTCTCTCACTCTGATCCACCTATGAAGTGTTGCTCTGGGGTTTTGGAAACCATGGTGGGTTGACCCAGGCTGGGCACCAGGTCCCCACCAGCAGCACAGGGGGATGGGGAATGGGGGTTGTGGTCATTTCATCACACGTTGTCTCTACTGCTCCTTCCTCCTGAGGGGGAGGACTCCTCACACTCTTCCCCTGCTCCAGTGTGGGGTCCCTCCCATGGGAGACAGTCCTCCATGAACTTCTCCAGTGTGAGTCCTTGGGCTGCAGTTCTTCACGAACTGCTCCAGCATGGGTCCCTTCCATGGGGTGCAGACCTTCAGGAACAGATTGCTCCAGTGTGGGTCCCCCACGGGGTCACAAATCCTGCCAGCAAATCTGCTCCAGTGTGGGCTTCCCATGGAGTCATAGCCTCCTTCAGGTTCATCTACCTGCTCCGGCATGGGGTCCTCCATGGGCTGCAGGTGGATATCTGCTACACCATGGACCTCCATGGGCTGCAGGGGGACAGCCTGCCTCACCATGGTCTTCTCCATGGGCTGCAGGGGAATCTCTTCTCCGGCACCTAGAGCACCTCCTCCCCCTCCTTCTTCACTGACCTTGGCGTCTGCAGGGATTTCTTTCACATCTTCTCACTCCTCTCTCTGGCTGCAGTTGCCATTGCACAGGTTTGTGGGATTTTTTTCCTCCTTCTTAACTATGTTGTCCCAAAGGTGCTACCACCATCACTGGTGGGCTCAGCCTTGGCCAGCAGCAGGCCCATCTTGGAGCTGGCTGGTATTGACTCTATCAGATATAGGGGAAGCTTCTATCAGCTTCTCACAGAAGCCAGCCCTGAACTCCCCCTCCCCACTACCAAAACTTGCCACGCTAATGCAGTACCTGTTATAAATAATTCTAGCCTTCCAATATAAATTAGGGTGTTTCCAATATCTATACCTACAAGGAGTTTGCCCTTCTACTGTTCAAATTCACACTCCCTGCATGCAAACATGACTGCATGAAGATCAAGTCCTGAATCCCCCTTCCCAAGAACCTCCCAAAGGAAGAAGGGCCAGACCATTCTCCCAAGACCCATAGGTGGGCTGTCTGGTGCTTGCATCCTTCCATGGAGGAGTACAGAAAACCCAGAGTAAGGATCTAATCGGATGTTTTGCAACCATTGCCAAAAATTGGGTTAAATAGTCTGCTCACAAATGAGGAATTATCAGGCTTAACAAGCACTGGCTGACATGGCCAGCATTTCCCCTCCGAGTGACCCAGGAGAACTGACTCTTCTCAGCCACCAGGAGATGCAGCTTCAGTAATTAGGAGCCTGCTTCTACTCAGGATTTGTCTGGGCAATCAGGAGACTTTCTGGAGCCTTTCACTCTCCAAGGTTTTTATATTATCACAGGCTTAGGTCTACAAAAATCTCCAGCTGAGCAAAGCAAACCTGATCAGTCTTTGGTGGCTCTGAATTGATATTCAGAGGGAATAAAATGTTGAGTCTGCTGTTAGACATGCAGAATTCAAACTGATTTCCTGTCTTTATTTTTGGTGATGAATAAGATTGACTGATATGTCTCTTTTTTTTTTTTTTTTTTTTTAAATAGACTTCCTCCAAACAGCGGTTATTCCCCTTGTAACTAGCATCCTCACTAGTACCTTTACTGCTTGTCTGAGTACACTTAAATTATGTCATTGCTTCTGGGAACTGCATCCTGAACTCAGGGAAGGAAGCCAGGTCAAGGACTCAAACCAAGACTCACTGAAAAGAGCAAGAGTCATTCTATTGGCCTATGCTTGCGTTCAGGCTCTTAATGAACAATTTGTTTAGAAATGCAGATAACAAATTTGCTCCTTAAACTTCCAGTTTCTCACTACATGAATCTATGTCAAGCGAAACAGCTGCAACATTCCCCTCAGTACAGAAAGTCACGTACTCACTGCAGCTTTAAATACGAAGTGAATGTAGTACCCATTTATCTGCTCTGCCTGGGGGAAACCCTTCCATTTCTGCTCCCCTGGGGTTACACATGAGAGCAATTGCCTCTTACGTGGCAGGAAACACGTACAAGGATTACAACATGTTTGTGGTTATCTAGCTGACTCCATAAAACAAAAAGCTGTTGAGAGCCAGCAGACATTGGTTCAGTAAAAATCCTAAAAACACAGAGAGAAGCATGGTCAGGCTTTTCTTCCTTTTTTTAAATTTTTTTTTTCTTATTCCCCAGCAAAGTAGAAAGTGTGGTTTGTCCTGAAACATTCTCACAAGCAGTTAGAAGCAGAGGTTGAGTCTGAACTCAGCTGAGTACAAACGGAGAGGAGATCTCTTCAAGGTCAGTGGTAGAAGCTCAAACCCATCCCTCCACACAGAGCAAACCCGGGGGCAGAGAGCTTCCTCAGGATCCCCCAGCTTTTCTTTGAGGTCATCCTGTAATGCAGAGGAACCTGTCTGGACCATTTTGTCTGCAGAGCATGTGGCTGGGGCAGGCTCAGCAGAGGCTCTGCTGCATTTAAAGGCGCCTCGTGCTGCTGTCCCTTACTCTGCGGAAGGTAATTGCTGCTCCCCAAGGACAGGCACTGCAGCCCCTGCTCTCCTGAGAAGAAAAAGCATAGGTCAGGAAAGAAACCTGAGCTCCTGAGGAAAAGCCCAGTAACAGTAATTTAAGATTCTGTGGCTGTTCCTCAAGCTGCTCTGTGCTGATGCTCTCAGGCAATTTAATACCTGAAAGGCTACCTCCTCCTGTTCTCTCTTAGTATAGAAGGAAAACGTTTGCTTTGCCTGTAAAAAGAACATTCATTAACTGGCATTAACATGCAATTTGGTGTTCGAAAACTGCCTTATCAACAGAACATCTGAGATAAGAGCCATCTGCACTGCAAAGGCTGCCCACAGCTCTGCTCAGGCTGTGCAGAGAATTAGCCTGGCCAAACCAGAGGGAATGGATGGAGGCAAGGGACCGAGGTGCCAACTGAGACCAACGAAGCCACAGTGGGAGTCTTTTTCCCTGCCTCATCCAGGCTGAGTCAGATTGCCTAATACAGGCTGAGGCCACTCTCTAACTACTGACTTACTGCTGGAGCATGTCTAAGACCTCCACACATCCTCCCTATCCTCTCCATAACGTCTTTTATACAAGGGAATAAATAGATCTTGAAGGATACTGACTGCTGAGACACCTGTGTATGGTCATTGCTAAAATGAAAGCAGGTATTTCAGGTATCCCCAGAAAGTTTCTGGGACATTAAGCAAAGACTAAAGGATACGCCTGGATCTCTTTGCACTATGCTATAGGTAACTATATGCTATAAGCAATTAGGCTGTAGGACTCATTGGCTAGTAGCCAGGTTTAAAGGAGCCATGTGAGAACCAGATGACTGGGATTGTTTCTCTTGGAAAGAAGATGAGTAAGGGAGAAATGTAAATATCCATGAAAGCCTCACTGGACTAGGGAAGAGTGAAGAACTTTTTTTTTCCCCCAGCTTTTAGCATCAGGATAAGAGGCAATTTAAAAACAACAAATGAAATATTTTTTGCAGTGTTTAAGTGAGCTGTGGTAATTAATGTCATAAGGATGAGAAGGTACCGAGTGTGAGGGGAGACTGTTCAGAGGGACAAGCAAATTAGCTGCTTCTAATTAGCACTAAAACATTGTGGAGCACTGTTAAACGTCAGGGCTGATGCCCAGTTTTTGGGAGGTTTGGAAGCTGGGATTCAGCCTGGCACAGGGGCAGGGAGAGGCCCTGTGCCCACCCCAGCCCCTGCCCCTGCCCCTGCCTCTGGGGGAGGCCCCAGGGTCTCAGGCTGGATCCTGGCTCCCTGCTCCAACCCAGAATGGCAATTGCTGGGTCTTTACGTTCCATATCTCCAGGTAAGTGGTTCCAGCGATGTGTTATTGCCACTGTTTGGAGAATAATATTCTTGGGGGACAGCAGTGCCCTGAGAGTCCTTAAGTCTGGCTTTTTTGGATGGCACTTTTGGGGGACAGAGAGGTGTAGGGAGCAGATGCCCAGATCCTCACCCCTTTCCTCCCTCCTTCTGCAACAGTGGCAGGGAAGCAGGCTGTGTTCAATCCTTTTTTCATCTCTTCAAATGCATTATTTCCAATGTGAGCTAAGGATGTATGTAGAATGGAAAGCGCTTATGTGTTTCACTAAACCCTGCCATTAGAAAAAATGTCCTTTTAATTGTAATTGTTTTTAATTAGGGATTTTGTCACTTCATCTCCATGAATTGGGAAAGTTAGCACAAGTGCATCTAGCGTACATCTCAAGAAAGACCGCTACCATGCTCACAGCATTTGATCAGTATGTGTACTCTGTCTGTGAGGGCATCCCAGGAGACCTCCATACCCCTGTGCCTCGCTCAGTGTTCACTGAGCAACTGGCCTGGAGTGGATGGACAGCTTGGGACACTTCAGGAATGAAGGAGCAGAAGATGAGGAATAAGATTAATCTTTACAAAATATACTAGGCATTCATTTAATGTACAAAATCTGTGATGATGCTGATGCTGAGTGAGGGTCCATGTGTTAGCTGTGAGCTGCTGGCAGTGTGGAGGTACTCTGGTGAGCTTATGGACACCCAGAAGAGAACTACTGGTCCAAAGACCTGAGTCACTCTTGTCATTATTTTTTTTCTTAACTCTCATGAACCCTGTCAGTGCCTGCAATGCAGGCGGACTATCGGTCTCTCACTTTGGAGGTAAGTGAACAGTATCAATGATGTTCTCATGAACTTGTTTTAGACCATTCTAGAACTTAGAGAATTCTTTTGTCTTACTAAATATGTACATAAACATGACACAGACTTTGCTGTCACAAGTCAAATAAAACCATAGCCATAGGAATAATCGGTCATTTCATGAGGAAGCTATTTGAGATGACTCTGCTTGGGGAGAACCTCCATTTCCACATCTTTTCTTACTGATTCAGTGGGGCATTTCTGTAAGTGCTAGGTGAACTGACCAAGGCATTGGAGGGGAATGACATTTTCCAGATTGGTGTTTGAATAACGTCAAGAAAAATTATATTGAGATGCAAGCTATTCATAAGGGTGCCCAGATGGTATTCCGTGATTGCTACAGAGACGTCTCTTCTCCCAACAGAGAACATACTCCATCTGCCCCAGCGAGAGCTGTGCCTGCCAGGAAAGGATGGAAATGGATAGGCAGAGCAGTAGCTACTGGCAGGATTGGGCACAATGTTGGGCTTTTTTGTGGGGTGTAAGTAAACCTTTCAACAGGAAAATCAATTAATTTCAGGTTGCTGCAAGCACAGTCTAGACTAAGAAAATCAAAGCAAGTCAACATCAATTTGCCTCTGACCTGAAAACAAAGAGAGGACTGCCTTTTAACAGTGTAGACAGATATTCACAACAGCAGTCTGAGCTTTGAAGCTCATTTCTATTTACAGGCAGACAAGCAAGGCTTGTATGAGGGAACTGAGAGGAGAATGTGATTGACTAAAATGTGGGAAAGAAGAAAAGGTGTGATGTGGGAGTTTTAATAGACCTTGCTACTAATTTGGTAGTGTACTTACATTCAGGTTTTCAGTCAAACAGTTATCAATTTATTTCATATGCAAGAAGGTAATTGTTGCCTAGTTTTTGCTTAGTGGTCTTTTTGGTTAAGGTGTGGGTAATAGCTGTGCTTTGGCTTCAAGCCTTTTTGATGTCTTCATGAAAATGACACTTCTCCTCATTCTGTGCCTCAGTTCCCAGATCTGTAAAATCATAGCAGTCTGAAATGCTGTGTCAGTGTTTCCAAGCACAGGAGATGGGTGAATTCTTAACTCAGTTTCAGCCAAGAGCTTAGAGAACGAAGCTCTTAAAGTAGCTCAGATCTGTACTCCAGATCCTTTGTGTTTAGTTCCTAAATTCTGAAATAAAAAAAAAAAAAAAAAGACTCTTATGCATTGATTGAGAATAGCACTTAAACCACATGAGCTCTTGAGCAAATGACCTTATGCATAGGAAGATGTTCAGATATCAACATGGCTTTCAGGCTGGCCCTCTTGTTCACTCAGCTCAGGGCATGGGTAATGCAACAGTGCTAGGTGTCTACTTCTATCCACCCAGACATTGCCATCTTCTCAAATCACCTTTCAGGTTAGGAAGGCAAATATTCTTTTCCTACCACAATAACTCATCTCCCTGTCCACCTGCACATGTTATGGTGTATGGCTCTCCACATTCTCACCATACTTTATGCACTAGAAATTGGGCAGCTATAAGGAAAGCTTTAAGTCTCTACAGACTTAAATGGCTTTTTTGTAAGACTGGAACTGGTCAGAAATGTCCATCATCACTTTGCTACCCACTAAAGACGTACTCCTGTCCTCCATATGCTAAAACACAAACTACTTCAGAGACTCACAAACCTGCTCTTCCCTTGAAGTCTGCTTCTGGCATTGCATTTCTCTGAGTGGCAGAATACCTTCCACTTTTTTATTTGATCACTTTTGCTCTTTGACATAAATCTTTCCCTGACATGCTTTACTTTGACAGTTCCCAATATAGCTGTGCCTAATGAGACAAATTCCAATAGCAGAGGATTGCTGGATTAACTGTTTCATATCCATTTTCCTGGGGCAAGAAATAGAAAAGTTCATCATCCATTATATGCTACTACAGTGGAAGAATCCATGGAAAACACTTAGTTTCTCCTTTACAATGAACTTAATGGATGCAAGACCACAGCTTGAGAAAAAGAGAAAAAAATATAGTCATGGGCACTACATATCCTGTGACATTTCTCATAAAGGGACCCCAGGGAAGAAAAGGGTTTCATGTAAGAAACTGGATTAGAACTGAGATAATTTATTGCCCTAACAAGATCAACATTTACATGTAAGGATAAGTAAATATTGACTAGGTAAACATAGCCTGATAAGAAGATCAATCTGTTTCTCTCTTAGGAATACATAGGAATTAACAAGTTTAATAATGTTCAGTATTTCAGACTGAGAGACTAAAATATTCTGGTGTATCTCGAAGGAGTAAAAGTCCATCGCATATGACACTCCCATACCCTGCCCCTAATAAATAATTCAACAACACACACACACGCACACAAAACCCCAACCCAACAACCAAAAAGAAAAGATATCTATTGTTCCTGGAGGATGCAGGTTTCCAGTGCAACAAAAACTGTCATGGGTGCTCATTTCATGGTCTTATAAACATTTAACTATCAATCAATGTCATCCACAAAGCACTGTTCAGAGGATCAATTTATTTCCAGCTTTTCTCTGCTATTAAATAGAAAATGCAACAGACAAGGAGAGCTTTGATTTTGTATGAGTAGGCTTTTACGATCCAAATGTGCCTTTTGAAGCATGCATTTAAATCAGATAGATATTAGAGGACATTTGGGAGTATACATTTCGGAGCACATTTCCATGTGCATATGGAAAGAGAAGGTGGAAACCTATAATGCAGTCTGTACACCCTGGTCTCATAGGAAAGTTCTTGTCATCTTAGAACAAATATGTTTTCTCTGGCTCCTTGGATGCAGGACTTTCCAGTGAGCAGAATAAGGTAGTGTGGGGAAGATGGACAGTGCATTTTTATGAATTTGGTTTTCTAGTATAAGTCCCTGTCTTTTGTGACCTCTGAAATTGTTTGAGAGATAGCACAGAATAGGAGAGATGCTATTCCTAAAGCAGCATTGTCCTAAAGAAGCACTTGGATCACTTTCAAAAGGGAATCCAGTTGTCTGACCTGATAGACGTTGCATCCAAAGAAGAGATAGACATTTTGTCAAGAGCATGGAAACGCTTGTAACTAAGAGAATGGTACAATTTGTTACTTCCTCTCTCTCCCTTGTCAACAGAAACTGATGATCAGGTAATCTTGATTACTTCACCTTTGGAGTGCTCAGCAGTGAGGAAGTAGGGTGATGCTATATGTTGTCATGAATCACTGAACAAAGGATAGCAACCTATTAAAGTTTGTTTGCAGTCACAATAGTTGAGCAACAGACCAACCAGCCTTTGCTATTTACCCCAAATGATATCCTATTACTTAAAACTCTTTCATGAAATAGCTGGGACTTAGAATTTCCACTGGCAAACCAGTTTCATGGTGACCAGTTCTCTAGTTCTTGACCAGTCTTACAGGCACTCCTATCCTCTGTGGAGGTGTTTAACAAGCACCTGAAAACTTCAGCGACTGAGCTGAACTGTCTCGGTACCTCCTGCGCCCAGTGAAAGACAAGGGCACCCCTAGAAGGCAAATCCACCTCAGTGAAAGACGAGGGCACTCTCGCTGTTGACTCCTGGTACATACCGAGAGGACACATATGCAAAGGTGCTTGTAGATTGCCAGCGTTGGGTGAGGCGCTGAAAAGTGACATCCTGGAAACACACTTGAAAACTATCCTGCTCCTGTTAAGTGTGAGAAGATGGAGCAACTGGAGCCTGACACCTCGCTGCTGGAACCCTCTGCCCGGGCAGCCGCGGGGCGGAGGGGCGGGTCGGGGGGGGGTCCTGGCATGTGGCCGCTCCTCCAGCACCCGGCGAGTGGTGGAGGCTGATGGGAAGTCTGTGTGCGACGGGAGGGGGGGAGAGAGGAGGAGGTGGCTTCCTCCTGACGCCATTTCCGAGGGGCTGAGATATATAAATGAGCCGGTTGCTGCAGTGCCCCGTCTAGGATCTTCAGCCAGGGCACTGGTGTAGACGCGCAGGGTGCTGGTCTCCCGCCGGCACCTCGCCTGGAGCGCCTACGCCAGGGACAGCCTCATCCTCTGCCCCTGTCTCCCTCCATCCCGCCAGCACTATGAGCCGCCCAGAACTGCTCGCCGTCCTGCTCCTGGCCGTGCCGGGTAAGTGGGGCCTGGCTGGGGCCCGTGTGCCCCCCGCTGCCGGGACCCTCAGCCCCGCGCGCAGAGCTGTCCCCGCCCCGCTCCCTTACCGCCGCGGCCCCTTCAGCACCGCGGACAGCGGCAGCCGCAAGGTCACTGCCCGAGGGCCGTGCCGAGCTCTGCCTGTCCCATGGCACTGCCAGCCTGGGGAGCTTCCCTTCCCTTCCCTTCCCTTCCCTTCCCTTCCCTTCCCTTCCCTTCCCTTCCCTTCCCTTCCCTTCCCTTCCCTTCCCTTCCCTTCCCTTCCCTTCCCTTCCCTTCCCTTCCCTTCCCTTCCCTTCCCTTCCCTTCCCTTCCCTTCCCTTCCCTTCCCTTCCCTTCCCTTCCCTTCCCTTCCCTTCCCTTCCCTCAGGGAAGGCTGAGGGGGGTACAATGCACACATCCAGCTGCTGCACCCAAGGACCATGTCCACCATAGCAAGATGCCCCTCATCTCCACTCCCATTTTTAGCAGGATACTATTTCTCTGTCTCCCAGTGGAGGTGAATAACAAGCTCTTTTTTTTTTTTTTTTTTTTTTGCCCTCCCCTCATTTTACAGCCATCTCCCTTCCCGTGACAAACGACATGAATAAAGGGGACACTAAGGTAAGGATGGGCCTGTAGTGGAAGTGGCAAGTGAAGTTGGAGGATGTGATGTTTAACCTCCACCTAGCTGGCTGGCTTTTTGCTGACCCTACTGAAATGCCCTGTAGGAAGTGTCAGGGATTTGCATGAGATCCCTACAGAAGGATCCATCCACCCCCACTCCCTGCCTGCCAGGATTTACCCTTTGTGCACCCACTTCTGGGCACCTGGGCAGGATGGAAGTCTCTCAGGATGTACCAGAGGGACTAAACAAGCTTGTCTGGAGAATGGTGAGGCTGAGGATGGAGGCTGGGTATAACCCTCCTCAGTCCTCCTACTTTCAGCTTTTCAAAGCTCCCAACAGGAGGTGACTCAGGGGAGAGTGGGGGGAGATGTGATTCAGGAAAGGGCATTGCTGGAACTGTGTGTGTTTGGGGGTGTGTATACATCTGTATGTGTGTGGTATGTTACTTAAACATGCATGTTCCTGAAAAATAGGCAACTGGCTACTCTCAGATTGCTAATCTGTCCTCAGCTACTGCTCAGCCTGTCTGGATGTCTACCAGTAGTGCAGGACTTGGCTGACCTCGCTAGCCTTATAGGCTTCTGTGCATACATCTGTGTCATCCCTCTCTGACATTCATAGCTGCACTTTGCAAATGTGCGCACTCCCAACGGGCTTTTGGCACCTTTGGATAGATGTGTTTGCCTGTGTTGATCTGTGACAGACCTCTCCTTCCTGATATTATAATCCCTATAGTCCTTCAGATGAGCTGATCTCTTAGCTGCCCAGATTAAGATTTCTACAGAAATTAATGTCCAGAAAGGAAACACCAGCCTTTCCTCCCCTGCTTCTTGAATGTCTTTGTTTTCTGAAATCTTCTGCCCACTTAATGTGTTTTCCCAGGCAGCAGTAGAGGAGGGCACATTCATGTCACACTCAGCCACAGGCTCCATTGTCCAGTGTCTCAGCTTGTTGTTATCTACAGGGCGAGCGCCATGAGATACGCTTCCCTGTGTCCTGTCAGATGTGCCTGGGCCTGGAGAGCTGTTGCTTTGTTAAGACCTTTAGCCTGCTTAGCCCTTGTTGGGGCTGAGCCATGAGCTATGAGCTGCTGGCTTCAGGCTGTGTGCTGCTAACTGGGAAAGGGGACTCAGGGCAGGCACTTTCCCCTTCAACTGGCCATGCCAGAGTGGGATGCTCACTGGGCATCTGGTGGGACAATCCATTAATTCCACAATTTTCCTTGTGAGATCTATTCTTCAATATGTTCTATGTGTAAAACATGGCACTTCCCAGCAACCCACGTTTAGCTTTTGTGGAAGCTGGTGCAACTCCATGGGAATGCTTCCACTGAAGAAGGATCATCTCCCCAGCCTGCCCCCTCCCTGGGTACTGCACTGACACAGGCTCTAGCTGAGAGCAAAATCAGACCACAACTTTCTTTTGATTTTTGCTGCAGCTGGAAGGAGCCATTAGGGCTTTTCTGCCTTCACCACCCTCTGAGACACAGCATTTCAGTGAAGGAAGTCCTGGCCTCACAGGACAGATCAGAGCAAGGATATCATTGCACGGGTACAGCAGTAAGCACTGCAGCTCTTCCTATACACCATGCTCCTCTAGAGGTACTCTGTGCCACCAGCATTCATGGGTGGCTCGGGGCTGTGAAATGGGTAGTCAGCATCTGCAGGCCTTTCCCAGGCAGCTCATCAGACTTTCCTTACACCGAGGGCTTTCCGGGGGGAGCTGAGCAAGACCGAAGCACTTTTACAATATCTCTGGTGTTTGCCCCCTCTTGTGCTTGAAGGACACTATTTCCCACCTACAAGCATACATTTCAGAAGGGCCTGAGCACAGCTGAGCTCAAAAGTGGTGAAGTCTATCCTTGTAAGGACATGATCCTGTGGAGATTTTTGTGTAGGGACAACATGAGCAGCTCTTAAGGATCTAGTTACATGCTTACAGTTAGAGGATAGCTATGGCAAAATCCCAGCCTGAGTTTCTGCACTGGATTAATTACATTCATTTGGAAAGGATCTCCTTAATTTCCTGATGCAGGCTGTTATTTCATGACCTTGTGAAGTCTCACTCTGCAAGACTTGCTCTTACAAAAAGCCAAGGAGAGTGTTGGGGAATGACTGCATGCTTCATTTCATTATGTTACAAAGTTCCTCCACAGAGTTAGCTGTATTTCTGTGGTGACTGATGTGTTTCTTTGTGTTCAGACAAAGAACTTAAATCAGCTTAGAAGTCTTCAAAAAGCTTGTATAGAGTGTTTCATTGGACTAGGTTCTTATTTCTCATGCTGAGAAAGTCCTTACTTCTAAAGCTGCATTGAATACAGCTGCAATAAGTGGCTCCAGAGGTTGGGAAACGTGGGAGGGAAGTATAAGAATCTGGGGGTTGTTCCCTTTAATGGTAGAGTGAAGTGACTCAAAGTCATCTCCAATCCATATTAACGGATTAGTTCTAGTACAGGAGAATGATACCAGGGAAATTTCCCTGCTTTCTTTTTATTCGATCTTGCCTGTAACATTTTTAATCCAGCAGGCAATCCCCTCAAACTGTGTAAATAGTTGAGAGTTCAGCATTTTGTTGCTGTGATCTGTGAAAGCAGAATTGTCTCCTTACACAGGGTGAAAATTTGCCCATTCCAGCTGGTCAATGAATATATCCGATTGCTTGAATGAGCAACAATTGTAGATGACTGGGAATTGCTGACTTATATTTAATTTCTACTGCAGCCACAGTGCTTTGCTCTCCTGAGAATGGCACCTTGTGAGGGAGGTCAGGACTCTTAGGGCTGCCTGCAGAAATCCGAAGAAGAAAGAGGTTCACTAAGTGAATTTTCTGCCCCTAAGGCTTACTTGTATCGTTTTTTTCAGTTTAGCCTCTTTTCTTCCACAGGCATTTGTGAGCCCTGCATACTTTCTTGGCTGCTGTATAAATAATCATCTTTTTGAACTGGGCAGCCTGATTCCTGCACTACTAACTGGCACTAGACTATAGTGAATGCTGCTTTCTCTCCTGTGTGATCATTTGGGTCTACCATGACCACACAGCAGGGCTCCTGGTGGCGTGTCTCAGCATGGTGAGGGCGCCTTCACCCCTGCCAGAGATGCCACCAAAAGCCTTTGTGCCTGTGGCTTTCATTCTCCTACCACGCATACAGCACTGGCTGATCCCTGTGGGATCTGTGGTGCTGTCGTCACATGAGTGAAGAGCTGGGCCTGCAGTCTCAGTACAGATGACAAACTGGATAAATAATGCTTCTCATTTTACACCAAAGAAAAGGGCTGCTGGAAAGGGCAGGCCCAGAGTTCATCCTGTCTGGGAAGCTGCCTCAGGTAGTTGCAAATGCTTGGGAGGAAAGTGTGGGAACTTCCTTGCTTTCAGATGACCTGCCTCTGTGTACAGCTCTTCCAGTCTATAATAGATGACCTGAACACTCAAGCACAAGGTCAAACCCTTCTCCAGTGTCTTGTCCTTCTCTAGGGCTTGAGAGCGGTACTTCTCATCTCTGTTTGAAAGTACAATTTGCCTCAGCTCACCCTCCATGCCTGGCTGCAGTCTTACTAGGGTGTCCTTCTCAGGGCTTGAATAGTTTCAAGATTTCAAGGTCACCTATTGAAGAGCTATGGCCACTTATTGCTCTCTATGATCTCCCACTGAGCCCTTTCATGAGACGCAAGTTGAGATGTGTGTATATATCTATGCATATATGTATGTATATATCTATACAAATATCTGTGTATATACCCATGTATATATGTGTATAATCTCCTGATGCGCCCAGCCTCTGGGATGGGCTGGAGTTGTGAGATCCTCAACTGAGGTGTGCGTCATGTTGAAGAAGCTCTTTCCATTGCCATGTGTCATTTGCTCACTTCTCAGTTTCAGGAGGTACCTTCTGTTCCTGTGTTTGTTAAAACAGGAACCGAACATTCCGTTCTGGCTCAACCAGAAAAGCAAGAGGATCTGTGCCATCATCTGCTGTGTTTTAGCCTTGGTAACAAATAGATTTAGGAAAAAAAAGACACTAACGCAGTGCTTTAATTTGTATTTTTGTCTCTTTCTAGGTGATGAAGTGCATTGTAGAGGTCATCTCTGATACTTTATCGAAGCCAAACCCCCTGCCGATCAGTGAGGAATGCCTAGAAACACTGAGAGGAGGTACAGGCTCAGATTTAATGCTGGGTAGCAGCAAAAGCAGATCTGGCAGAGATACAAGCAGGGGCTGGTCCTGCCCTGACACATGCTCTAGCACCTATCAAAGGATCCCTGACACACTCACCTTCCTTGTGGTCACCCCACCAGGCTACACCAGTCCCCAGAAGCAAGGACAGAGTCGCTGCTCAGCCCACGCTATGCATCATGCTGGCACTGCAGCTGGGGGAGGAGCTGGGTGACATGAAGCTGCCTGGTTTTCAGGAGACCTTCCTGGCATCTTAACCACATGGTTAAGAGATGTGGCAGCAAATCAGGCCAAGGGAGAGGAGAGAAAAGAGTAAACGCAGAGGGCGGTGGCATTTGGGGTTGTTTTTCATTTCGGGGTGGGGGGGAGAGGTTGTCTTTGGTCACCTTCTGTACCAAGTTTCCTCTATTGCAGATGAACGAATCATTTCTATCCTTCGCCACCAGAATTTATTGAAGGAACTTCAGGAAATTGCGGCTCAAGGTACAGTTTCAATACAGTTATTTGGGAAGAGGGGCTTAACCTGTTGTAGCCTCTTGTACAGTTTTGTTGTTTGGGGTTTTTTGTATTTTACATTAATTATTTGACATCATATAAATGTGCCTGAGGAAATCTAGTTATAGGTCTTCCAGTAGAGACTGGGTGAGTGGGGACAGGAATTTTGCTTACAATAACTCCAGTATGCATCTGATGATAGGCATTTTGGGGTGGGAGAACCCTAAAAGGAAATACTGTAATTTAATTTAAAACTAACCACCAACTCCCACACTAGAATGTAACACAAGAAAACCTTCACTGTTTGCGCAGCTGGAGTCTAGCACTAAACCCAGGTGTGGCAGAAGAGAAGCCTCACTGAGCATCCAGCAGGACTTGCACCTAAAAGACCCCAATGAAAGCCCCCAGTGGGGATTTTCCTCTTGGCTTCCTTAGGTTGAATGCAAGTTCCTTTGGTTTGGAGAGGTGTGGGCAGCTCGCCACTTGTAAGTGTGGGAGCAGCAGCAGCACAGAGAGGTGTGTGAGCGGAAAAAGGGCTATTCTCAGGTGCTCAGGTCACCAGAGCTGGTGCGCAGGTTGCAGGCAAGGCTACTGCCTTGTAGCCGGTGCAGGCCCCTCTGCCCAGGTAGCCCAGCTAAGGCTGCAACAGGGCTCTCCCCAGGCTGCAGGGAGAGCAGCTCCCAGCCTTGCCTTCTCCTTCTCCTTGAGGTAAGCCAGCTGGCAGCCCTCCTTCACCAGGGTGTCCCTGTACCCTGCTCCTGTGTGGCACTGCTGCCAGGTATGGCTGGGAGACAGTGCCACCAGACTGCTTTCCGAGCAGGGAAGCCACAGAGGCAACAGAGAGAAGGGATAAGGAAAATTCAGGGAGTCAGGATTAGGAGAGAGCCCCATGCAGCTCCCAAAGCAATAGTTTGGTCACTGCTCAAATCCCACTGGTGGAGGGGCCAGCTGGGCAGGGACCCCAGACATCTGCTCTGATGATCCAGAAGAAAGAAACCTAGGCCTCGTCAGTGCACTGGGATGCTGCTGCCCAGGCACACCAGGGTTGTGAGGGGGAGCGTTCAGCCATCAGACAGGCTGTGCCATACAGCATGGAGTCCACGGGAAGGGACTTGTTTCACAGAGGTGTATCTTGCTCTGCTCCCTCCTTGGCTTGAGCCCATCACACCACCATTTTGTCCTGGGGTAACATGAGCTCTAATCTACAGAGCACAGTGACTGGGGATGGGAGAGTTGTGTAGTCCAAGGGGGGAAAAAAAAAAGAGCAAAGATATTTATCTTGGTCTCCTCTGTGCTGGCTGCAGCTGGTCCTGCTTGGGCTGGAGAGCCCACACCATCCAGCTCTGTCCCGCGTAGGGCTAGAGAGGACTGGGCTGGCAGTGCTGGCTCTTGCCTTTGCACTAAGGCATGGAAGCAGGGCATGAGCTGGGTTAGACAGGGCTTGCTTGGCTTGCAGTTCCTGTTGGGATGGGGTGCCTGGGGAACACTGGTTGCCAGGACAGTTGCGCTCTGACCTCCAGCTTGTGCTGCCTTCAGACAACGCTTTCTCCAGTGTGTTGCTGTTGTCGAGCTGGCTCCATAATGCCAGAGGCTAAGGTATGGGGCCTTGGGGCCCTGGACCATCCCTGGAGCAGGAATGAATGCTGCTTTTCCCTCTGGGGGAGTGGTGGGAGGGCAGCATCCTGGGAGAGGGCCCCCCACAACCAGGCAGGAGGGCACAGGGGCTCTCAGTGCTCACCTCAACAGAGGTACGCGGGCAGCATCTGGCAGGAGGCAATTTTTATCTTTCAATACTCTGATGCTTAAGTCTTTTGTTGGCCTCAATGTGCTGCAGTTCAGCATCTCTTATTCCCTAGCTCTCCACCAATATTAGTCTTCCTAGCAACCCTGCTTCTCTGTTTGTTTAGAGACCTTTTTCTTTCCTGCAGATGATGTTTTTGATGGTGGCTTTGTTACTGCAGTTGATTCACATATCCTCCAGTCTCACTTCTCACAGCTCCCCTGTCGCAGATTTGTCCATTGTAGAAAATATGTATATAATTATAAAGGGCACAGAACTATTTTTCTACCTCTACTTTCTGAAACACAGGAGGGGCTGTTGCCTTTCCCTACTTTTTGTTACTTGACACAGGTGCCAATGAGAGAATTCAGCAGCAGAAGAAAAACAGTGGCTTTGAAGATGAACTTTCCGAAGTCCTTGAAAGTCAGAACGACAAAAACAAGCAGAGAGGTCAGTGTCAGCCTCCCCACCCAGGAAATCCAGGTCAGGCTGTAAACAAGGATGTTCTTTCTAACAACCTTGATACGTCCATCTGCTTCTCATTTAGGCATCTTCTTTGATGCTACTGCTGCCGATACAAGCAACCTGGTATTTGGTTTGTTCTTATTTACCAGCTTAAACAACATGTAATTTCTGAGTTATAGTAACTGGTGATGGTGAAGTTACCAAACTGATACTAATCTTTTCCACCCTGTTGCCAAGGCCATCACTCACTCCTAATGCTTAAAGTGAGTCACAGCCAGGGAAATCCCGTACTGAAAGACGTGGTGATACAGGCAAGAGTGATCTGGGTCTTCTCCTGCCACCCTTGTTTCCAGGCATCCAAGATATTAGGTTATGGGTATCTGATGGGAAAATTGAACTTAGGATAGACACAGTGCACACACCCCCACAAAACACCTGCATTGTGCAAAGAGCACGTTCAGCTGAGATTTCCCCTTGTCACTATGTTTCTATGGCCTGGCTAGAGACAGGCAGTGTAGTGGAAAGGAGGGTGCAGCCGCTTCCCGTTTCCACATCAGGAAGAGATGATGCCAAAGTGGGGTGAGATGATTCCTCACCCAACAGTAGCACCTCCCCACAGAGGGTCTCGAGTGGGCTCTGGGGCATGTGGCCATGGCATGGCAGCACAGTGATGCCATGACATCACCCCAAAGTTGCCTGAAGCGATGAGGAGAGATACTGCTGGGGGTTGCTGCCGCAGCCAGCATGGCCAAAAGCCAAAGGAGAGGACAGGTTGCACTGGGTCTCTTTCCCACCAGGGCAGACCTGAACCTCTTGCTCCAGCAGTGTGGAGATTGCATAAGGATGAAGTATGGCACGTTGGGCTGTCGAGGCCTCCAGGCAGCCCAGTGACACCAGTGCAGTGTCACTGTTGGTAACCAGCCCTGCACAACCGTCTCTCTCATCCCCTCACCCCAGCACACTCCTCAGCCCTGCCTGGGGCTGCGCTCACCTTTCCATACCCATCTGGCTTTTCGCACTGCTCTTCAGCCTCCCATCTTTTCTTTTGCAAAGTGATTTCTATGGCTAATTATGTCAAAAGAGGCCAGTCTCTGACATGAACAAGAGTAAATACACAGCCCACATGAAGCTCCTGCTGAGTAGCTGCTTTGCAGAAGCAGAGCCGGCCCCCCCTCCCTCCGGCTTGCCCACAAACAGTGCTGGCTGCCTCCTCAACCTGGGGGCAGAAATAAGAATGCGATGTTAGCGCAGCACTCAGAGCAGGGAGAGCTGTGCAAGTGCTGTATTATACTCCTAAATCATTTCATTTCACATGCGATCTGTTTCGCGCGGGGCAAGTTTGTTGCTGGCATCTCAAGAGATGGTGATGAGGACCATGCTGCAGCAAAGCGCTTCGGCATATGTTTAACTTCAGCCTTGCGAGTCTCTCCAGGAGAGCAGACACCAGTGAGAGCACCAGCTTGCTTGAACGCAAGCATATGTTGAAGTGATTTGCTAAAGGATCCATGAGCTGGTTAGGCAGATTGCTGAGCAGGGCTGAAGCTCCCTAAGAAAAGCATGGGCTTCGCTGGTTGTGAAATGAACTCTCAGGAGAGGTGTTGCTTCTTGCTCCTCCCTCTGCAGATGTGGCAGGGGAGCGCCCTGAAGAGGAGCAGCCCACGGGGTCCCTGGCTGAGCTGGCAGCACAGAAAATCCAGCAAAATGAAGATTCAAGAGAGGAGGGAAAAAACAGCCTGGAGGAGAGGGAACCCAGGCCACGGGATGCTGATCCTGGTGAGAAGGAGGATCGGGAGGAAGCAGAGAGCAACGAGATCAGGGACACAGAGGATGCCCAGCGAGATGAAGCTTTGGACAACCACATCAGCAAAGACTTCAGCAAGGATGAGCAGCAGCAGCAACAGGATGAAGAGGAGGAGCCCAGAGGCCCCAGGGACAGCCTGGAGCTTGAGGATGACAGAGATCAGCTATCCAGGAAGGGCCAGGAGCAGAGCAAGGAGGCAGGAGAGCGTGTGGAGCGGGAGGATGACGGAGGAGACGATGCTGCAGAGGAGGACCCTACCGAAGCAGAGAGGTCACTTGATTTGGCTGAGGAGGACGAGGGGGCTGAGGAGATGCAGGGAGATGACAGTACGTATCCCAGATGACTGCACTGATACCTACCAGGGGTCAGAGCACTGAGACAGAGGGATAAGAGGCTTTAAAGCCTAAAAGTTTGGGGAGGTGCTTACTGGGTTTACAGAAATACCCCTGCCGACAGCCACCCAGACCCCCCTGCAAGCACCTGGCCACGTGGGCCCACACACAGCAGGTAACGCAGGCCCAGCAGCTACCTGCTGCTCAGTTTTCATACCATCTGGGGAAAACTAATTTCTTTGTCTTGAACTTCCTATATAGTTTTTGACTGCTGCCTCCAAGGCCTGTTACTGACATGGTGACATGAGAGTGGGTATTTCCAGAATCCTGGGAAAATGGGCCTAGGTCAGGAAACCCACCTCGCATTGCCCCTGAAGGCTCAGTTCAGAGGTGGAGCGTAACGAGGTTAACACTCGTGCTCACTGTTGTGTTTAATGCTCTTTCAGATAACGATGATGCTCTGGGATTTGGCAAAGACGGGAGGAGCTCTGAGGAGGAGGAGGAAGAGCAGCCCCGGGCACTGAGAGGAAGGCATCGCCTGGAGGATGAGGGGATGCAGGGGGAGGAGGACATCTTCCAGCCCAGGGATGCCAAAAGTGAGGAGATGGAGGAGGAGTCCTCCAGGGAGTGGGAAGACTCCAAGAGGTGGAACAAAATGGATGAGCTGGCCAAGCAGCTGACATCAAAGAAGCGCATGGAGGAAAATGATAGTGGGGAAGACCCAGACAGGTCCATGAAAATGGCACTTAGGTCCCGCAAGTATGACTTCAGTAGTCCAGAGGAAGATGTGAGAAGGTCATGGAAGCATCACTCGAAGGAGGACAGCAGTGAAGGAGGCTTCCCGCTTGCTCCCATGCCCGAAGAAAAGAAGGATGAGGAAGGCAGTGCTAACAGGAGAACGGAGGTTGGTGTACATAGGCTTAAGAATAAAACCCACCTAGTTATTACTTGGAATCCAAACTATGCTTGGAGATGTGGATGGTATCTTGGCATTACACAGCCACCATCAGTTCTCTGTGACATTAAGGAGATGCTTGGTGACCTTTTAGTCATTCGGCTGTAGGTATTACTGAGATTTGCACCTGGCTGTGCCTTTGGGTTTTATCGTTGTTTTACTGGCTAGTGCAAAAACATGCCCGGCCCCAGAGAGTCTTAAAAATGCAACAGGATTTTTGGATTGGCCTGTGCTGGACATGGTGACCAGAGCTATATATGGGGCCTGGGGGTGAGTCTTGTGTCCCAAAGCCCCTCCAAGTCAAAGGGAATGCTTTCCCTGGCTCAGGCATGGAGTGAGTAGTGTCAGACCTCCTACAGTAGTAAACCAAGGGTGCAGCTGTCATGAGAGGAGTGGAAATGGTTGACGGATATAGGAATACATCTGAGCCAGGCTTCCAAAGTCAGAGACCTCCTTCCCTGTGGTGCTCCTCCGTCCACCTCGTGGTGCTCTGTGGTAGGTCAGCACTGCCTCGGCAGCCAGGAGTAGCGGTTTTGCCTTTGTGCTGAGGTCCAGCTCCAGGCATGGATGTTTGTTTGGGACAGTGCAGGGAGCTGGACATTGGGGCTAGGCATGGGCTCTGTGGGTGTTTGCTCTGGCACAAGCCATGATCAGGTGCCTGGGAACAGACTGGGGCAGCGGGTGAGTGAAGCCAGTTTGCTGTAGGTCACTTGCCTCCAAAACACCTCTCTTGCCTCAGTTATGCACCAAGACATTGCCCAAAGGTTGCCCATCAGCATTCCCTGCTGAAAAGGCATCTCCATTTGTGTTGGTTCAAAGCAAAGCCAAACGACTCAGCTTGGGGGAGGTATGCAGCGGGTGCCTGCCAAGGAGGTGGGCACCTGCCCCATCTGCCTCCTCACCACCCTCTGCTCACGTCCCAAGTCTTTCCCCCAGAAAAGCTGTTCCCCACTCGTCCCTGCCAGCAGCTCTGGGGTGCACCTTGTTTGCAAGGTGGTGAGCTCAGCCTCCAAACAGGGACTGGGAAGGAGGTTGCTGAGGCTGCAAACCTGCTATGTTTACAGTTGCAACAAGACTTTTTGGGTTGGTTGTTTTTTTTTTAAAAAACTAGATCAGGGCCTCTGGGAGTCAATGAGGAGTCGTCAGACTAGGCACCCGGCAGGGAGGGAACAGGCTCCAGCTCTGCCAGAGCAGCTGCCATCCTGTCCCCTCTCCTCACTTTCGGGCCATGTGGCCATGTGGCTTGGCCAGTGAGGCCACCATGGGCACAGCCGGGGGCAGAGAGCGCTGTCCCCTGCACTCGCTGGGGCTCAGCCTGGGGAAGTGGGCAGGAGTGAGCCAGGGTGCACAGGCACAGTGTGAGGCAGTGGTTTGGGTCTGATGTCTCCTCTCTTTGGGTGCTGCAGAGGATCTCAGCACAGTGCTATCTCCTCACTTTCTGGGGGCTCCAGTTGCAGCTAAAGCTGTGCTCCAGCAAGGCGATCCTCAGCCAGCCGCTCCGTGACCCACTTAAAAAAAAAATGCACTGAACAGCCGCTTGGGCTCAGTCTGGCTCCCCCGGGTGCTGGCGGGCACCCCGAGCTGCTGGCACACTGCTGTAGACTTCCCTGGGGCTGAGCCAAGGGTCCCGTGGAGGGGCAGAGAGATGTTTTCCCTGTTCAGGAAAATAGCTCAGGGATGAGAAAAATGACTTTTTTTTTACATACTTTATTTTTTTCACACCAGCCACGTGCAGTGCAGTCCAGTGGCTCCATGTCAGCCTATGCTTGGTGGCTGCTGCAGGCAGTGGCAAGGCTCTGCTCCCTCCACACAGGAGAGGGGTCGTCACCTCAGAGTGACATAAAGTGGGGACACTCCACGAGTGGGGCACATGCTGCACTTGCAACCTGTGCCTATCCCAGTTGGACACCACTGCCTCAATGCAGGCGCCCAGTGCTGTTTGGCAGCGCGCACCCCAGTCCCAGCTCCAGCTCCCTGGCAGCCATCTACCTCCAGCCCCCCCACTCTGGAGGGAGAGACCTGTCGGGGGCTGTCCTGCCTGGCAGCGGGGCTGGGGAAGGACAGCAGCTGCATGTCTTGTCCCCATCACCAGCTATCACGATTTAAACATTAGGACAGGACTAATTAGTGTTGCACACAGACATCTGTCCAGAGGGGCAAATGGAGGAGCAGGCTGAGCGGATGGGACAAGATGTGGCCGTCCTCATGCCACCACTGGCAGCTAGCCTCAGGCAAGGGGCAAGGCTTTCTATAGCTCTGGAGGGCAAGGGCTGCCCACCCGTGGCTGCTGACCCGTGTCTTGGGCTTTCGTTGCAGGACCAGGAGCTGGAGAGCCTGGCCGCCATCGAGGCCGAGCTGGAGCGCGTCGCCCACAAGCTGCACGAGCTGAGGCGAGGCTGAGGGCTCCAGTCCTGCCCGCGCAGGTGAAAGCCACCACCGCTGCCCTCCTCCCTTCCCGCCGCGTTTTCATTTCCTGATTTAAAAGCAATTAAGCCGGAGCAGAAGCATCATGCCTAGGAAACCAACCTCGCTAGCGCCCAGGCCTGCCTACCTCGCCATAGTGTTGTGCCCATTGCTGCTTCTTCACCTCACGCTCCCCTGTCCACATGGATGCCCACCCGCCCGGCCGGGCACCGGTGGGCACGATGCGCAACCTACACGTGTATTTTCTGTCTGGGTGGGGTTTTTTCCCTCTTTTTTTTAAAAAACAAGACAGCTTTCTAGAAAGTTCTCCTTCCACCGGTAGTTTCACTGGGTAAAAAACTGCAATAACTTGTTATCTTTTGATTAAAAGCTGAGAACTCTGACTGTAATATATTCTATATAAAAAATTTATCTAAGGAAAAATAAAACTGCAGTGGTTTCCTTCCTTTGTTTTGGCAGCTTCAGTCTTGGTCGTCAGTATGCTGCAGGGTTTGTACGGTCCTGGAGGAAAGGGGGGGGGAATGGAGGCCTCCCCTCACCACGGACACATTGTGATGGTGCAACGCTGCTGCCTGCCAAGGCCCAGCATCAAGGACGCCTCCCTGGGGTCCCAGGCACGGTGGAGCTCTCCCTGCCTGCCCGGGGCCCGGCGGTGCCATACAGACCAGCCTTGGCGCTGGGTGTCCCGGGTGCTGCAGTGGGATGTGGGACGCACCTGTAGTTCATCAATGAACATGAGGTTGACCAGAGAGAAAACAGTTTAGAAGTTTAAACACTGGGGCAATACTTGACCAAGTCAAGCTATGTGGACAACACATAAGTGGGTAAAAAAAAAAGAGTAACAAGTAGGCTAGTCATGAGGAAAACTGGTCTGTGTTCCCCAGAGGTGAAGGCCAGTCCTGTGTGTTGGCTCACAGGAGCTGTGGTGGCCTGCTGGCACAGTGCTAACGGGCAGAACCTTCCCCGTCCTTTGGGCTTCAGGCCACATGCCAGATGGAGGTCCAGGCAGTGCCTGGGCTGGGGAAGCTTCCCCCAAAAGTCTCTGAACACCGATCATAGTATTTTAGACTTTATTTGTGTCTTGGCAGGAGAGGAAAAGAGCATCCTGCCAGGGCTGCATCCCACGTCCCAGTTTCAAAGCTCAGTTGCCTCCCATCACCTGCAGCCCACAGAACAGCTGAGATGCTCAGGGAATGGCTGCTGGGCTTTGAACTTGACATATTCCCTTATTCCGCTGAAAAACTCAGTGCTGTTGACCCACAGAGTGAATTGCACTGGAGGTGGGCGTGCAGGGTCCCCTTGGCACAGGACATGGTAGGTGTCCAGAGCTGTCCTCCTCCACCCACCAGGCGAGCTTCCCCAGGGAGGGCTGGGGGAGCTGCTGGGTGGGCTGTGCCCCTCGCCCCCAGCCCTGGGCAGCCACACAGCGGCAGGAGGCGGCGGCAGCGAGGCCAAGGCACAGCCCAAAAGCTGCCCTGGCACAGGGCCTGGCTGGGGAAAGTGGACAGGAGCGAGGTGCACATCTCCCAACCTTGTCCTGAGGAGATCGCACCCTCAGTAACCTCAGGGAAACGTGCGTAGAAACAGCACTAAAATGTCAGTTATTAGGGAGTTAATCCTGCTGTAGAAGTCACATTTTACATACTGATCTTCGCTTGAATTTACATTTGAATATTGTACTTAATTTCTCCTTTTTTTGTGGCGCAGTCTCTGCCAGTAGCATCACCCATACAACCCCTTGCAAACTCAGGTCTACATGTCACAATAAATCCACAGAGACCCTCAGCCACCCACCCTGTCCCCCACCAAAACAACAAAAAAAACCAAACCGAAAACCCAAACCAACAGCAAGAAACCAAACAACCCACCACAGAAACGCAGCCACCTCCAAAGAGTTAGCCAAGATTTTCCACTAAGGATGGCGGCAGCAGGCAGAACTTGCCTATTGCTGCTACAAAATCAACAAGAAGAAAAATAACTGTTACTTGATGGAGATAATATAAATACTGTCTTAACTGGATAATCAAGTACTTTCAAACATTTGGGACCCAAGGACTTTCTTCAAAGGGAAGGATGGAGTTCAAGGCCTGAGCAGTGTGCCTGCGAGGATGCCTCACCAGCTGGTAAAAGCTGGCCCTCTGACCGCTGTACCTCTGCTCTACTTTGCTCAGCTCACGACTGCAGGGCTTGGCCTTGGGGCTGACACCAAGCCCGGATCCCCAGGCAGTGTTTACACTGAGCGGGCTTGTTGCTTAGCAAAATTTAACGTTGCTCGGTGAGACATCTCTCCTTCCTGCACTAGCCAAAATAGGGCTCTGATTAAAAATCCTGCTAGGTTTTGAGCAATCAAAAATTCCTTATCCAGGATGATGAAGGAAGAATCAGCCCAGAAGCCTATACCAGAAATAAATTCTTGAGTACAGCAGCAGCCTGAATCCCAGTGATGTTTAGCTGTGTTATACAGTAAGACAAAAATAGCCGACTTCCCACTAGTGTTAGAAGAGAAATCAAACCGAACCTTGCTCGTACAAGCAGATCCAAAGTAACTGCAAACAACTGCACTGGGGCAGGATGTGAAACCCGAATTCTCATGAAAATGGGCTCCCCCCAATGAGCTGCTCACCTCGCTGCCCTATCTGCTCATAAAGAGAAAGCAAAATAGAACTTGTTATAAGGCATTTATTTTCATTATGTGTTGGAAAGGGACAATTCTGTATTCAAAACAATTACAGAGATAATGCCACAATACCTACTGCATATTGCTTTACTGTTGAAACCAAAACATTGTCCAAAACAGGTGCTTGGTGAATGAAAAGAAAATGAATATATTACCATTGAAATCAATGCCGTTAGACGAAAGCACCATCTTCATTGTCAGATCTGATCAGTCATGCAATCGAAGATGCCAAATAGCAAGTATTTTTGGTTTTTACAGTAAGCCACAATCTTTTCAGGGTTTATATAATTCTATACAAATTTAAGTACAAAATGGGAATTATGTTTCAGAAACCATAGTGAACCGGGCCAAAGCGAATCACAAGATACACTTGTTAACACTGTACAGCTGGATTTGAACACAGATACCAATGAACTTGCGAAACCTAGCACACACACCGAATGGTCCCCAAGATTCAGCCATGCTTAGGTGAGGAGCAATGCTGGAGAGTGAAGGAGAATATCCAACACTATTCACACTCGGAGGGCCAGTTTTCTCAAAACTGTTGGGATCCCAAGGAATTGTTGTTACTCTGTTTTACGAAAGACTGCACTTTAGTATGTGGTTCTCACAAGGGTATACAGAAGCTGTACCAAATACTGAATCAGAAATAAATAATAAAAGATACATCTAATACATCTTTTATTTTTAGTATTTTTTTTTTACAGCACTGACTTTACAAGAGGATAGACAACTCATTTTTAGGGGCTGCTAACATCTGAAACAAAGTCATCACTATTTTATACTCAACATATACTCAACCTTTTAATAACTTTATATATGTATATATGACTTCACACAAAAAATGTTAAAATAATTTATATCTAAAAACTACTGTGTAAAGAATGAAGGAGGAAATAAAATATGGATTTCCTTAAAAAGGATGGAAGAGGAAGACCTGATTTTAATGAACTCCTTTTGCTGTTGCAGCAATTTCTGGAGTTTCAAGAGAGTTCCAGGCCATCAACAAAAACTGCCCAACACACTGGGAGCCCTCTGCAAACTCATGGCATGCTGGGCAAGGTCACCTGCTAATGAGCTCTTGTGGCCCATGAGCGACATAGCAGCAGCCCCAGTGGATTCACGGTAAGAAAAATCGAGAGAAAGGGAAAACATCTCCCCAGATTGCTATTAAAATCATAGACCATTGGTATCATGATGTCCACTGGCCAGGATTTTACTCCCAAGCCCTGCCTCTCCTCACCCTCCTTCTGCATCACAGATACAGGACGTTTTCTCACAGTGGATTTTTTATTTCCACAGGAAAACTGGCCCAGCAGGAGAGGTGGACCAGACCCCAATGGCCACCTGCATGCACACAGCGAGAACGATTTGGAGCCTTTGCTTGCTACAGAAGCTATTGTGCTTGTGTTGCTGAGGAATTGCTCTAACATCGCCATTTATACCTGGATCCTCTCAAACTTCAACAATCTCTAAAAATTTCTGTGGCCATGTAAACATCACAGAATCCACGGAGGATCTGAAACCCATCTGCTCAAAAGCCCAAGTGTTGATGGCCTGGATCCACACAGAGTGAACAGGGAAAGGAAAGGTAGTGAAGATGTGGAAAGTACTTTTCTGGAAGTTACATTCCTCTGAAATAGATATTAAAGCAATATTACAAATAAAATCAGCAATGTGATCTGCAACGGCGTGTCTGTTTATCTATGAAAGAGAGAGGAGATTATATTAAAGGAAATATTTTAATCTACACAAAGCATTTTCACATACTCCTAATTACAAAACAGACAGTTGCAACACCATAAAGTAATTGTCTACTGAATACAGAAATCAATACATCTCTTACTAAAAAGGAGAGAGGAAAAGAAAAAAAGCAGGGTAATGCAAGAGAACTCCTGCAAGTGTGCACATGGGGACACTGCTACAAACTCAAAATAGACTCTATTCACTAAAAAAACAAAATCCAAGATTTTCTGCACAGCTGCGGAAGGCAAGGCTGCAAGCTAGTACGAAAAAGCCTGACTCACTTGTCACTGCTGCCACGCAAAGACTTTGGGAAACCAGTTAAAAACTGATAAGCCTGCAATTTTTTTTACTGGATGGAAACAACAGAAGCATTTTTCCTTTGTTTCACTCTTTTTTGCCAGCCAATTTAAACACCTCTGGCCCCATTTATTCTGTCACCTTTGGCTTGTGTCCTGCCTATGTTACCACTTAAGTACCCGGTTGTTCCCTGGCTGGATACAGCCGCAATTATCTGGAGAACTTGAGGCTTTACCTTGAGCTATCCTCGTTACCTCCTGAAGCCTCAGGGTCGGGTTCTTAATTTGTACTCATCTATGATGAAAACCAGTTAAACCGGTGGTTTTCCATCTGAGCAACCTGCTGCGGGACCTCCTCTGCACAAACAATCACACGTTAAGAACGGAGGCAAACCCGAGGCAAAACAGCGTCGGCCCAGTGGTTACACAAACCACGCGTGTCAGCACCAACGGTCCTAGTCAGGCTGCATTTCTGCTGTTAGTTTTCACCTAATGATCGGGATGTTCTGGTACAGTCATTACAAACCCAAGCATAACACGGCAAAGTCAGCTAGAGGGGAAGGAGGACGGTGATGGCTTTACATTGCAGGCAGTAATAATACCACTCAAATTCTCTTCAACAGGGAAAAATCTTCACCTACTGAAGCTGATTACATAACTACAGCGGAAACCAGACTCCCATCTCCCCCATTACGCTGACGCAAAACCTGGAGAAATTCCAGTCAAGCTAATGGTGTCCTTGTGGATTTCTAACAGTGAAGCGGCACAGAAATAGATCCCTAAGAAGCTAACTGGTGACCATGAATTTTAATATAATTGCTCCCATCAACACAACAATAGCTATACTTCTGAAAACACAGCAGAACCTTTTCTAGCCCACAATAACAGAATTCAAACAGACATAATGGAAAATCTCCCTCAGATTGTCTGCAATTTTAAAAGCAAGGGCATTCTGGTATGGTCTAGTATTACTAGACTCCTCTACTTTTACAAAAAAAGACAAGACTACAGAATATTAACTAACTTACTGTGAAGCTTATCTTAAATCAAAACTATCCTGAACTTATCAAACGAGGCAGCAATTCAGAAAAGCACTTTAGCACAGGCTTAATAACATACGCATGCTCGAATGTTTTGCAATAACATAATTGTATGTCTGGATACTTGGTAATTTACAGTTTTGGCTTTTAAAAGTTGGTCTCCCAATTTGCCCCTGTGATTTAGCAACATTCTAGTATACGAGCCATAACGATAATTTCTGCAAGGAAATATAGTAGTACAGCAATTGCATGGTAATTTATGTGAAAACTATTGTAATGCCACATCACAACAGGTACCTGCATATCTGCACCTGGTAAATTAAAGTGATACCAATACATTTGATAAATAAAAAATAAATTACAGACTATGGGAAAAATGTCACCGATCACACCAATGACCTAAACTTGTTTTCTAGTTACTGCCAAGGTCTGGAGTAATATTTAAATATAGTATTTCTGCAAGCCTTCAGAGAATTACAAAATAAACTTCTAACAATCATTTGTAAACAAGTTTAAAATGCACAATTATATTTCAGTAGTTTATTTTGGAGAAATAAAGCAGTGCAAAATAGGCCAACCAAAATTCAGAAGGCAGCCAGGAAAATAAAATTCTTATTTGATGTTCTAACTAGGAAACAGCATACAGACATTTCCATTGGATCCAACACTCAGATTCATGTAAACATAACTTACTTTGAAAGGTCTTGAGTCACAAACCCAGTTTTAACATCATTGCTTCTTTCCCACCACCCAATAAAAAAAACCAAAACCCAAAACCAAAACCCCCAAAAAACTCCAAACCACTGTAATAAAGGGAGCAAAAGGCAAGTCTACAAACACTCCACCAGCTGGTTACAAGAAAGTACCATACAAAAATATGCACTGGCAAGTTCCTTCCTGAGGGTATCTTTTGTTACACATGTAACATAAAAACACTTTTTATTTTAAACAAACAAAAACAAACTCCAAACTGTAGATGTCAATTTTATTTCAGGCATGGCTTTATGAAAGGTTTGGTCTATCATGAATACTTTTACAAACCCTTACCTATGTACATCTGAATCGCTCACATCACACCACCCGAGACCTGCGAGCTGCGGACAACGTGGGATCCAGCAGCCTCAAAGCGTACAAGGGTTGTGAAGCACGCCCAGCTCAGAACTGACCTGCAATAGTCGAGGAAGTTGGCCGCATTTATGTGCACCCTGGGATTTGAGAGATACCACACTCACAAGGTCCTTCCAGTCCCTAGAGAAATATCTTCACATTAGTAACCCCTCTAGAGGTGGAATAATCTCTTGCGTAAATCATTCTCGAAAATCTGATCCTGGCTACAGGAAATTCCCAAGAATGGCATTCTGGGAACAAACCCAATCTCTCCTAAGGAAACCCTGTTGTTTACACAAAAGAACTGCTACACAACACTCTTCAAAACTTTTTCCCCTCCAGGACTGGTACCATCAGGTAGGGTGGTGACATCTTTTACACAGTTTACTCCTCTCTCCATGGTCTACCTGGGCTTTAAGCTCTAGATCCTTTCCTTTTGAGTAGATATCTAACACATGATACTAAACAAACTGGTATTAAATGCTGCAGTGATGGATGTTTTACAAATAGCTGCTATAGAAAGACAGAAATTCCCGTATCTGCGAGCTAGGAGCTTAACTAAGGAAATTTTCTTAACACCACCCCTCTTAAATGTATTTTAGGGCTTATATGGGGAAGGGAAGGCCACTCTGTCTACCAAAATAGTGTCTCTGTTCTCAGCACTGACAGACTTGGCTATTTCCAGTTTAGTGTTCAGAATTGGCAAAAGTTTCAGGAATTCTCAGCAGCAGAAGATGCTGCCATGCTAGAAGATGCAACAGAGGGTGAACACTGTTCACTGTGTATCTCAACAGATACAATTTCACTGTGCTATAGTTTACAAATAGTATAAAGCACTACTGCAAATTACCACACAGCCTCACCTGGCAGCTTGCAACAAAATAATGGGGTCTCTAAGCTAGAGCTGTCAAGTACTTCAACCTCATACAAAGGTACACAATTCTGCTTATGTTTAATTTGCAAAAGAAAAACAAAATGCACAGCAGCATGGATCTGTGGAAGGCAGCAACTATGTAATCCCTTAGGATCCGCAGATCAGGTGCACTGCTCCAAGGAAAATGCGCGGGTCTGTTTGCCAGCCTTTTTTGCAGAGCTATCCCAGAGTCCTCACAAGTGCAATGGAGGGAGAATTAAATTCTCTGCTAAGATGAGCTCCTTCCATTAACTCTTCCAGGATTTCACCACCAGCAGACAATTGAAAGGATGGTATTTAATCTACTGAATCACTCAACCTAACTATCAGCACCCTGTCTGGATCAAACATGTCACTGTTGGCCAAATGTGGTTAGAAGCTGCTTTTGACTGAAGCAAGGAGGCCTGGGGGAAGAACTGCAAAGCTGGAACTGGGGTGGTCACTTTGGTTCTGCCCCCTGAACAACCAGTCTGCTCTGTCCCACTCAAAGTGCCACGGCTTAACAGCAAGCTACCTGTCAACACCTTGACTGGTCAATGTTTCAAGAGATTTGGTTTAGTGATACTGAAGTTGTCTTAGCTTTCTTTTGCAATGGCCTACCTGGAAAAAGGGAACAGGGAATATTTTAGGCAAAAATCTCTAGCACTGTTACATTCAGACACTGCATTTCAACATTATTATTTTCTTGATACCATGAGGTCCGATTTTAAAATGCTGGTCACCAGTGATTACAAAGAACAACAGAAATGAAAGAGCAACCCTCCCACAATGAAAGGACTAGTGTTAAAACCCACGCATATGTAAACTCACTACAGATTTGCAACTGGAATCTGATTAAATGGATCTGAATTACTTTCTCACCCTCCACCTTTCAGTCCATTTCATCAGCAAATCAGGTTAAATCAAATGGAAGGTTTGTTTATTTTGCTTTTTTGTGTTGTGTTGGCTTTTTTTTTTTTTTTTCATTTTTCACAATTGTATTGTTACAGCCTGATCTGGTTCTGGGACCACAATTTGTATCCCTGTAGCTTTTTCTCAGTCCATGGCATTGGCAAGTTATTGAGAAGAAGCTTTTGTTGCCAATGTAGCAACGCAGTGCTGCTGGAAGCTGGGGGACACTGCTGAGTTGCAGCCTAGTCTCTGGTGTTGCAGTTTTACTGAGCTGTTGGTCTCGCTTTCCACAATCCAGGAGGAGTCTTTTCCCATGACGCTGAGACAGCCTGTGCTAGCGCAGCATATCCGCTCGTCCATGATCCCGCTGGTCTGCTCTGTCAGGAGCTTGCTGCGGTTTAGCTGGGTCACCTCAGGTGCCTGACCCTGCAGGACAGCAGCAATGTGGTTCAGGAGATCTGTGAAAAATTCGGAAACACCTTCATAACCTGAAAAGAGGAAAAATGAACAAGAAACAAAAATGCAATTAAGTCATTTTCACAAGTTCTTTGAAAGGCTTCTTCTACCAGTTTATTTCTTGGGCCCTCTAAGTGATAATAAGAAGGCTTCTTTCTTTTCCATGACATCATTTTGAGTGACTGCACGAGCAGATTAGTATAAAGAGGAACAGAGACCATTGCTACAAAAATACTTTTGTTCAATGAGAAAAATTGTCACCTTTCAGATTTTCTTTTTCCTCCCAAGTATGTATGTGTATACATAATTTTAGGTATATTCTATCATTTGTTGCCAAGTCCAGGTTTCTCCCTAAGTTACAAACTCTGTGGTATAACACTCATCTTTCCCATCCTGTTTCCAGGATTACTATGGAAAGTAGCTCTAATGCAGTTTCCTCGAGGGTCCGGACCCTCTCTAGAATTTGCCCAGCACCACCCTCAGTTAGGGAACCCCCAGAGAACAGCGGGGCTGGCTTTATACCCTACAGAAACGGCAGCTTCCCACTGTGAAAAAAGCAATGCGATGCTCATGTAATCTAACCTAACTTGGCACTTAAAACATGTTTCCTGCTATGAGCACTGTCTGAAAAAACACTCGAGGGACGGTAAACATATATCAATGATACAGTATTTGGTAGAAACATCAATCTTTTACTTCAGTACTGAAACCACCTTTCCGTATAATCAATTCCAGACAATTTACAATGTGGAATTTAACAAGAAGTTTCCTGGTTAGAACAGTTGCTCAAATACCAGGAGACATGACATTTTTGGTGACACAAAGGATGGCAGTAGGCATACAGAGCTTCTGGCTATATTGTAAACACTGTACAGGTACAGTTTTATCACTGCATTCATTTTAAAATTGAACCAGACATGCAACATATTGGTACAATGTCTTGAAATGGATCTTAACTACTGCTGCATTACCTAAAATTGTTATCAATTTGATTTAGTATTGAGAGGTGACATATGACATTCAGTGTATTTAGTGGGCTAGGCTGATTGTTTTGAAATGTCTATAAAAGTATTCTGAAGGTGACTTGGTATTAATACAGGAGACTGAAGCAGGAAATAGCAGTTTAAAAGTCCCATGTGAACAGCACACATTTACACAGCAGCACATGAGCAGACCCAGAGACCACAAAGTAAATGCACATTTTAAAACACTTTTAGTGATGTGATCACAAGGCAGAAGAGTCCCTCAGATTCCTAAATAATTCAATTTTAATCTCCATTCTCCTGTAAAGACCAAGTTCCCTTGGCAATAAAACCCCAACTTCCTGAAAAACATAAGGTAAGAGGATAATTTCACCTTAAGATAAATGTGGTGATTGGTGTATTTATAATACCACTAACCAATTAACTCTTATTCAGGCTGCTACATTGCTTTGGATTTTATTGAACTCGATCACAACTAGTAACTTAACAGGTCAGACAAAACACTTGCAATGTGAGACAATGGCTCCCAGTTTTCCTTTCGCAAAGGCCCTTAAACAGATTCACCAAACAAATTGGCCATTTCAAAACGTCAAGTTTCCCAGCGACCCACACGATAATCCATTGGTCGGCAGGGGGCAACTAGGACTCTTATGGCCGGTCATGGGAGCCAGAACAAGATCTCCACTTCTTTGACAGAGGTGCTTGTTACGCTTTCTTGCTTATGTAAAAGCCATGGGATTAGCCTTCAAATCTACTCAGAGTGCTTCAAACACCCTGGGAATAAGCCATCTCCATAGTAACAGCTTTAATATTCAGAGGAGATCCATAGTACCCTAGAGTGTTTCGTGTCTGCTCACTGAAAACAAACCAGCCTTGTTTGAGGGCACCTGGCAAACTCACAAAGAAGTTGCTTTAAATATTTAATAGCAATAAGATGGCCAGTTATTCAGTCCTGAAATCAGCAGATGTTACAGTCTAAAGAAGCTGTACGTGTCAGGCAGGCTTCCTCTGTGCAAGCCCTCTGCACGCTGGGTGGAAATGCACAAATACTTCTGCCTGGTCACTCAGAAGAAACTTCACAGGCTTGTAAAAAATAAATACAAGGAAAGGAGATAAAGAACCAGGGTGTCTCAACTCTTGAGCCACAGGATGCCTGGGGAAGGCTGCAAACTCTGTGGATATTGCCTCGCTCTGTTCACTGGCTGCTACTGCAGACCTCTCAAAAAAAGGCAATTGCAGGACATCACCATGCTGTGATGATAAGGAAATCAAGAAGGGCAGATTAAACTACACCTTTAGAAACTACTGACAATGAATTTGGGGTTCATGTCACACAAGAAATCAGTGGGAGGATATAAGTTTTGAACGCTTCAAAGCACAAAAGTTGCATGAATCGTGCTCCAGCAGGTACTATACTAGCATGGCCCATCGAAACCATTTTGGAAATGCCTGTCTACAAGAGGCCTGAATTTTGCTATGTTGACAACAGTCTCCAGGGTCCTGTAGCTAAGCATGGATAGGAAGGCAGTCCACTCAGTAACGCATCTGAAAACAAGTACCTGCTCTCCTGAGCTTTGCAGAGACAAGAAACGCTTACGAACATTTTTAAGCTAGCATTAGAGATGCTACTTGCCTGATTTTTAGGAGACTCTCCCTGATCTGGCACATTCTCGGCTTTTCTGCGTCTTCCCTTGGGCAGAGAGAAATGGATAGCCCATGTCCTGCATTTGCAGCAGCATATTTACACACACAAAGTGCATGTCCAGATCCGATGCTTCCAGCTGCCACATACACGCACACAGAACCAGCAGTTCACCTGTACTGGTGACAGGCTGCAGAACATGTGCACAAGCTGCTGCTCGGGCTGGGTGAGCTCAGCCATGGGCACAGGACAGCAGGCTACGTGGAGCCTTTTCTCTCAGTTACCTGAGGTCAGACAAAGATAAAACCCACATACTACGTGACTCTGCCTACAGTTAAATATCTCAGCTGGTAACCACAGCTAAATATAGCCCGGTGGTTTCCCACAGAGTGGGAGACACAATAGGCCTTTTAGACATTTATCTTTAAAATCTTTTTGAAGACTTGCTGGTGCTAATGCAGCAGATAACAGACAACATCCTCCTACAGGTACATCTGCTCTCAATTCTGACATTAAACTAATCTCAGGATGACATCCATGGAGTGGCAGGTTCAAAGGAGCATCAAGCCTGGTAAACACAAAAGACAGCACCCAAGGAAGCCATGCCTCTGGGCAGTTGGATAATGCCAAGCCATAGCTTGAGCTCCATGAAGAGGCTGTGAATGCACCTTAAAGAGCATCTCTTCCCCTCCCTCCCCCAGTGCAGTGGTGCAGAGATAAAGTAGCAGGTCCCCAAAGTGCCTAACTTGGCTACGGTTTGGTTCTACAGCATCCTGTCTTGCCGGACAGGATGACTTGAGGAAGAAGAGCAAGGGAAAGCCCTTTCCTGGGGCTGCAATGAGCCAGGAACAGTGAGATCCCACTGCTGATGCTGCCCATCAGTGACTCTTGAGCAGGGCTGAATTGGAACTTCTCATTAGCAAGGTGCTGGTGCCAACGATGAAGCCAGCCCTTGAAGCTGCCCAGCCTTTAATCATACTGGCCACTGGAGGGAAATGCAGCTGCTTGGGCTGAACATACTTTTGGGCAATATTCTGTGCTGAGAGGTAATTTTTCTTCTGTTGTATTTTACCCCATTACTTCTTTTCCAAAAGAAGCTGCTCCCTCAGTAGCCCTTGAGAGCAGCCCATCTCTCTCTGTTCTGATGCCTTTTACAAATCGAAGGCAGTTTTGTCTACCCCCAGCCTTCTCTCTTCCATATGTCTGGTCCCTGCTGCTATCCTCTAGACTTTCTCCAACTGGTCTTCAACCTATCCCACGGTGATAAAGCTACCTTCACTACCCACATGTTCACCACCAAAAAAATCCTGTGTGAGTCACAATGTAGGCCCGTGCACAAGAAGCTTCCCTGTGCTCTCAAGCCTCTTGAAAGGACTTGGGCTGAATATCAAAAAAACTGTTGCCTTAGGGTAGAGGTAGAGGAGAGCAGGAGGCTTAAGGCAGTTCTGCAAAATTCTGCTACTACTACTCTTTAAATAGTTAAGTTCTACTCCTCTTTAAATAGTTAAGTTTGCCACTAGTTGTTCCCCAATCTGGACTTTTCAACATTTCAAGAAAAGGGGAATTTCAGTCTGTGCAAAGCACTAAATCCAAAGCAATACTTGAAAAAACAAACAAACAAACCAAAACCAAAATACCAAACCAAAATTCAGGATGCAAGATCACAAAAGAACATCATGCATCATTGACTTAAAGACCTGGTGTCTGAAATATAATCCCATTCATAAAACTGATATGGCTCCATCTGACACCCAATATAGGTTGTTTCACTGCTCTTGGCAGAAGGTTGTTTTCACAGGTCTGCAGACTGCATTCAACACCATATGGTAGAACCAAGCTGAAAAGTGACCGGAGAATAGCAGGGCTGGAGTTTTAAACGGAAGCCAGTCACTGTGGAGATAGACAGGCAAGGAACTACAGGGCAGTAGTGGGATTGAGGACCTGGATTGAAAGAATAAGAAGAATGGGGGCTCAGGGCAAGATCTCTAAATGTAAAGACACCTCAGCCTTATTGAAAAGTCTTCAATAACAGGTGAAACAAACTATGTAACAGCCTGTGTATGTCTCTGGAAACAAATATCATTATTCAGATAATGAGAAGAGATTCTCAAAGAGAAAAAAAACCAATCAAAACAGCACCAAATGAGATGATGTATTCTTTTCCTGTGTTAGGCTACTGAATTTAGCTGAAGTGACAGACCATTATTGCCTCCCATTATACACACTTAAAATCCTTTTAACAATTCCAGTGGTCAAGGAGCTTGTTTAGGTGTTTCCAAGACATATATTGCACTAAAAGAAGCAGAGGACAAATTTACCCATTTTCACACGCTCTATTCTATTGTTTTACTCTGGGATCCACTTATGAGAACCTCCAAGAATATTTAACCCTACACAGCAACTTCTGTGCACCTACAATTTTATAATCTTCTTCAGATTCCTGGTGGTGTTGCTTTTGTGCACAAAATGTCTTTTCGTGGGGAATAAGTTTGCACAGGAAGAGATTTTCAAGGGAACAGTTTGCTGCTTCCACCCCCTCAACACTTTTAATGGCACACAGTCTAGAAAAAAAGAAATCTTAAAAGGCTCTCTTAAAATAGAATGTATTATTCTTTTCATCTTCAAAGGGACAGGTCCCAGCACACAGTCCCACAGTTCAGTTCCCAGGCATCCCTTTGCAGGGAAGAGCATGACAGCCGTATTACAGCTGCCCACTAAAATTTGACCGTATCTCCTAAGAGCTAATATTTCACTAGCACATTCCATATCTAGATTAGGGTTCTGCTCTTCCCGGATTAAACAGTGTGTGATCTCAGAACAATTTGACTGCTGCCCTACTGTCCCTACCTGGGAAGCAATGATGTGAAACACCAGCAGTAAAACTTCACACTAAGCACATGCTGCACAGATTCCACAAAGCACAAGTGGAAAGGCCTTTCTCACCTGGGAATGCATTTATATCAATGACCGCATGCTGCCCAGTCTGATTGTTAATGATGATATCAATCCCAAAGAGAGAAACGCCCAGAGCTTGCCGCAGCGCCTTAGAGATTTCCCGGATGACGTCGTCGTTTGGCCGCTCAAATACTCCTTCGATTTTATCCAGCTATAGTGGAAAAAAGACACATTACTAAGGGACTCTGAAACAGTCTTTTTAGTGGAAAAATTGATTTTCAGAGGTTTCCAGGTGCATATCCACCAAATCTAGTTGCAGAAACCTGGTGGCATGAAACAGGGAAAGACCAAAGAGAAAATTCTTTAATAATTCAGAATTGTTCCTATATTGGAAGTTCACCTGCTCTAAAGCACCTAGTTCTTCCTCTTTATACTGGTCCAGCTCCTCGAGAGACAGAGCAGAGTAGGAATGAATGGAGAATCAGACTCACTATTTTAAGTACTAGATCTACACCTTAAAAAACCAAATACAGCTGGCATGTTTAACCCTGTGCTGCAAACATTCTGGATATCATTATGTTACTTCAATGTAGATTAAGGTCTGTGTTTAAAAAGGCTGATAAGACAGACTCCTGCTCTTAATTTCATCTGAGCCATACAACACAACTCAGCTGATATCTTCAGGGCAGAGGGCTAATTCAAAGGGGATATCTTTTATGTTGGTTCTCATGTGTAAATTATTCTATAAACGTTTATTACAATGAACAACTCAGGTTACTCATGACTGGAAGATGTAATTTTCTTCACTTTTTAAACATGTTATGCAGCACAAGTATGCTGTTATGCCTGCAGAACTGTGTATGGAATATGTACGTGTATGAGATGGCAGGTACACCACAGGAGCATATACTCTAAGTTTGAAAGTAAATTAAGTCATAAAGGGATTTATGACTAGCACAATTACAATATTAATATTTAGCATGCCTATCAGTGTTGCATACAACTTAAAATTTAATCACTGCTGACTATGAAACTACTCCTAAATAGAGCTTGTAAAACAGAAAAGAATCTGGAGACTTAAGAGATTGAAAGGACCAAGTCCTGTAAAGTGACTTTCTCAGTAGCTGAGTGGCTGAGATCTTGTTAGGATTCATACATGCAAAGCTTATTAAAAGGACTGATAATGCAAGCATGAAACTGTGCAGCAAGATGGCACTGCTGGACTCAGGAGACACCCAGAAATGGTCCTGTGGTCACAGTCCGGGTGTGCTCGCACAGCGGACAGCTACTGGCCGAAGGCAATTTCTCTGCTTGAATTTTCACTGTTTGTCTTTCCTCATAGAACTGAGTCCTAGAAGGGTGATTTACACTTATTAAACTCTCTGCATAGGAAAGGCCAGATATTTGCATTCAGAACCTCCTTCTTTCTTTTGCCTAGATTAACTGTGGGGAGTTTAGGCCTGGCAAGCAGCACAGTCCTGCTGCATCAGTGTTTCCTCACCAGAGCTTGGTAAGGAAAATCAGAGGGGGACACTCTGATTCGTTGTATCAAACAGACCTCAGCCTGCAACACAGAAGCAGACGACTTGTGAAGGAGAGTCACTAGCTACTAACACTTATACATGAAAGGACTAGATAGTTTTCCAGCTGCGCTAGAGGAAAATAGACCAAGTATACTTACTGCTGTTAAGACAGATGAGGATTCTGGCTTTGAAACATTGTGGCTGTTGAAAAATATTGATTCTCTGTCTGGAATTAAAAGAGAGTTGTAAATAACTTTATACTAGATTTTAATTTCCAAAGGATTAGTCCAAGGAACAGTAGATGGCACTGCAGCCCTGGGAATCCGGTCTTGATCCCTACTGGGCAGTCCCTGCCACCCACCCCACCCACGGGGCCTCTCCTGCCTGCTGGCACTTGGCTGCCTGCGCAGGCAGGGACCCACGGCTGGGTCACCCGCGGTTTTCGGACATTGGACTGCAAATACCTAGAATGGCACGGGCTTAATAGAAACCAGTTTCCTTTCCTTCACCAGAGCGAATTAACTAAGTTCAGTAAGATAATGAACTTAATTTCTGCTAATTTGCTATAGTCAAAGAAACAGCTCCAATGGGAAGGTGAGAAGCTGCATTTGCTGCAGGCAGCAGATGGATAGCACCCAGGGTACGCTGAGATCCCTGTGAATCAAGGGAGGGCAGTGTCACTGTGGAGGAAAGCAGTAAATTGCATGGTCAGGACCCGCCCTCCCTTTGGAGGCACCACAGGAATGCAGGAGACACCCGGAGGCAACAGCCACCACTAATGTACCATGGTGGAAACCATGGGGAGAACTGTACCAGCACCTCTCGCCCCCACTCCCTCTGTGCCAGATGTTTTACTGGTGGGGAGAAATCCACCACAAGTCTCCCCTAGGGACTCCCACCACAGCAGACTGATGGCATCGTACAGACAACCCACATGGGAACACCCGGACTAAAGTCTCAGCACACAGGTGGCACCAGCAACAGAGTATTTCTGCTGTGCTGGTCTCTCTGAATGGACATTTAAGAGCAGCCACAGGGCCATGCACAATAAAGATGGGGGAGCTGTGAAAAGCAAACCCAAATCCACTCTGCAGTCTGACACCACCATGTACTCTTCTTGCCTCTCCTCCCATTTAGAAAGACCCTGTACTTTCAGAGAATCAGCTCCTGGAGTGCCTTACAGCTGCCAGATCTGCTTAACTGTCGGATCTGCCTAGTTAGGTGCCTGTAGCACAGCCGCCTTAAACTCTCCTGATGAGGGCAAGAAAGCCAGACACTTATCCTAATCTGTCCACAAAACTTATTTTCATGTGGGCTTCCAGACAACTTTCAAGTCTTACACTAACAGATGAGATATTAGCTAAGGCATTTTTAGAAAGACGCTGTAAAACATTCCCTTTCAGCAAAAGTAAGACCAACTGTCCTAGGAGTTTATATGAACACAGATTCTGGCCTACTTAACTTTGATCAGGACATCGAGCAGACCAAAATGTAAATACATCTGCACTTACAGGCATATATACATACAGACAAGGACTTTTACTGGGATCCTACTATACATGCACTAAAAAAAATAGGTATCTGTGTGCAGAACGCAATGGTGGGCACACATGGACACACTATGCTCAGCAGAAACACTAAGTGACAAGAAACCTGCACTTGTTTCTTCATCTCCTTCAGTTTGCTACCTTCTGCCCTCCCACCCCACCTCCTGGGTTTGTGCAGTTGCAGGCAGATCGTGCTCCCATCCATGCCCTGCTAATCTCTTCTTGCTTCTGAAGGCCCACAGAATGCAGTTCTCAGAAAATCAGCTTTTCTTCCATAAAGGAAATTTTAGTAACCTTTAATGAAAACTCTTGAAGTGCTGCTGTCTAGTGACATATAGGAGGATCACTGTCCTTGCCCCCAACACAGCTGGTATCTACAAACCAAAGGACACTTCCCACCAAGGTTTACAACAGTGGGCCTCACATGAACAGAGTGGCTCATTTAGGGGAGAGCACACACGATCTTTAATTTAAACACACATACATAATCAAGGTAAAAATAGGGAAAGGAAGTTCTGAAATGATGGAATCCAGGAAATTCTCTCCAAAGCACATTTATAAATAAACTCCGGAACAAATGACACATGAAATTACTGTGAAATTAAGAGAATTTCTCTCCCTTTCCCCCTTTCCACATGACATAAACCACTGTTTCTAACAGGTAAGACTCAGGTTACCATTGCATAAATATTTACTATACGAATGTCATTCGTATGTTTTCCAGAGCAGATGAGTTATCTCCCTTCCTATTGAAATAACACAGAAAAGGAAACATGGTATGTAAGAACCAGCTGCCTTCAGCAGCCTTTTCAAAGGTATTTGTCATTTGAGCTGTTTGGTGCCAAGGCTCTGAGAACTGACATTTCCTTTTAAATTGGCATAACGTACCTGAGATTCCTGCAGAGAAATTCTTCAAAGATGGTCTTTTCACCACCGTGTAGGATTCCCCGACCACGAAGACTTTATAAAGCACAGCATTGTGATTGATGAAGCTCTGAATGACGCAAGGGGGGCGGACAGCTTTCAGGCCCTCCTGGTTGAAGATGATCGCCATCTGGAAACATGCACACACAGATGTGCAAAAGTCTTTCAATAATTTCATGCTTACCCACTACCTGACTAGCAATGAGGGGGAATATCTTCTGGTAGATATATATTGACCATGTGTGAATTCCTTCTCAGCAGCTAGTCCTATTTCATTATGTTTCATTTCACTGACACACTACTCTCCAAACACTATCAAGCACTGCATCTTTCATTTTCAATCAACATTTTCTTCTCAGCTCTTTGCAATTTCATTTCCTGCTTTTAGTTGGGAAGCTACTGGAACTGCAGGTACAACAAAAGGGTAAAACATTTGCTCAATACAGACAACTAAGTTTGTATTGGATACAAGCCTGCATCATAAGAACAACAGAAGGAACAGCTCTGTGTACTAACTATGACACTTCTTCCCCACATCATTAGAGAACTTTTTTTCACACTCTAGTAGTTCTTATGGCTAGCAAATGCCGGCTCAATGATTTTCTTGGCTTTGTCTCACCCCATTATTCCAAATGGATAGTCCTCTTGGAGGGACTGGAACAAGTATGCCAAAAAGGAAGGGCCTTAGTGATGGACAACAGCTGCCTCTCTTCATCACTCCAGTGATGCTGGGCCTTGTTATCCACAGAGGCAGTAGGGCATGTTGTTGGTCAGGTCAATATGAGTGAGGACCGTCCAAGGCCGGAGAACCTGACATACGTTTTATCTGCCTTTCCTCTGGGCACAACTCCCTCCCACAGGTAGGGATGCTTTGGTTAGAGCACGTTCCCCTTCTGAAGAGCCTTGAAGACAACAGCTAACTATCCGTGTCTTGAGGCTGCTGCCTAACTCAGTCAGTGCAGGATGTACAGGATTTGCCAAAGAAGTCCCTAAGCTCTGCAACAAGTTTTTGCTTATGCCTGTTAATATTTTCTCACTGGCCTGCTTGGGTCTAGTGTACTACTCGGGATGTAAGACAGTCCAGAGAGGTTATGAGAATTCCTGTGGGTCCCACAGTAACTCCACAGCAATATACAGAATAGAATTGGAGCTTCCTGCCTCAGCACGGTGCAGATGAGTTATACTGCTTGCTCACTCTTTCTATATGCTTCCTTTCAGTGTTCATGCTTTCTGAGATTAGCTGTATCTTAGTGAAGTCAGGGTCACTGGAAGGATTTTACAAAGAAACTTTACCACTTTGTGCTCTCTCTCATACATTATATATGATCAGTTGCTCATTTGATGTATGCTGTACTTTCAGACTGAATTTTTGCTAACACCTTTGTTCCTGTAATACAAAGAGTAAATATAATAGGTCTTGTTGTTCAAAAACATAGCCATGGTAAATGATGTAGTGATTACATATTCACAGTTAAAAGACTGAGCACATTTTTGTCCTTACTCCTCCTTATCTGTTAGACCACATTAGACCACGTAATTGTCTGCACGCATGCACAATGACTCAGTAGATTAACATTTTCTGAGTTCAAGTCAATACGTGCATGCAATACCTACTTGCAGCTGATATTCTTACTCTGTCTCTATTACACCAGATGCTATCTATCTGACAGCACAGAGTGAATTTGTGAGTGGTAACAACCTGTGCGAGAAACCTACTCTAACAAGCAGAATTGTCCATCAAGATGATTCACAGCAACATCATACCTCATTTGTCTCTCACTGGTGGCCAGAAACACTGCTCTCTTCCTCCTCCTGTTTAGACTGTTGGCATTATAGTATCTGCAACATCATACTGGCAAGAACTGTGCTGTTCCTATAGTGTTCTCTCTGAATATTAGTTAATTAATCTCCACAAACCACTCCTTCATAAGATGAGCAGGTACTTATCGTGTTTTAGAAGTGTGGAAACCCAGAGAGTTTACCTTCTCGGCACTGAACTGACCCAGGCTACTGGAAACCATGTGAAACTTCTGCAAAGCTCTGTGCCGACAGCCCCATGGACTAGCACGCAACCCATACAGCTCCCATGGTGTTGCTTTATGCTGGTTCACTGCGATGTCTCATGGCTGTTAGCATGCATGAATACAGCTCCAAGAATTTGCTCGCAGGGTGCACTTGCTCTTTGTCATCTAGCACAGACCTGCTGTGTCTGGCAGTATCATGGGAACAATACTTTATATCATAATTTCCAAATAGCATTCCTCATTATAAATGCAGAGCTCTTTTGAAGGCAAACCAAAACATTTGGCACCAAGATTTTTTACTGACAATGTCCTTAAGGAATTCAGTCTCAAAACCCACAGTGATTCTCTGCCTTTTCATTCCTGTTTGCTCCACATGAAGCAAGAGAGAAATTCTGGACACATTTCTTCAGCTTATGGGTCTCAGTGATGTCTCCAGGCAGCTTTACCAAAGGTCAGTTATGTTCTGACCTGCTGGCAGCTGGCAAGGACAACCTTTAGACTCTATTTCTATTCAAGTCTAACAGAATCGGTGCTGGCAAAGTGGGGTCCAAGTGCTGAGCTGGCCAATGCGGCTTCTAGTGCAAATGCCACATGGAACTGTGAGACACCACAAGACTAATAGCACCTTGGCTTAACTAGCTCATGTTTTTACAGCAAAATGCAAAGTCTGCCAGTCTTGCCCCAAACTCAAAGCCTGTACCTGCAGCTGTCCCTGTTAGCCAGTATTTGAACTTTTTGAATAATCATCTTATGAAGAAAAGCAGGTTTATGGTCAGGCTGTGTTCTAGTTCCAGCATCAGCTCTGCAGTGGGAATATCTCTACAGAAAATTATACAATTTACCAAAAGGCAAAGGAGGAGTTGTTAATAAAACAGGCAACGATTCTTGCTTCTAGACCTATGCTCCATCTTTTAAACAGGCTGTACTGTAAACAGAGTATTCTATGCTTCCCTTGCCATTATTGACCATAAAATAGCAATTACAAGACAGTTCCTCTCTGATCATAAATACACTTTTGGATCACTCCTGAGAACTCAGCAACTCCAAAAGTGACTACTACTACTAACTATGTAAAGTACCATGTAAGACTGCAGGCTTTTTTCCAGGGGTTCTTCTAGACTCTAGTCATAAGTTCCTGTGATAAAGTGCAGTCTACAGCTGTATTTTAGTCTAATTTTTGCTCAGAAAATGGAATTCTGGCAGGAGGCTGAGGTATGCCTGCACTGTATGAAAGAAGAGCAAAGGAAGATTCGCCTGACTGGAGAAGCACTGAAAGTTTCATGCATTTCAGGTTGCAGTTACAGAGGAATTCTCAACAGAAAAATCAGCAGGGAAGCTGGAGTCTTAAATTCATTGACAATCCAGTTCCCAAGTGTTCTCGGGAATGACAGCAAAAATTTATAGCGGCTGCTCCAGCAAACTAACAGGACAGTTAGCTTGTAAAATGATCCAAGCTAAGGCCTGCATGAATAATCTTACTGCATTTTTAAAACACTGGTCACTCAAGATTTCAGCCATACCCATTCTGTTTGTCTAGATTTACATTTTACTTCAGGGCCTTCAGGTCTCAGAGACACTGCAGCAACACACTGTAGGTTTCAGGAGCAGCTGGGAAACCTGGACTGATGACCACGTTGTTAACAAAGGAAGCCAGGCATTAGGACAGCCAGCAGCTAGGGCTGGATTCTCAAAACTAAGCTGTGGTGAGCAGGAAGGCAGGAAGCACAAATGGAAAAGAATTAAAACAGGACTCAACTCGCCTAAATTTAGAGGAAGCTAGGCTCACAGGGAATGCACTCCTTCCAGGAATACACAACCATTTGAACTGCAATTGCCTTACGGGAAGGCAGGGAGTTCTACCAGCCCTGTTCTTCCCACAGCTCCAGCTGTGTTACCACAACTGAACATGCCTAGAAACCGTCTGTATTTGCTATTCCCTTCCCCTCAAGGAGAGGAACCAGCTGGCCTTCACTCCTACTTCTGCTTCGCAGCACAAAACCATTTCTCACCTGCACCACATACATGCTGGAAGAGAAACATGGTGGGGTGGAAACATCACTGAATGTGACCTCCCATCAAAGGAGAGGCTGAAGGAGATTCTTTGCAGACAGAGCTGACTAGAGACTACAAACTGCTAGAAGCAACTAGACTATAGAAGCTAGAAACTGCTAGAAATAACTTCCACGTCAAGAGGTTAACATCATATTTAACTTCATTTCAGATAAATCTGAAAATATAATGGTGTAATTAAACATGGGGGAGAGGTGGGGGGAAAGGAAGTGGTTTGGGCATAGGCCTCATTCTGCCTACTACAGGATCAGAAAGCACCAGGCAAACCACCATGGGGGGACTGGAAGCAGGAGGATAACACTGCAAAAGTTTTTTAACTCACCTCGTGAGAATTGGTTCCATGGGCCACTCTGGTTTTACAAACTGGGTAAATAAAAAAGAAAAAAACAATGCACCACTGAAACAGGACACACAACCCCCTTATAAATCCATTCCCACTCACACATGCAAACACTGGAGTTCACCAGACCAAGGCATTGGACTGTAGCAGATACCAGTGACAGTCTCTGCTTGAACTGTGTCCTCAATCACTGCAAAGCCTGGCTTGCTCCAAGCCCTACTCTCAACTCCTCCCTGTAACTAAGGTGCAAGCAGAGGTCATTAATAGGACTGGACAGAGGTGCAAAGCATCAGCTAAGAAGTTAGTACCAGTACCGGTATTACCATCCTGCGTACTCAGAGGGCATCTTCATAAGTATGTGATTTTGCCTGAGGCTGGAGCTACTTTACAGGTGCCACAAAACACCACCGTCCTGAAAACAAGGGAGCTGGGACACAGTGGAAACCAACTTCTCCTACCTCCCTGTTTCTGGGGAATAGCAGGAAACCAAATGGGTTGAGCCAAACTAAGATACAACATATTTTTCACAGGCAACCATAGAGGGGGACAAAAAACCTAAGAGCCCAGTAGCAGTTCTTTCTCCTTCATATTTGTTATCTGCTCTGTATATCCTGGTTCTCACCTCCACCCTAAACCTGTAAGAAGAAAGAAACAACATGCTCCTGCTATTATGAAATCAGAGAAGAGCTGAAGACCCTGGGACCCACATGATGACTACAGCCGATGTTATTTATATGTTAAGCAGATGAGATGAAAACTTGCAAGTAGTGAGGGGGTGGATAGGACAAGACTTCTTTGAGGGTTGTTGGAAGAGTCAAATTGCCAGCAAGAGGACAGGCAACTATGAAAGACAGATGTCCTGCACGAGTCCAAAATAAGTTGATAACTTAAAATTTTGGAAAGTGGTATATGATGTCTCACAGATACGTGCTCTGGAGAACAGGAGCATTTTTAAGGGAAAAAAGAGAGGAGACAGAAAAATCATTCCCACAATACCAGGTTGTATTAATTTTCAGTGTTATTTTTTAATTTCATCATCCTTTAGAGGGGTTGATTCAGGCCTGCTGAATACAAGGGCTATGCTACTGAGCCCTAGCCAACCTGCCTCAAGAGGACAATGTGCACGCATGAGGAAAGGGGGTAAAAGCCATTCAGTGGGCTTTAAATTACTGCTTTACAATGTAGCTTCAGGAGACCTGCCTCATTTGGGAGAGCAAAACATGCTTCTCCCACAAAACTCTACCTCTGAACATTACAAATGAGGCGAGCACCAAGGGAACAAGCACCAACTAACAGATTCGGCCAACTTTATACTGCAAGGAATCAAATAAAGGAACGAATTAAAGCAGAAAACCTCTCAATGAAACTTGCTACAAAGCGCAAACAGATCGTAGCAGCTATTTGAGGCTGTGGGCCCTTTGGAGCCTGCTATCTATAGTAATTTTTACACTCTTTCTACCCTCTAAGATTATATTTGTAGCCTGGACCATGGAAAGGGAGAGGTGGGTGAAAAAAGGGGGCAGTCAGCAAAGGAGTGATTTTCTCAAGAAAAATAATGAAGGCAGCTGCTAGGAGAAACTTCCTGCACAAGTTCAGGGCAAGAGGCTAACGTTGTTAGAACTATTAGCTCTTCCCAGGAGTGCATGTTTACTAGCGAGGTGTTTAAAGTAAGGAACATCAATAAAAGGCAAAATAAAAGCTGATAGGGAGGGGTTCTGTTCCACATTGCAAACAGACTGCTTCAGAGCATTTGTTTCAGGAAGGTTTTAACATCTCTGACACTTTGGCAATGAAACCCACATTCCTACAGTGTCCGCTAGTCTTCGGGGGTGCATGTGCAATATTCAGAATCTACTAGAAGCACCAAGGAAAAGCCAATGTACATACTGAATGGGAATGCCAGTCCATTCTTCTCTATAAGCTGCAAGGTATCTTCTCCACAGGCACTTGTCAGCTCCATAAAGGGTGGTGAACAGATCCTCTCATCTGCAAGACAAAAAAAGACTCAAATGGAGATGAGGGGTTTAGCTTCTCAGATGCATCGTTATCAGCCCTCTCTATACTAACAGCTTCTTGATAGTCAGCTTTACTTTGACAGTTGACATTAAAGCACCAGAAAGATTATCAGGCAGGCCTGAATTTGGGTTTCTGGAAACATTTCAGAAGATGAAAGGCCCAATTTTCAGACAATCTAAATGGAAACATGAAGCCCATATTTTCACAGTTAGGCAGCAAAAACGATCACCTGCTTAGGAATATGTAGCTGCACAAGACTTAGCCAGTGAGGTGAAAAGCAATTGGAATCTTAGCTCTTAACGTTATGCCTTCAGGCATGATTTTCTAAAGCATTTTACAAAAACCTGAATGATCGGCAAGCATGGCTGGAGTAGGCAGTAGCACAAAGCCATTGTTACTGTAGGGCCCCTCAGGAAGCAGATTCCAGAACGGATTTACTTCAGCCAAGGTGCCAGTCATGTAATAGATCCCACTGTTCATTGGGACCTCTCTGCCATGAAAGCAGTGCTCATTTGGTCTGGCAAAGCCAGTCAGAGCACCTCTGAGACACCCTGGCAAGACTGCTCAGTGGACTTTGGTTAAACAGAAAAAACATGGGAACGATCATAAAATTTAACACAGTAGGTCTGCTCCAGGGTGTTTCTGGTGACCTTGTGTTTGTTCACACGGGGTTGTGGGAAGGCTGGAGTCAAAACCCAGCTCTCTTAGTGACTCAGTAGGTTGAATTGCTCTAGGATTCACGTCCTGTTCACTGTAGGAGAACTTTGATTCTCCTAGGAATGCAGCAGGAAAGGGGGAAAGCACTGCAGGACACAAAGTACTTGAGCATAATCTCCACCGCTCAAGCGGATTGGGTTGCAATGTCAAGTGCAAAGAGAACCTTGGCTTCAGCCATGACTCTGGGACAGATCAGTGGGCCCTAAGACTTTCAGGCAAAAGCTATGGACACACTGAAAATGTCAAAGCAAGAACATCACCCAAGTAAGAGCAACTATCCAACCTAACTCCTCAGTGAGCACAGTCTTAAAAGTACTGCCTCCATGGAGTTTTAGCTATGGCCAGGTTAACTTTGGAGTCACAAATGAGTTACAACTTGAGTTAGCTACGCACTACTGAACTGCAGTCCAGAACGGGTCTGCCAAAACTCACTTTTAAGACTAATTTCAAGAGAAACAGCATGACACTTTCCTTCAAGAAGCAACTGGAGACCAGCACAAATGATGGGAGCAACTCCATCTGGTAAACTCAAGTACAGGTTTATATCAACCAGCAATTTGTCTTGAAAATAAGCGAAATGTGACTGTTATTACCATCCACATCTATCCCAGCAAGCACAGAGAATCCAAAGAGGTGGAGGCTGTGCTGTGCAGATGGTGCAGAAACTAAGAAGTACATGTAAACTAAAATCCCAGTAAAACTACCTATACTGTTTCACATCGGCACGGAACTACACCATACAATGACAATCATACATCCAGAAACCACTTAATAAGCATTGTTTAGATCAATGCTTTTCACTTCATTATAAGTATATGTTTATGCATGTTCCCTCACATAGAAGAGAAAATTGAAACGCTGAAAATAACAGAGAGGCAAAACTCTCTGTATTTTGTTATACATATCTCAATACATGCTTCAATGCTCTAAGAATATCTGAGAACTCTGGCCATTAGCAATACCGCCGCTACAAGAAGTTTTCTGTGAAAAAAAAAAAATTTTCAGACATCCTAAAAGAAGCAGAAAGATTGATGCTTTGAGGTCAACCTCTACAAAGCTAAACAAAACATCCCAGACTTCAAAGCTTTCAGTTGGCTGCTATGAAAACAGAAAGTGCCATCCAAAAGTGACAGGTACTGTAATATTTACAAGCTTTTGCCAGAGCAAAAGTTCCTTAGTTGGATGAATTTAAGGAATCAGATTTAGTTTACAGATACTTGGGAACAACTCTGGCTTGGCAGCTCTCCCACCCATATGCTTAAGGCTCACAAATAACTTTGCCTTCAGAGTGCAGATGCAGAGGGACGTATGGTTCCACCTCACTTCCCTCTGTTTCTCTCCCATGCAAACAGGGACAGGAGACAGGGAGGATTCAGCGTTCCTGCCAATTACATGACACTTGCATGGGGAGATGAAGGAAGGGGCAAACAGTAATTTATTTGACTTTGTACTTAGAAAAGACCACATGGATCAACAAAAATTAGCAGAGAAGACTCTTAGCATCTCAAAGTGCTCCTACTGACTTCGCACAACGCCGGCATTTTCTCCACCAAGAAGGCAATTCTACCCCACTGAAGCCTCTAAAACAGACCATTAATTCACAGCCAGACCTGAGGACAAACAAACCTTCACTCAATACAAGATTCCAGTATGGCCTACAGCTAAAAAGCTGCTGCTCTGAGTTTAACTGCACACACTGCAATTCTGAAGGTAGCTGTAGGTTTAAAAACAAGTTCTCCAGCTGCCAGTGATGATCCTCTCCTCCTTCCCAGGGTGCCAAACACCTGCTGGAGCCTTCTCTCATCACTGAGCTCCTGCTATCGGAGTGTCAGCAGTCTCAGCGCACCTTCTCTGCACTGAGGTCCAGGGCAGACCTAATTCAGTGGTTGAGGGTCAATCTCAATACCGTTTTACACCAGCATGGAACTATGCCATACAACCCACAAAGTGCAAACGAACAGCTAGTGGTACATTGAACCCTCCCCTCTCCTCCTGCCTGGGTAAGCTGCTTCAGCAGGATCTTGCTGAGTTGTGGTCAGGCGCTGGACCCTTGGCCACTGTTACTGCTTCTTCGCAAACCAGTAGTGACCAGTCACCGTGGGAAACCATTGCCAAAAAGGACAACAATATATACACAAACAAATAAACATAACAGTCTAGAGATGAGAATGGGTGATGTGAGTCTGGCCCCGCTGCTGACCCTTCATACTGACACTACAGCCTAACCCTCCAATCTAAAACCAAGCAATATTCTCATTTGCATCAGAGCGCCCTAGTGAGGATGAAGCACTTCTGTAAGAGCAGTCTGAGAACTATTAAAGTATGAGGCCACAGCTATTGCATGCCTCCCACGGAGCTGCATTAGCCATGCACCACCAGCAGAAGTGACTCTGTATCTGCATCAGGACGCAGAGCTGATAGAGCCCAGAACCAGCGCACGGAGCCAATGCTGTTGCTCTTCTACCATCGGTACTCAGCTCTGAGCTGTGCGTTGGGATGCTGCTGACTGGAAGAGACTTCCAAAAGAGCAAGTTTGGAAAAGACTCTACCTCATCTTCCATCCTAGGCTATGTACAAGTGCCTTTAGTTCCCAAGAGATTATTACAAATGCAATTTCTATGCTTTCCATTTTGGATCTGAAACTAAAACTCAGGCACTTCCTGCCTCCCTTTGGATACATACATTGAATCACGTGATAAACAGATTACCGTGATTATTAACCCTATCTTCATGCAGCCTTTACTGGACCGAAGATATCAGCAGGAAAAATCTCTCCATAAGTCAAAGTACTGCTGTGATATAAGAGGCTGTACATTTTTATAGGGCACACTTAGACAGTGGTATTTATTTATTTTTCCAAGTGCCTGGTAGTCTCTCAGAGACCTGCCTTTGAAATACAGCCAGGACTCCAGGTGGACCATGTCAGGTCCAGAACTGCCAACTTAACAGCAACAAGGAAAGACTCTTCAGGTCATGGGAGGGTTCAGCTCTCACTTCAGACAAGTACCAAAAGCATCTGTAGCATTTTTATTGTTAGAAACACCAGATCGTAATTAAATTTAAAAGTCAAAATGCTGTCACTGTGTTCCTCCCTTGTCTTTGTCCTCATTTTTATTGTATGCCTTGACACAAATTTTGTGGTGTGTGCTTTCTATATTTTCCTTAAATTATTCTCCCCTTTCTTCAAGATTATCTTGAAGCTCCCTCTCTTCTCTTTTTTACTTTCTGCATTTTTTCTCATCCCCATCCCCATTTCTTCTCTATGACAGTCTTTTTTTTCAACTGTCATTTCTGTTCTTCCACTGCTATCTACACTTTATCCCGCCATCATCTTTGAACGGAGATCACGGCTGGGATCACGCTCACTGCAAGTGCAGGGGAAGAGAGGGACCTCTGAAGACAGCAGGGAAGCTGGCACTAACAGGTTGTGGGTCACAGGCAGCAATCGCCTCCCTCTGTACAGCGTCGGGGCAGTCAGCTCTGGCACATCTGGGGTGAGCTTTGTTGCTCCCATGGAGCAACAACGTTATTATGAAGGTGGAAAACACGACTGATGAAGGCCAGTTTGCAGGATGAGTAACACAGCTAACCAACAAGGGAGAGATGGAAGAGTACTCAAACCTTGGTGTTGGTGCAAGGAGGGGATTATTCCGGATGAAGTTCAACAATAGTGACAGGAGCAATGAGATATGAAGATGGGAAAGATGCAGACTAAATACTGGCTGGGGAAAAAGTTTTCTGGCAGTGAGAATTGGCGGAAATCTTTATGCTCGGGGCTTGCTTTAGTAAGAGATGTTGAGCAGTGCTCCTCTACCCAGGGCCCGTGCACTACTGGTGGCCTGCAGGCAGATTGCCAAACAGTTACAGGATACCAAAACCCCCAAAAGGAAGAAGGCACAAGAAACCCAACACACACACTCCCACACCGCAGGCAGGCAAAATAGATAGGGGAAAAATAAGAATAAGCTGTTCCCAGCTGAACCAAATCTTATGTGATAGTAAATGGAAACCACTGTGACAGGGCTGCACAAGAAAGTCCACCCCTGGGCGGTTTTCAGTGACGGCAGGTGGTCCTTGCACTATAAGAGGTACTGACACAGAGGGCAGATCTGGATCATTGCGGGGGAAAAAACCACCGTAAGAATAGATGAACCATAAAATAGTTTCCTATTCAGATTTCTTTGGTCCTTACAATTTTGGAGAGACAAGACAACAAATAATAAATCACAGACCCAATGCTCTGCAACTGCATTTCTTTGTCTTCAGAAAAGGATTTTAAAAACAGAGTTCATGGTCAGAGATTTTCTGTGAGGACAGCTCAGAACCTGTGGCTAGAAAAAAAACCCGAGGACACCACTGCCTATTAAACTTCAGATTTACAGTCTCAACATGTCTCCTTACCTAGTAATTCACCATCCTTCACTACCTAATCTAGGGATTACGAAGCAGAGCAGACAGGCTGAAGAATGAGGATTTATTCCCAACACCACCAACCTCTTGCCACGAGACCATGATCAAATCACCAAACATGTCCTATCTCTACATTCCCATTTGCAAAGTGGGGAGAAGGCTTCGCCTCCCCTTGGCGAGGGGGGGCTTTATGGAACTGGTTTAAGGAGAGCTTCAGGAAACAGACTTGTTGATGCTACTGGGGTCATTGCAAGAGCTGAACAAACTACCTGTTTGAAGCTTCAGTCTGAGCATCAGCAACCCAAATCCTGAGACCGTTACTGGAAAAACATAAAATAAAAGGTGTGTTTACTCAAGATTTTCCTGGCTTCCGACCAGGCTCAGTACTGTCTCATTAGCAGCATCTTCTTCTCTACACATAGAAGGTAACAGGAGCACCAAATGAGGGTATGCTGAGGAGAACGGAATGGTAAAAGAAGTTGGTACAGTGAATTTCTGGAACAGGTGGAGCGAAGACGCAGTTTGTCAAAGGAGTACAAGAGGAGACCTGGAGTCCCCTGCGTGTGCAACAGACTTGGCCCAAAGCACATGAGTGTGTGAGGCCCTAATTCTACTTAGCAATGACAAATGGAGCACAGCTTGTGCCAGGGTTGCGCTCTGTGGCTGGAAAGGCTGCCAGGATTATTTCTGAAGAAACAGGGTGCACGACCTCCATATCACACAATGCTCTATGCAGAGAAACAACAAAGCTGCTCCTGAAAAGTGCAGGTCTCTTCTGTAAACACCCATTAAGATAAGGAGAAAAACATCCATGTCAAAATCAGGACTGACTCAGGTCAGTCATCATCCAACGCTCATGGAGCAAATGTTAAGCCTTAAGCTATCTAAAAGATTTACAGCTGACCGAATCAAACTCCAAACTTCCTACTTTGTTGAGAAAAGCCACTTCTTAATAGAATAGTTGGCTCTGTGGTTTGAAAATGGTTAAGCCCCTTAAAAAATAAATATATTTTCAGTAAACTGCTTCCACCAGCTAGCACTGCTGCACTCTGCTCCTCGGGGGATAGAGAGGATGTACAGCCAGGGCAACGTTTTCTTCTCCTGATACAATAAGGGGAGGAAATCTGAACATCCAGCTCATCCCTGTCTCCTAAGTTCATTTTCAAACAAAAAAACAACCAACCACACAGAGAAGATGTCAGGTTCTTTTTTTAGCACGCAGCTGAACCTTATCGTGAAGGTATCTTAATTTAAATCACTACATGACTGGGTTTTTTTGCCCTTCAGAATCCCTTTAATCACTGTAATCTTATCATAGCTTTGGACTGTCACTTCTGCTAAGGTCAAAACTTGGTACATCAAGGAGTCAGCCAAGCTAAGCCAACCCACAACTTCACAGCAGTCCAGACTCCACCATCTGGAAGAACGCCTTCCTCACTCCTTCCTCTAGTAGATAATTTTACAGTTGAAGCTTCATAAACCCCACAACTTTATTCATAAACCCCACAACTTTACAGAATGTTCAATCAGGTTTATTCTAGCACTTGTGAGCTGTATTAAAAACACTCTCAAGTTGTTTTCCCTTCCCCTCAGACATGTGTGTGCATGAGGAATATTGGCAGAACAGATTTAGTTCAAATGTATGTTGATCTGTACTCATCACTGACAATTCAACCCATAACTGAATACCCATGTGTTTGCATCTTACTTTTAAGTCTGTGGGGCAAAATTTCCAGTTCTCATAATAAAGCATCTGTATTTAGGGACCATTTGGCAGCACATTCCAAAGACACAAGAGGGCAGAGCAGACTCAGCTTTGAGGGCACAATTTTAACCTTTCCCTAGCTTGACACACAAGGAATTGTGCAGTGAATATTTATATTAAATGGAACATCTGCAGAGCAACAGTCTTCAATTCTAATAAAGTTGTGATTTTGAAGCACCTGGACAGCGAGTGAGGAAATCTCACAATTGAATATATATATATATATATATAAAAAACCTATTAAAAAATTCTCAAGAACTCACCATTTCCATGCAGTTTAAGAGTGCTAATTATGTTTTTGAACATAATGAATTCAGCTTACATTGGAGAGAAATGATAAAAGATAAAGAAGAAATAAAGGCGAAAGTCAAAGTAAAGCCAACCTGATGGAGTTTTTGCCCCCAGCCAAACTCTTCTTCAGAAACAACCATTTCACAAAGCTACGGTCTGTACAGGATCCTCCCTTACCTTTTACATCTAGACTTTCATCTTATGCTCGCTTTCGCCAGCAAGCAGAATGCTCCTTTCTGGTTCCCAAGAAAGGAATTCACCTCATCTGGTGAATTCCAGATCACTCCAGTAATCTGGTGCTCTGGTTCAAAGAGGCACGTTTTGCAAACAAGCATTCAGCTGACTTGGGGTGATGGAGCCTCGCAGGTACCTAGCAGTAGAGGAGTACAGCTACAGACATGCCTTCAGTTAAAATACACCTGGGCTGAAACACGTTCCTTTACACAGCCTGATAAAGCGAGCTCGCGGCAATGTAACAAGTTAAGAGATGAAAGATTATCTCATTCAGGCGACAGAGTAAAGGCTGGGAGATGTGTGTTCATCACCAAATAGCCTCATTTTTCAATAGGTAGGAGCAGTTACCCACCACCTTGCAAATATAAGGGACAGGAAGCTTTGCAGTTGAATTTAAAATAACAAGCACAACTCCAATTATTAAAACACATGACTTTAGGTGTTTGAAAAAATGCAGCGTTTTGGCTGTGTTTACACACTTACGGTACACAAAACCTAAAGCCTACGTCCTGCAGTTTGACAGGATTACCCAAGAGACTGGACTACCTACCAACTTCAATTCATCCTCCTCCACTGTTTTTCAGGTTTCTCAGTAGCACCACGTGCAAAGGCTCTTAAGGAGGCACTGGCACACCTGACCACAGAAAAAGGAGGCAAACAGACCAACTTTCCAGGAGGAGGAAATAAACCTTCAGGTGCTTTTTAGACTCTGTGTAACGAAGACTCTTAGGCAAAACTCTCTGTAAGTAATGATGAAGGGTGGAGAAAACCTGCCAGAACGTCTTTTGTTGAAATGGTAACATATTCTCCTTAGAGAAGCTGTATCACAACTTGGGGAATCATTTTACAGGCTGGAGTGTTTCCAACGTTACAGGAAGAATGAAATCCATTTTCCTCATCGAGGAAAAAAATGAAAGGGATTGTTTGGCAAGCTCAAAGAAGACTTTAATCTGCATTTTTACCCCAATAATGTTCTACTCAAAACCCTGGCACTGAAAGTATTGATGTCTGTGAAACCCCAAAGGCATTTCCAGAAAAGAGACAATGCAAAATCTGCTCTGCGTGTCTGCTCTATATTAAAATGCAAACGTCAGGTTCAGTGTGAATACCTGAGCCCTGATTAATGCCAACTCAACTATCTCTAAACAGTCATTTATATTCGCTGTTTCATATGCTTACCCATCTATGTTGGATACAGAAATGATAGATAGAATTGCCATTCTGAAGCAAAAGAAGTCTCTGATTTTAGCAGTCTTAGCAACATGGACTACCCTAGTACACAGAATGATAAATGAGTCTCAGAACTAAGAGCCAGTGTCCAAATACAACTCCGTCCTCTGAAATACAAAAGGTATCTAATGGTCCAAATGCAGCTTATTTCACATTTCCTCTCTCAAATACTGAGCTAAGAAACTACTTTGACTAGCACAAAACAATTTCCAAGCCAAATTCCCACCTGCAAACTACACACCTCCAGAACTGAAGCTGGTGGGATGCTGGTTTGCATCCCCCTGGCCTAGATGGTGGGTGATACCAATGGATAGTGGTCTGCACTTCCCTCTGTAAACACACACGGCTTGACAACGGCCAGGGAGCCCCAGATTTGGTGCGAATATATTGTTATACGCTCTGTGTTGGAGCTTGAAGGAAAGGTGTGAGCACCAGGGCCCTCGTGCTTGAACAGATAATGTAGCACCAAGGTTCCTCATGAGAAATTCACAGCAGAGCACCAGTTTACTCCATGCAGCGGGATGCTAATCACACCCAGGAATCTAAGGTGAGCCTTGAAGGCCCAATGCTGAGCTCCTTACTGATTTTATTTGCATGTAACTCTACGGACTTGAGTTACTTCCTCTCGGTTGAAGAATCAGTCTCTCCATGTCTTACACAGAATACGCTGCCTAATAAAAAAGAAAAACACCAGTGAGTATATTTATGGCAGGGGGCATGATGATAGACACGACACAGGCAGCTTTTTCTTGTCTGTGACAGAGTTCATCACTCATTAGAGTACCCAGAAGAGTCGAGTCCACTGAAGCTCTTTATAGCTCTAATCTAAGAGGGTTGATGGCCCTTAACCAGATCAGTTTAATGAGCTTTTGGAAGCTAAATCCTGGGAGAGCCTACACAATGCAGGTCCCATGCCTTCAGTAAATACCACTTCCAATCTATGTATGCTGGGTCAGAAGCAAAGCAGCAGCCCACAAGGAGTATGAAATAGTGACAAAACTCCCTCCAAGGTAGAGAGGCATCTCAGGGAAATGCTGGAAGGGGCTCTGACAGTATAGGCTGATGCCCAGATGAAGCCTCCACACCAAGACTCCTGCAGCAGGTTCTTTTTAATTAAGAAACATTTTGTATTTTCAAATGAAGATCTTGAAGGCTGCAGACAATCCTGAAACACTTAGGAAAAATGTAACTGTGAAACATTGGTTCTGGCCTTGAAGGATTCTGCTTTGCACTTCTTTGCGATGGCTTAACTGGAGTATAGCACACCAACCAAGCCTGCTGCCCACTACAGGGACTGGTGTGATTTGATGATTTTTCTGCAGTGGGGTGGATAGGGCCCACTCTGAAACCAAGGAGAAGAAATAACTTCTCAGACAAACAAACTACGTGTATTTTAAACACTAGAGAGAAAACAAGCAAAGACCTATCTATGTGGGAAAGCTTTGTTGGTGTAAATTTTTCCGTTATAATTTAGTACAACTACAGCAAAGGAATGCACACACACCACTTTTTTTACATTGGATTAATTTCTTCCATTAAAAAGTCTTCAAACAGTCCTGCACTTTTTTTTTCCTAAACAACTGCAAAATACTATGAGTAGATATTGCAGGGAACAGCATTCCCACACTGGATCCCAGACGATCCACCTGTGAGAAGCTATTGGGAGGCAAGGGCCAGTAGTCCTCACCCACTACCCCAAAGCTGTGTTGTTTTAGGGAGCTGACACTACTTCCACACTGCTGACGTGCTGCAAGGAGGAAATCCTGGGCACCAGGATTCCGGCTGGCACTAAGAAGAAAAGGCAGTGGCCGCTGAATTGGAAGGTCTATGTGTCCAATCTTGGTATTTCTGTGGATGCCACCTGCTAAGATGGCAGCACTCTAGCAGTATCCAGAACAAAGTGGTTTCTGTTTCTATTTTCTCTTGCACTGTGAAGCTGGATCTTTGGCACCATCTTTGGTGCAATCGACGCCTGAGTCCCTGGTTTGATGCTGGGCATGTCAAGCAGCTAGCAGCAACCACAAGCCTCTTACTCCCTGAAAACCCCAATGCTTCAAAGCAGCAAGTCTAGCATTTGATCTCCTCCAATAACGCCTGGGTAGGAGAGAGACGGTAATAAAAATGCAGCAGGAGGAAGGACAAGTCCACCAAAGCGCAGTCCCTGACCAACGTGCCAGCACACATGGCAGCACCAGGAGCCAGGTGCCCTGTGCCAGCAGCCTCCTGAGTGTGGCTGTGAGCTCCCAGAAGCCGTGTGCCAATGGATAACCATGACGGAAGTGGGAATTCATGTCACCTAACTCCAGCCAACTTGTCTATGCGAGCTGTGTACCAGCGTAGTTAGTGGAAACAGGCACATCTGGATGGTGATTTACCTTATACATTCAATAGTTTAAGATTAATCACTTCTGGACATACCCATCTCTGCCCACTGATTGCAGAGAAATGTAGACCCCTTTAAAGTAGTACTTTACTTTTAACATCTTTGCTGGCAACATGGACAGTGGGATCGACTGCACCCTCAGCAAGTTTGCCAACGACACCAAGCTGTGTGGTGTGGTCGACACGCTGGAGGGAAAGGATGCCATCCAGAGGGACCCTGACAGGCTTGAGAGGTGGGCCCATGCGAACGTCAAGAAGTGCAACGAGGCCAAGTGCAAGGTCCTGCACGTGGGTCTGGGCAATCCCAAGCACAACTACAGGCTGGGCAAGGAATAGATTGAGAGCAGCCCTGAGGAGAAGGACTTGGGGGTATTGATTGATGAGAAGCTCAACGTGAGCCGTGAGTGTGCACTTGCAGCCCAGAAAGCCAACTGTAGCCTGGGCTGCAGCAAAAGAAGCATGACTAGCAGGTCAAGGGACGTGATTCTCCCCCTCTATTCTGCTCTCATGAGACTCCACCTGGAGTACTGTGTTCAGCTTTGGGGCCCTCAGTACAAGAAAGACATGGAGTTGTTGGAGCAAGTCCAGAGAAGGGCCATGAAGCTGATCAGAGGGATGGAGCACCTCTCCTATGAAGACAGGCTGAGAGAGTTGGGGTTGTTCAGCCTGGAGAAGAGAAGGCTCCAGGGAGATCTAATTGTGGCCTTCCAGTACCTGAAGGGGCCTACAGGAAAGATGGTGAGGGACTGTTTATCAGAGAGTGTAGTGATAGGACAAGGGGTAATGGGTTTAAGCTAAAAGAGGGTAGATTCAGATTAGATATTAGGAAGAAATTCTTCACTGTGAGGATGGTGAGGCACTGGAACAGGTTGCCCAGAGAAGCTGTGGATGCCCCCTCCCTGGAAGTGTTCAAGGCCAGGTTGGATGGGGCTTTGGGCAACGTGGTCTAGTGGAGGGTGTCCCTGCCCATGGCAGGGGGGTTGGAACTAGATGATCTTTGAGGTCCCTTCCAACCCAAACTATTCTATGATTCTGTGATTCTACCGACTGCATGTGCATCTTTTAACTAGATAGTGTCAGATGCAATGAACTCCCCTTTGCTGCCAGACAATTAACTTCACAAGAACTGATGCTGCAAAGTAATCTTTCTGTTTTCCTGGAATGTGCATTCCTGTCTTGCAGGGAACAATGCTGACCTGTATAGTCTGAATACGCAAAGAAATATAGATCATTTTCTGGCATCAGTTACTACACTGACTCCTAATTCGTGAACCTGCTACCATCTCCTGTCAAAGAAGCATGACAGCAAGGGTTGAGGATAGGTCCACATGCAGAAATGCCGTGAAGAAAAGCCCAGGAAGGACAGAGAGCTTATGGCCAATTTCCTCAGTTTATATCTAGCAACACTGGCCAGTACAAAAGGTCTCCCAAATCATATGCTCCACTTTGGCAAAGATTAGCTCCCAAATAAACTTACTAGTATAATTTTACTTGTTTAAAAGGGAGCGCAAATATTACCCTGGTACACCTGACTGTAGGTGTGTCTCTGGTTTCATCTTGGGCTCCACAGCACAGACTTGCTGCTGCTTTTGCTTGTAACAACATATTAGCCCTGGATTACATCTCCTGCTCTTGCCTAACGGATTGGTATGGACTCATGCAGTGAGGGGAATCTTTTTTGTGTCTATCTCTTTGTACTGCATTGGGCTGGAGGAGTTGTACTGGCCTCTGCAAGTAGTTCCCATCTGCTGATATAAGGACCAAATGTACTGAGCTATACTTCCTTTTTTTTCTTTTTTTTTTTCCCCATTGGTTTATCCATTTAAGACTTCATATAAAAGCTATCTCTGTGATGCCTAAAACCCAATTAGTCAGGATTTAAGGTGTGTGGGAGGTGCTTTCCCTAAAAATTACAACATTCTAAAAATTGCCATGCTTTCTACATATAATGGCCATTTCCTCATTTATCTCTTCTTAATCCCTTCCCTTTTATGAATGCAGCAAAATAGTCACTGTCTAGGCCCTCATCCTTTAGTTAAAGGACTGCCCCTAGGTCTTCTCACACATCGCTGCTTGTCCTTTTTGTCCACCGCAGAGTCCCACCAGCTCTTCTAACTGATGGCTCCGCCCTGTCGCCATCCTTGACCTTCCACTTCCCACCTACACTCCCATCCTGTCAAAAGCTTTCTCAAGGATAAACTCCTTCTGTGACATTTCTAAAACCAGGTCCTTCCTCAGGCCCCCTTTGCCAAAACTCAAGTTTATACATGACTTTTTTCCTTTCCCTGGGTGGCTGGATCTTTTTTACATCTCTCCTCCTTAATCTATCTAACAAATTGAAAGTTGTAAACAAATGTGTTACATTTACTAGTCTTCTTAATGAAAGATATATGAAAAAGCCAAGTAATACTTCAAGAGGAAGAAGCCTCAAGTATCATGAAGGAATTGAAGAAAACCAAGTTACAGCATAGCTGCAGACCGGACCATTAAGATGACAGGCGCTGAGTGGGTGCAGGGAGCTGCGTAGGAAGCCCTTCGAACTAGTGGCCAACTGTCCACAATTCCCCAGACGTACCTCACCTATGCCAAGAAATACAGGGGATGCTGACTCCTAGAAGGCCAGACTCTATCATATCCACCCCTTAGCTACTCAACACAAAGGGGGCTGGGAGCCCTGTGAGTTTGTAATGAAGTGAGTTCCTCTTTCACAACAGCCAGTGACAGGACGCGTGACAGGACGCATGACAGTGACTGAGACACAGACCCTCTGGAAGGTGCCTTGAGCCACACAGACACATCCATTCAGAAAACACCACCATACTTTGTGGTTTACGGTATCTGATCAGTGAAGAGGAAAGTTCCCCTTTGCAGCGTCAATTCCCAGTTTTCATCAGATCCTTTCCCAAAGGAAAAGGAACATCCTGTGTCTTCAGAAAATGCACTTCTTTTAGAAGTAAATAGCTGCAAAGACTCAGAGTACTTAATTTGCACCTGTTGACTGTTTCATAATCCACTTTTTGGTGGGTGACAATGCTGCAAAGGTATGTAGAAATCCTATGCCCTACATACGATATGTACTGCACAAAAGAATCTAGAAGGTACTAACAGGATAAGTAAAATCACAGGCTAAACTCTATTCTTAATTATGTTGCAATCAAAGAAGCATTAAAGACTGCCTGCTCAGAAGAATGCTGGGTTCATACCATACCAGTAGTAGGATCTGAACTCTGCTGTGTAGGTGGATTAGAAAGTTATGGAAAGAGCTAAATTCTTGGCTAATTTTCAAGGAGAGAAACATTGCTAAGCTCAACAAACTAGACAGCTCTCAGCGTGACCCATCATGGTTTGTATAAAACATCTTTGATTTAGTAGACATGCTATTTCCTTTTCGTCTGATCTATCTAATGACCTTTTTCCAGGCTTCAGGAATCTGGGTACTCTTTTTTTTTTTTTTTTTTTTTTGACAGACTGAAAATGCTGTAACAAAGTCAGGGCAAGAGAAGACATTCAGAGACATAGCATTTTCAAAACAAGGAATGTATCCGTAGGTCTGGGAAAGCTAAATACTTCAAGGGCAATTAGTAGATTTCTGAGACATGCGGTCATGTCTTTCAGTCAAAACTTTACTAATCTGCTTCCTAGTAGATGAAAAGAATTAGCTTGTATTTGCAATGATTAAAAAACCCCATAGAGTAAATACTAAGATTAAACTTTTCAACTAGCTAAAATGCAGATGGAAGAACGTTCATAAAAAAATCCAGGCTTCTACCACTGATGTATATACACATTTTTTCAAATACACAAAGTTTCACATGCATCAAAGATTTTTCTGGCACCCCTGGGCTATCCAATGTGGGTTTCATTTTACTGCCAGGGAAGCTGAAGCAGACCCTCAGTGAACTGACCAAAGCAATGATGGGTTTCAGCAGCAGGCTCTGAAGTTCTCCAAGCTCTCATACAGTGCTCCTCACTTAGAGATCTTTCCCTTTTAATAAAGGCAGTGCTCATCACCACTCCATTTTACAGACAGTGAAAACAAGAGACAAAACCCTGGGACTTGCCAAGAGCCAGCCTGTGGACAGTGGTGGAAAACCTCATCTTCTGTGCCTCACTCTGTCTGAACCAAGAACTTAGCAGTTCCTGGGTCTGACCCGAGTCACCAGCCACTCACAATGCAAGTGACGTTCATTGAGGCATACAGAGAAAGGAAACAAATATTGAAGTAAAAAAGAGCAATGGAAAAGTTTATAAAACTATGATCAGCACACAGAGTATGAGCATTGTAGTTTATTTCAAGAATGCAGAATGCAATCCTAAATAGCATTAGGATTTGCAAAGATACATAACACAGACACATACCTCAAGCTTTATATGAGACTTCCCCATGTGTCTGGAAGCTCAAATCCTTATCTGTTTGGTTTTAACTTTATGTTCTTGCATCATTGTGATTACTAGAGATTGCTTTCTTGGCCTTTGTGCCCACGGATGATTTCATGTAATCGTAACTGTGCTGCCAGCACCGCGCAGGTATCCGGACGTGCTCAGTTCCGTACAGCCTTTCCAACACAAGGATCTGCACATCAGCACTCAAAGCACTTCAGAAACAAGCAGGACACGTGCTGTACAAACACATCAGTTCTCTGGTGCGTGGACGCTGCTCTTCCTGGCTTGAACTCATATTTGGAGAAGATGAGATTATGCAAACACAGGACTTCTAAGACCATGGATTTGCCCTGACAAGAACATTTTAGCTTCCTATTGCCCAAGACCAGCATTGGTGCCATTTGTTAGCAGAAAAGCCAGTGCCATGAGGTAAGCAGCAAAGGAGAGTACATACAGCTTTTCTGAGGGATTTTTTCATGTTATCAGAGAAAAGGGCAACAGAAGACATTAGGCCACTGTGGACAGGGTGCCATAAAATGCAACACTGTGCTAAAAAGCAGGAGCGATTTACCTTCTGTCTCACGGGGAACAGCCTTCAAAACCTGACCTCAGCAGCTTCTCTCCGACATGCAATCTGGAGGAGGAGGATGCTGCTTCTCAGTGCTGCTGAATTCAGCTCAGAAGAAGGGGAAAGCACTCAGGAAGGAATGCTGTGTACGCCAAACAAGGACACGTTAGCACCCTACCAGGACACCAACCCGGGCAGTACCAGCATTTGCTTTGTTCCAGTAAGACCAACTATTAGTCACATTTACGCACTGACTGCAGCAGCCAAATGCTGTAGTTAGACATAAGAGACTTGCACAGGCAATTCCAGAAACTCATTCATCCCGTGCCAAAACACAGAGCCAGTTATAGAAGGGGATTCTCACTCCAAGAGTGGGGGTGATATTTTGTTTCAAAAAATGTACCAGGAGTCAGAGGCAATGCAAGACCTGAAAACAGGCAGGAATGTACCATGGCTCAGTCTGACAACGCACTTGTCCTTGGGAAACCCTTAGTTTTAGCAGAAGAGGAGGAAATGCCCTGAGCACTCCTTGCAATGTCTCCACAGGAGGAAGAATCGATCGTACTGTTGAACTGAGAAAGTAGGGAAAAAAAATATCTGTGTTCAGGGCTAGAGAATCACAGCAGGTGCCAATATTTTCCAGTCTTCAGGCGTGTAACATCAACATTTCAAGCTTCTCTGTCAAGTGTTTAATAACAGTCTCTTTAGGTTCCTTAGGAATTGTCTGCACAGCGTATAGCAGAGTACAAAGGCAGGAAGCTGTCAGGAGATTTGGTGCTTTACTAAAAGGGGAAGCAAAGAACATGCCAAGTTTCTTGTGAAAAAAAGATTATCACACGTTGGGTAACGCTGCAAGGACACGGCTGCAATCCTGATGGTGGTTAGGCTATCACAGCTTTTGAAAGTGCCAGGAAGCCACAATAAAGATGAAAGGGTACCAGCAAAAAGCACATGGCAGTAAGCCTACCTCGCTCATGCAAAAATCTGTCACTACTGCTACTTGATTTTGCAGACCATTTTCATACCAATACACAGAGGAGCGAGGCATCCTGTCTACTTCGCTCATCTGAGAATAACAGTTCAGGCTTCCAGGTAGGACCAGAAAGTTACGAACAGAGAGAAGGCGAAGTTTAACAGGACTCATGCCCTGCTGCTCCTTCTAAATGAGAGATCGAGGACACGATCTTGGTTCAGAGCACTTAATACAGTCACTCCTGGATTTCTGGGGCTGCACCAACTAAATGCACCCTGTAGAACTAAACTGTTAATTTCCTTCTGTTAGCCCTGTTTGGGGCATTCTCACTCCAGCAGACTCACAGAAGATAACTATCAGCTCCAAGACTGACCCATGAGGAAACCACAAAACCTGAAAAGCCCCTTCCTTCCCAACAAGGCCTTGTGATTCACCTGCATCTTTTTGCTGTGAGGCTGGGGAAGAAGGCAAGCACCCACCCACAGTTCAGGAAAGGACAGGACACTTGTGACATTCACACTTACTTCAACCATGATAGTACAGCAATTAGCATGCGGATGTGCCTCCTCGCTGGAGGAGCCGGGGGTTTGTTCGTCCTGTGGTGTCAGGACTCAGTCCTACTGCAAAGGAAAGCAGAGGGAGGCTGCTTCCTAGACAATGCAACCTTACGGCCACGGAAGGCAAACAAAGTGAAATCCCGAGGAAGATGGCACTGTCATGGCTTTTGCTGGCTAAAACAAAGCAGAAGACATGTCTAAGCCAGGGCACACAGATGATACCTCAGGATCTTTTGAAACTGTAACTCTTCTACACTATGTGCTTTATTCAGTTTATATTCTTCCCCTGTGAGGCTGAGCTAGATGCTTATTTGAATTTGCTTTTAAATCTGCAGGATGACCCCTGCTCTGTATACCATGAAACAGTAATTATGTTCATTTTGGCAATGGTTATTGGTCCACTATAGAAAGGTATACCCTGTCCTCAATGCCTGTTTCTTAAGTCTGCCTGAGTAAGAGAATATTCTATAAATACATCTCTGTCAGCTAGCCAATACGCTCACGTTATTTTCCGTAATATTGGTGTACTTTTATAGCTCTTCCTCTATAAATACTTTGCAAGTCTATCTCAGACAAGAAGAAATTCATTTTCTGTACGAAAGGCAAATAGTAAGATAAGATGTTCATGTAGCACAGTGAAAAATGAAGCATTGCAAACACATCATTGCCAACCAGGCAACTGCTGTTTCTTCACTTGCAAGAGTTTGAGTTAGGTATGAATGAAGTTACCACCCTTTCCTCTCCCCTTTCTGTTTATCCTGCTAATCAGGAAATCCCAGAGAAGTCTCAGAGCCCACATTTAATAATGTATCTTTCTAAGAACCAACTTAAAATTTTTAAAGGTTTTTCATTTATTACAGGTCATGATCACTTCTACACAGCCCAGTACTCATTTTGCTTCAGCTTCCCTCAAAAAATACCCAAGGATTTTAATTTCATTTTATTTTTAACCTTTGCATCCCATTTCAAAAGCGCTTATATTCTGCAGCATGAGTCTAGTCATTATGTTCTGCCTTACTTAAAGCTGCCAAAATCCAGGGTTAAACTGCAATCAGCCAAATTTCAGACTGCTTCTTCAGGAGAACACAGCCCAGGAGTGGTTCAAAAGCCACTCCTCAGCACAAGGTGGGGTCCTCTCAGGCAGCATCCCACCTCAGCCAGCAGGTACAACCTGCAGGCACTACCACCAGCATCTTTAAAATAACTTCACATGCATTTCATTCCAGATACTTATCAGAGAAGACTACAAAGATATCAGCTGGCTTTTTACTTCAATACTCATCTGACTACAGTATGACCAATAGGAGGAACGAGAGGGGATGGGATTGAAACACACCATGTGAACCAGCTTATGGGTTTCTAGTTTTCCTTATGCCATTAGGCTTATCCTAGTTGACAAGAGAAGAGTGGTGTCTCTAGGAGACCAAAAAGATTCATCTAACCAGGATCAGGAAGGTGGTTTTGTTCCCCAGGATGAGACTCATCCTTTGCATTCCAGGTGTGCAGAGCCCTGTGATATTTCCAAAGGATGAAAACTCAGATACATATTTGCAGTGATGTGGTACGTGTTCACACTGTCCTGTGGAAACTGTTCCCTAGTATTCACTTTGTTTCTCTGTATTGTATTTTTCTTCTAGGTTCCCTACTTCCTTTTCTTGTTGGTCTTTGCCAACGAGATCTTCAGCATCCCTTGCACATTTGTTTTGCTTTTGGGTTTTTTTCCAGCATCAGGATTATGCCTGATCGTAATAGGACAAATCAGCAGAGACAAAGGCTAGTGGTGGATGTCTAGGGAAGAGTATAAAACTACAGAAAGCTTACAATTTCATAATCCATGTCATACATGATTGCAGTAGCCATTTAGGGACTTCAGGTAAGTAAAGGGTTTATATGTTCTCAATAGGTTTTTCTGCTATCAATCTAATTGCTTTTTTGAACCCACACAAATTGCCATTCACAACACACTGTGGCACTGAGTTTCCTTGTTTAGCTATGCAGCATAGCATAGTGATTTTTTTTAAGCTTACCACCTACTACTTTCATATTTACCCGAAGAAACAACACATTGCCATTCCCATTCATTATCAGCATGGTGCTCCTGATTCACACAGGCATCCATTGTGCTCCCCTCTCAGCTGCTTCAAGAAATTTTAAGTTCTGCATTTCAGTTCCATCAAATCCTTTGCTAGTGAAGCTACTGTACTGGGGATGGAAAAGAAAGAGTCTGGCCACTGTAGTGAAGCATTTCAGTTACACAGTGCAAGTTTTTGTCAGAAAATCTTTGGTTTTGCCTGAAAAGACTTAGACTGAGTTTTTAGTAGATGATCTTGTATTTATTGCACAAGACTTGGAGAAAAAAAAAATCACTCTTCTCTAAGCTTGCTTTGGGCCTTTAGGCTACACAGGTTGTGTTTCAATGTACCAGGTTACTATGTAGTCCTTATAAGGTTAAAACAGCCACTTTCTGAGAAAAATGAGATATTTGGTTGGAAGAAGTTGGTGAAATGCAAGAAAATACTATGCTTGTAGATGCAGGCCAGATTTTGAACACAGTCTCCTATACAAAGTCCTTACCTCTCATATTAAAGAGCACTAAACTAACAAGCCTAGTTATTAAGAACTACACACTGCTCTAAACTAATCATGAAATACTTAAAAATTAGCTCTTTATTTAAATTTTCTTATTTCAGAAAGGAATGCCTTTCAACAGAATTATAATGAAGACGAGAAGCTGCACTTGCACAGTTACAGAGCATTAAACATATCACATTCCTTTTGGGTGATTTAGAAAACTAATCAGAGGCCATCATCAAAGAGATACTCTGTAATACCTATGCAGTTAACTCAGGTTGTAAATCCTTCCACCCTTGTGTTCAAGAGGGAGAAGATTCCGGCTCCAAAAAGGTGCTGTAGGTCCAGCTCAGAATTTGGTAATGCTGGTCAGACTCTGATTTTCATCCACAATTGTGTCCAGACGTGAATTTGCAAAGACTAGTATGCAGGCAGGTGGCAACAATGTTCAAGTCTGATGCCCGCAGGGAATCAGTTCGCTTAGGATCCCCCACTGCCCAAATACACCACATATGCTGCCCCCAAAACCCACTTTGGCTTATTTAAAATAAGAAATGCCATACTATACATGTTTTGCTCATCGATTCCAATTAAGAACATAGGCAATAACATATAGCTGGAAATAAGCTTTAACTTCAGGTTAACTTTAAATCAAGAATCAGATTTTATAGATGGATTGGGGTTTTTTGTATTTGCTTTATAGCAGCAGATGTGCCTGGTTTGGGGCTCAGCTTGAAGAGCTCAGAAAGCTGCTCAGACGCTGGTTTTCAGTCCTAGAGAAACTCCATACAACTCTCTCGCTCTCCCCACTCCCAGAGGAAATGTGCTCGGCTGATTACACAGGCATCCCTACCCCACTGCAGCGTGAAAGGAACCAGATCTGCGTAACTCCCTTCCATAGCTCATCATCTTCCTTTTACCTTCAAAAGGAGCTGTAAATTCAGAGGCTGCTATGATTCTGAGCTAACACATGCCTGGCAATGAGAGGTACCCCATTACTGGGAAAAGGATACAGCCTGGAAGAAAAGTATCTTTCTCCTGCATCACACAATGCTCACGGCTAGATGCAACCGTGACACAGAAATAACCTGCCCCTTGCAATGCGACACACAGCATGCTCTGCACAGTGAACACCGAGGACTACTGCTGCTTTAGGCTTTGCCTGCTACAGCTGAGAGTAGTATTTCAGGATGTTGTAAGACTGAAAATCAAAGCAAACAGATGTCTCTGATCTCAGTAACATCCCTTGAATTAGTAATTACATCAGAGGTGTTGGTTCTCAGGAGAGTCGTTTGCAGGATGACAGTGGGAATTTGGTAGAGGCATTTTCCCATTATGGAAAACCCTTCGGTAAAGGCACTGTCATTCTGTACCTAAAGGTCAGCACTGGCAAAAGACACTTCAGGAAGTCTTGTGATGTATGGCAGACCCGTCCCAGTATTATCTTATCCAGACATCGGCTAAAGATGTCTCAAATGGTAAATGCAATAGAAAACCAACAAATAAATCCTGTTTTAGGAACAGCAGTTCTCTGGTCAACACAGTCTACCAAAGTTTAGCTGCAGCTCTTCACAGACACATATATTAGGCTTAATTAAAAAACAAATATACAGTCTGGTTTATTTGAACTAGATTTGGTGACATATCACCAACCCATGGACTTTTCCTCCCCTACATCAAACTCTGACTTTAACATATGTAATACTTCACTTTGTGCAAACAAGTCTTCCTACAGGATAAGGATCATTACATTAAATTATCATTAATTTTAATTACCATGCTATCTCAACTCTAGATATGTTGCCCAGCCCTAAAGATATGTTTTGTTTCAAATTACAAAGCAGTGTCTCTCTGGACTGTTTTTAAAAGCCATGACATTTATTTAACCCTAATGACAATCAGTATAAGGGAGAAAGCTAAATCACACCACTGAAATGGTAAACACCAAGTTCCCAGCAGTGTTAATCTTTCTCTGATCCCTTCTTCCAAGAGGCTGCTCCTTGCAATCTGATCAAACTTGAAAGCTCACATGTACTTTTAGAGATTAGCTGGTGAAGCAGAAAAGAGGAGAGCGAGTTAGAGTGGACAGCGAGTGTAAGAAAAGTGTTTCATTGTGCAAATTTCTTCACGCTCGATCCCCAGGGCTTTTTTTTATTAAACATGTTTTATATTGCTTGAATGACAATCTGTACTGAATTCTGTAACCCCTCTTCTGTCCACAGTCAACAGAGCCCAGCACTGACACTGGCCTTAATTTAACACTAAGAAAGCAGAAGATGATGGAGGAAGACAGGTAGCCAAGGGTCCCACCAGGTCTCTTGTACCCCTTATGTCAGATAAAACACTAGAGTTTTTTATTTGGTTTGAGGCAACCTGAAAAGAGAAGGGCTCTAGAGACAAGATGTTGAAAGATGAGGACAGGTGGAAAAATAAACCCCACATAAGGAGGACACGGACCTGTGGGGGCCACGAAGCTGATCAGAGGGATGGAGCACCACTCCTATGAAGACAGGCTGAAAGAGTTGGGATTGTTCAGCCTGGAGAAGAGAAGGCTCCAGGGAGATCTAATTGCGGCTTTCCAGTACCTGAAGGGGGCCTACAAGAAAGCTGGTGAGGGACTGCTTACAAGGGCATGGAGTGACAGGATAAGGGGGAAAGGCTTTAAACTAAAAGCGGGTAGATTTAGATTAGCTATTAGGAAGAAATTCTTCACTGTGAGGATGGTGAGGCACTGGAACAGGTTGCCCAGAGAAGCTGTGGATGCCCCATCCCTGGAAGTGTTCAAGGCCAGGTTGGATGGGGCTTTGGGCAACGTGGTCTAGTGGAGGGTGTCCCTGCCCATGGCAGGGGGGTTGGAACTAGATGATCTTTGAGGTCCCTTCCAACCCAAACCATTCTGTGATTCTATGATTTAGGTTTTGGCTACTTTTGGGGACCATGCGATCTGAAGCCTAAACAGTATCTCTTCTTATTGTTCTTGCAATGGTGAGAGACACAAACATCACTGTCTGAATGACTAAAAACCAAAAGACTAGGCATTAGACCCTGTGCATATTACAGTGCTACCAACTAAGTACAGATCTACTGCTGGTATGGAAGGACATATGCACATTGTGTAGTTAACTCGATTATAGTCTTAACTCAGATGACCTGAACACAGAAATCTGTGGCTAGGTTTGGAGGTACTTTAATTCAGGCATAGGTCAGATCTGGGGCCCCACTTTCACTCCAGCTACTTCATAACTTCCTATTAAGATACAAATTAAAACTAACCCTAAAATTTTATTAAACACTGTCAGTCCATCAAGGTTTGTGCTACAATCCTCCCGATCCTTCTATAAACACATTTCCTCATTGACGAGAGTGACTGGAAAAGTTATATGGTGCCCTGGAACTGCACCGCCTGGGGCCACATCTCATATGCAGACAGGTGACTGCAGCAATGGGACACACTGGGAGGGGGCACAGGGGATGTTCAGCTGGAAGACCTCATGTGCGCATGGCCATAGCGTGTAGTGTGGGTGTCGCTCAAGTGGCCAGTGTTCACAGAAGCCTAGAGAAGCAATCTCGCTGTCACCAGTATACCCATCTTTATAGAGAGAGTTTTCATTAAAAGAACATAAACTGCACTTACTTCTCCTTCCCCAGCTTGGTGGGAAAAGTGGCTATTGCCAGCAATTCAAGCTCAATGCAGAATGAACTTACAAATTATACTTTAAAACAGCACATACTGAGCAGGTCAGAAATCCTCCCCAGTGGGGGCCCTGGCACAACTAAGAGTTAATAAAATGAGAAGGGAGAAATGTGCATGCATTTCTAGACATTTAGAAGAGAAACCGTGTCTGTCGAGCTCTGCACCCACATTTAGCATGAAGGTAAGGCATCTGCATTCACATATTGGAACATTTTGTCTGGTTGGTTTTTGTTGTTTTGTTTTCCCTTAAGAATAAGCACTCTCCAGCGGAATTCATACTCTAGTCTTGTATGTGTGTACAACATAGAATTAGGTGGTCCTACGTTCTCTTCTAAATAACCTTGTTTGATGCTTGCATCCATTGAACTACAGCAGATGTTCTCTAATCATGTTTTTCTTCTCACTAGGGTGAGAAGAGAGCTGCAGTATGAGAAGAGCAGCTTCCAGCACTGGTGACACATGGAACTGAGGATAAACAATCTAAACCTGCTTCATTTGCTTAATATCCTCTTCTAGCATGTTATTTGATATGGACAGAGAAAACAGAGGATTTTATTTTTTTAAAATCTTTTTCACTGTTTGTCCCTGCCCATGGCAGGGGGGTTGGAACTTGATGATCTTTGAAGTCCCTTCCAACCCAAACCATTCCATGATTCTCCTAAAAGTCTAACTTCTATGGTCATGCCCTGACAGAAAAATTCTGACGTTTGAATATCTGTTCTCTCTCTACTTTGTAATAACTGGCATTAAGTTCTATCAAAAAAAATCGTTGAATAATGAGGTTTTAAATAGCTTCACAAAAACCCCAAACTGCCTAAATTTTAATTACTGACTTCTTTTGCAATATCCCTTTCAAAAACCAGTGCGAGGACAAGCAATTTATTCTTATGATTATTAATACAACCCCATTACACAGCCTGAATTTCCTATTGCTCTGATTCTGCCTTCTCTCATGCTTGCTCCCTGTCTCCTTTTTAAGGGAAACAGATGAGTATCCTCCTGGAAAGGATCCCTGCTCAGTCTTACATTCACAGATCATGTAGCCAGAATGAAAAAGAGAAGGCAGAGAAATGACACAACAACAACAAAAGGTCAGAAAACTGAAACTCTTCCACAACATCATTCTACATCAAAAGGCAGTGAGTTCACAGATCTGACCCACAAACAGTCAGAATCAAATCAGCTGGATGAGAAGTACTGGAGGTAAACCAGGATGCCCTGAGTAATTCCATTCATCCTCCATTTGCCCTTCGTAAAACAAGCTACCCCTACTGCACCCAGACCAGGAGTAACTCAAAGCAGAGCTACGACAATTCTCACCTCATGGGTAGCACAGAATGAGATCTGGGACCGGCAAAGAAAATGGCATTTCTTAAAATCGATACATGTTCCTTCCCACTCCAGTGCTCTAGCATAACGAAGGCTCTGCATGGGTCCCAGGGAGCAGGCAGGCTGGCCTTCCCAGGGACTGAAGGAACTGGGTGCCAAAAACCCCATCACCCTTCGTGGGAGACAGGTTTCTCTCTTCCAGAGTTGTCTGAGCATTCCTGCCTTGCTGTTCTGTGCACTGTAATTTTCTTCACTCCTGAGGTTTATTTTAAGGTCTGAATTAGGTTTTACACAGTTTGGCTGTTAGTAATAGGTCTAAGATACTGCAGTTTTGTTTCTCTGCAGAAACAATATTCACAGCAGTTTCCAGTACAATGATTTTACAATCTTATTTTGCAACTTGAAGCAGGGTGTGCAAGAGTAAACTCAGAGACATGAAGGCAATCAGTCGGGCTGAGGGACTGGTGGACTGGGCACCGATGACATCCAGCACCTGACAGAACAACCTAAGGCAAACTGGAATTCATGCAAGTAGAGATTGCTCATTTCTGAGAATTAAGCCAAAACATTCACTTCCTAACTAAATCAGTCCTAAGATCCCAGTAAGACTTTCTGGCATATGCTTGCTACTTACTGTTTCAGAGCTCAGCTGCACCACTTGCTCCCATCTCACTGACTTCACTTCAGTTTGCTTCGTACAAGCTTGCACCTACACTAATCTTTGCATCTGTGCTTTGCTAAACTGATACCTGCAAGTTATACATGATATCCTCGGAGTTTCTGTTCATAACTGCCCACAGTCCAGATACCGCCCCCCCGCCCTTCAGCACCAATCTTCTTTCTTTTCTGGTTTTTTTTTAAGCTCAAATGCACTTGGACCTTTCTGTGACCAGAATATTTCCATCCAGAAAGAGAATTGTGGGTTTGTTTTTTGGTTTAGTCAAGATACCTGGATTCAGGAGACTGCCTACAGCACAGCTCTTGCCAGCCTGAAGAAGTCTGCCTCACATACCAACAGTTCATCTGCTTTTTTCCCTCCCAGTTATAAAACACACCTTCTCCCAATAACTACGCAACAACCAGGACTTTCATACTACTCAATGTTTCAGTTTTATAGTCTCAAGCATTTCTACAAAATGGCTGTGAAATCCAAACTGTAAAGGACTGAAGCATTCAACTCTATGCTTATGCTCATAGCACAACAACAGATACTAAGATACTTAGCTCAAACCTTTTTAAGGCGTGCAACTGTAAAGGTGCAGTAACAACTGTTCACATTTCACAGCTGATGGAAGAATTACAGAGGATTCTCCTTTGCCCTCTTCAGATTTGTCAAGATATTGGAAAAATGACAAACTAAGCCATGAAATGATTGAAATGATGCTATAATAGCAGGATCTAAACAGGTCTAGGAACTCTCATTCTAATCTATGTTTTTCTACTCAATTTTTGTTTGCACTGAGCAAATCCCTTATGAACTGCATGTCAAGACATTTCTATAATGATCGAATGAACAAGTATTATTTATGGCAAGATTTATATAACTACCTACACGTGGGAAGCTCAGCACAGTGTATTTTTAGCATCAGACACTGCAGGCTTCAAAATAATGACGAAACCTGAATGTTTAAAGAAACCAGGTCATCGCTCAGAATTCAGCTTTCACTAAATGCTCTTTCAAAGTGTTTCCTCTGTATACAATTACAATTGAAAGCTATGTGGACACTGTGGAAGCCTTACTATTTTCTCCCCTAACATCTTAGGATCATTTGTATTACAATGGCATTGGAAGGTAAATATTTTGAGCACTGTGCAAAACACATGATAGGAAGTAGCGTCTCCCGAGAAGTTTCAAACCAAACAAATAGGACTGATGAACGACAGAGGTGTGGCACAAAGAAACAAGGGGGTGGAGAGATTAATTACCTATGCAGGCACCATCGGAAAGGCTTGGAACAGGATCAAGCCTTTCAAGCCCCAACACAGTGGGGTTCTTCTACAGGTTTGTCTTTAACAACTTCAAATCTCTCTCTGTACCTTCCTGGCTGAAACAATACTCTTGCTTTAATGGAGATAATGATGGTGCAGCTCCTAGATTAATACTACAGTCCTAAAACCCTACAGTCACCAAAACCACGCATCAACACCTTAGTCTTTAGAAGTTGCAGTACATGGTGTATAGAGCAGAAAAAATCACACTACCAGAGCACAAACTAGAAAATGTTTTGAAAAAATCGGGTTTTTTTTAAAGTCAAAAAAGAAGAGGAAGCCTACTTACGTTTAGGTTTCAAAGAAAACAAACTTCCCTATAAGCCTGAAAAGACATTCAGTGCACGTGGATCTACCTTTACCAAAGGAAAAATGATTTTTCCTATAAAGGCTAACCAAGTATGGAAAGTTATTAAAAGAAATTCTCTTGGACAAAATAACACAAAAAACAAAGACTGCATGAGAGCACAGAAGGAAAATAGATCAAAACCAGCTGCATATAATGAGACACATCAAATTCAATACAAAATGCATTTGTTTTCTCTTCAGTTCCAGGCAGGCTTTTACTTTCACTGCAACTAAACAAACACTAATGATCGGATGCAATTCAGTAACTTACACAGTTAAAAATATACCTAAAACAGGGTATATTTTACATTTAGGAGATAAATTTTGTTTAAGGATTCTTTCCTATTCCCAAAACAGAAGGAAAAAACCCTGTGATTTTAGGGAACTGTGATTTTTTTTTTTTTTTTCTTAAAGATAAAATCCTTGTGGTAAATCAAAGATGTAAATAGGAAAGATAAACCAAGTACCATCAGATTCAGAGAAGTATGTGCATGTCTAGACGTGATTCTTATCCAGTAAATGCCTATTACGCTTTGAATCCCAACTCTGTCTCAGTATTAGCTGGGTTTTGTTTCTGCCAAGGTTCAGGGCTCAAATAAAAGGGGAAATGGCCAACGCAGACAGAAATCTGTGTTGGTAAAAGAAGATAGTACTTCTTTTTGTGGGTAAACTGACTGTGAATCAGTTTGGACTTGAATTAGAAGGGATTCTCAACTGTTTAATTATCCAGGCTCTTGAGACACCTAACAGCTGGAAGACAGGGATGGGGAGCAAAATGAAGCCCTCATAATCCAAGAGAAAATGGTTAGTGACCTGCTACACCACTTAGACAAACATGGGGCTGGATGGGATCCACCCAAGGGTACTGAGGGAGCTGGTGGAAGTGCTCCCCAAGCCATTTTCCATCATTTATCAGCAGTCCCGGCTAACTGGGGTCCCGGTTGACTGGAGGTTAGCAAATGTGATGCCCATCTACAAGAAGGGCCAGCAGGAAGATCCGGGGAACTACAGGCCTGTCAGTCTGACCTCCGTGCCAGGGAAAGTTACGGAGCAGATCTTTTTGAGTGCCATCACGCAGTTCATATAGGACAACAAGGTGATCAGGCCCAGTCGGCATGGGTTTATGAAAGGCTTAGGTGACTACTACTGCTGCATCTGGTGCATAAAGCCAGTACCAGGCAGACAAACCTTCACAAACCAACCACGTAAGGTCCTCCACCCATACCTGCCTCCAGAGAGCAATGTATGCCTGTGTTTGGCACAGGTACCACTATTGTTTCAGCTACTTGGTTACATAATTTTAAAAGCTTCTCTAACCACTTAAATGATCACACTGGTTACACATCTTCAGTCTGTTTCACAAAGGATTTGTCCTAATTCACAACAGTGTCTTTGAAAATAATCACTCTAAGGAGCAAGTTGAGAGGGAAGAGGAGAAGCGTTGCATGATCTTGGCTCAGGACAGGCGTGCACTTGCAAAGAGCTGCATCCATGGAGCAGTTCCTGCCAGAGGTTCAGTTACCATCTGGAATGGTAACCCTGTCCCAACACCTGCACAGATGTATAAAGGTGCTTTCTTCTGGTACAGTTCATCCCTCCTCCCACGCAGGAAGTTGTGTAAGAGCATCCACATTACAGCTGTCATTCACCAGAAGGAATGAAAAGCAACACACCTAATGCAGGCAAGCCCTCAGACTCTCCTAGATGGGACTCTCCAGGCCCTCACCAGGTGTGAGCACAGTTTGTGTTTTACTTTTGCATAGAACTAGTTTACAGCTATAGTAAGTCCTGAATGTCAAGTTCAAAACAAACAGATGAACCAAACTGCCTGCAACAGGGCTAGCACTTTCATCACAGGTGTGAAGCAAGATGCTTTTCAGTGAAGCATAAAGCAAAGCTCCTTTACTCTCACCTCATATAGGTGTCCAAAAGAACAAGTCCCCCTTCTCCCAGGGACTCTTGGGCCAGGAAGCTATGGAGTAAGACTGTGAGAGGCATGAGGGGAAAAGAGGAGATATTTTCCTCTCTTTTCTTCTTCAAATTCTGAAATCTCAAAAATGCTGACTCTCTCTACCACCTCTTTTATGTTCATTACAAATGATCATTTCTGCAGTGAAAATAAATGGATATTTTTCTGATCTCTTCTAACATAATTTTCTTTCAAAGTACTGAAAAATAAAAGCAATTGCAATCAGCTCTAGTGTCTAGGACATTTGCTTTCCCACGGTATGGGACCTTGAGGGGAAGCATCACACTTACAGAATCGCCTGTATTTCATAAACAGCTCATAAAATGGGAAGGCATACAAACATTGTGGGGCAGTGCTGGAAGACACAACACTCAGAATAACTACAAAACCTAGCAAATGTAGAACTCTGCACTCCCCTAAGCACTTCTGCTATCTAGGTAAACACATTTCAAGATTTAGTAATCTAACTAACTGGTAGCCTAACAACTGATTAGAAAACTCCGTGTCAAAATTCATGATAACTGCCATAAAATGTCATCATAGATTTTACCTCCAAAACTCATACCAGACTCCAGGTTGCAAAGGCAGCAAAAATCAACCAAACAAAAACTCATCTTCAATCTGTGGTGTACCTGCACCACAACCTAGAACAGATCTACGGAATGCCAAAGAATTTATGGTAGAATTAACTTCTCTGCAGCAAAATACAAGGAAGATGCATTTGAACTGGCTAGCTTTCTTGGAGGAGACACCCCTCCCAAACTGCATCTGCTTTCCTGCCAAAACTAGCAGGGGTTTTTAAAATATTTTCTTAAATAGGAACTAAAAAACTGTCCCCAAGAGCAACAACAGCATCAGTAAATTACACAGTACGAGACATCAGTTGGTGTGATACACTTCTCTCCTTCTAGAAAACCAACACTAATTGCCCAATACTGAAGTAACTGCAGTTTATCTCCTAGCAAATGCTTGTGAGGATTCCCAGATCAGCAATTAGCATCTGTCCCATTGTGCTTCTCTGCCTAATATCTTATGCAAATTATACAATTTATAGCTTTAGATTTAATGTGCGGTTGCCTAACGCCGCAAGGCAAGAGGAGCCTGCTGATTCAGGAATGCATTGCTCAACTGCCTCACCCTTGTGAAGCAAGTGACAAACTCATTCCACAGATTTCTCCACCAGGGAAGAAATACTTGCTCCTGCTGTGCCACGTCCACATGAACAGGTGCAGCCAGTCCAAAGCTCCTCTCTCATCATCCCCTGAAAAAAGCAGAATGAAGCCCTCTTCAGCCCAGAAGTCATACAGCCAAAGTAATGTGACTGCATCCAGCTAAAACATACTGCTTTTTGTACGGGAGCACAGCCAAACATATTCAGGTCTGTCTGCACTGACCCACGAAGACTTTGCCCCAGTGAAAGCCCAAGACTACTCAGACTGCTTAGCTCTTACGCCAGCACAGGTAAGCATATATACTATGGGTCTCCCTCTGTGCTGGCTCCGCACAGGACAGGTGTCTACTAACATTTCAGCATGACTTCATTAAGCTCCCTGGCTCAAGCTGTCAGTAGCTGATGTTTTTTATTATGAAGGACAATCAACATCAGAAAATACTGGTCTGGAAAGGTTACCTACCCATTGCACTCTGGCAAGATGAAATGCTTCTAACACCAACACTGGCAGATGTTTGTCTATTTAACCTGTTCCTATGTTCCTAAAACCTCCAGTACAGGAGGTTCGTAACTACTCCATTAGTTTATTCCAGCACTGCAGTAGCCTTGTGACCAAAAATCTTATCATACTTACCCCCTCCTCCCAGTATTCAAACAGCAGACTCACAGGCTACCCAAGTGCTGACTAACCCTCAAAGAGTTCCCCTGGTGAAGCAGGGAAGTTTGGCTGGCATTTCAGAGACAAGACAGTAAGTAGGGCTGTCATCAAGGCCCTGAATCTCAACAACAGAGACCAAAAAATGCCTCGTTCCTGGCCCTGAGGCTCTGTGTGCTGCGTTGCATTTTTTCGGAAACATCAGGTCATGCAAGTCAAACTGGAGCATTAGACAAACGTAAGTATCCCTGAAAATTTGGCTGAAATCAAACTGCACTGGCATTACAGATCCTGAAATCTCAGAGCCATATTAACCTATGCCTCATCCACAATGCTGCATGTAGATTAATTGTATTACATACGAACCAGGACTTAGCACAGGATGGGGCTCATATTCAGTGTCCCAACCACTTACTTGGATGGGTGTCTTGTCAACACATCAGCAACTAAGCAAACTAGTCTGATACAATAAGCTTTCAGTTTAAGTGAAAAAATTGCTTCAGTGAAGTTGAACTTTCTCACACAACCAAGATCTTAGTGGACCTTTAAACATTAATAAAATAAAAGTCAGGAAGGAAAAAGCTCTTCCTCAATGTTAACATCTTCCATCGCCTTCATAGTATGTTTATCGTCCCTCGGTCAAAAGAAGGGACTCATTCAGAATATTTATATACCCTCTGTCAGTAAAACTATGTGGTGGGTAGATGTCTGCAAGACTGACACTTTGCGTCTCTGCAGGACAGATTTCACTGCTGGCTGCTCACTGGCAGTCAATCAGAGACAGAGAAAATACCCCTACGGCATCCTCGAGCTGATTAAGCTGGAATATGAACACTCCCCTTGTGTAGGAATCCCAATGCTGCATCTAAAGTTAACATGCTCAGTGACAGCTGAGTGCTCACTTCCCTCTTGCCCTGGCAGATGCTAAAGAAGCTGGCAGCTGAGCTGCAGCAAGGGGGAAAAGCTGCAGCGATTCTGATCATGGAGCAGGCTTCTTGGGGGGGGCAGGAGGGTGAGACCTGTGAAACACTATCTGTTCAGTCATTTTCATATTTACATGGGAGATAAATTTTGCAACTGGTCACTCTTCCTCATGATATTGCTAGGCAGCAAGGGAGGAAATAAAACAAGAAGTTTTAAAAGTTGACAAGTTCCAGTGTGCTAAGTAACGCCCTGTCCCAGACAATGCACCAGCATGATCTGGAGGATGCCCTCCTTGATCCTCTAGTAAAACAAGAGCTAATAGACAAACTTCTTCAAGAGCGTTCAGTACCGTTAAGTCCCTGCCATGTATTACGAGTGTCTGCCCCGCGGTGCCATGGTTCTGTCCCCTCATGCACACCCCCTTGCCTTGCTCTACAGGGTCTTGTGGGGGCTTTAATATAGTGGAAGAGAGAGCTATCAAAGAAAAGCAGTCATAATTACATCATCCAGCCATATTTCTGGAAGAGTAACAGCTTTACACATCAGGCTGTATTTGAAGTTCCTGTTTAACATGCAGAGTGCTCATAATAATAATAAAAAATTGCAGGTCTTTATTCATTAGACAGTAAAAGTGCCAAAACATTACCACTTGTACCAGGTTTAAAAGTTATGTAGAACTAGAAAATGCTTTAAATCCTCACTGCAGTTTTAGTCATTCCTGCCTCCCAGGAGATGAGAAATGAACACAGGAATTAACAAACCAAATGAGACCACAGTTCAGCTGATACCGTGTCATCTCCATTTCTGCTACTTGGCAGTGGATTTCAAATCAGAAAAAAGGCAACATATATATTGTCCCCCAACATATCCTAAGTTATGGAGTTCAGAGTTCATCAATGGAATTTCTTTCTAACACCCACCAGTCAGCACCATATATCCTCCAACCGTGATGGTTTGTAAACTTTTTAAACCTAGCTGTGAATGTTTGCTACCTTTTTCAGTCCAGCTATGACCTTAATTGATATTTTATGGCAACTGCACGGATATTTATTGGAACTCTAGTATGATAGGTAAAAGGGGAACATTTCTCCATTTATTCATATTTTGTTTGCTCAGGTTTTGTTCCACCTCTGCTAGCCCCAGGCTGACCTCACTCTGCCCTTGTGTGGCCATCTCTTGGCACTGACCATGTCCTTTTCTCCAGGATTCTTTTCATTTCCAATGTGTATTTTTAAATTCAGGAAAGCAGAACTGAAAACAGTCTTCGGGGAAAAGAAAGCGCTTTATTTCCATAACTGTATGCTCAGTATCTTCAACGCTATTTTTGGCCACCATAATCTTTTTGTTTGGTTCTCTTGGCACGTTCTCTTTTTACTACTGAGGCAGGGGGGGACAGAAGTTTCCAGTAAGCTACCCACCGTGACGCCAAGGTCTTTCCTGAGCAGTGAGTCAATGCAGAAGTTAACAATCATGACCTGTCCATATTATTTCTTTATGGGCCCGAGAGACTGCAATAAAATGGATCCATCATCATGCTGACTGTTCACTGACTTTTGGAAGATCCATCTGATATTGCTGTCTCCCATTGCCTGGAAAAAACTAAACAATTTGGACTTATCTGAAAAATTTGCCATCCTGTGTTCATTTGCCTTTTCCAGAGTTATTAATAAATGTCCTGGATCAGCACTAGTATGGGATGCTTGACTTGCCACATTGAAAGCAGTTTATTTATCTCTGTGTCTTCAGTCTCTGTCTTGCACTTTCTGATGCTTCAGTTTACTTAACATCTGCCCTGTGAGGAGTGATTTTATTTTTTATTTTTGAAAGTTATTTCAATGTGCTGACTTGTGCCCAGCTATCCAATCTCTAGCTGACAGCTTCGAAGAACTCTAATAGGCCAGAAGGCCTGAAGGCAGCTGGATCCACATGGCCACACAGGGCTGTTTGGGGGACACAATTTTTACTATTCAGATTATTTTAACCCAATTTAACAAGCAGCGGTTCACTCTTAGTGTACAGAACTAAACAAGCTGCATATTTTCCTATGAATGCCACGAGTTCTGAAATATGTTCCACATACACCTTGCCCACCAAACAGTATGAAAGGATGCAACATGTGCCTGTAACACTACCACTCTTTCTTCTCAGCGTAGCATCTTTCTGTTTTCATGGAGCTAAACTGCATCCTGCAGAATCAGTTTTGTTTCCTTTACACAAATGCAGTACAGTGACCTGAACTGCAAAATGCAGTATAGTGACCTGATCAGCTCCAGAAGAGCTGACCATCTCCATACAGCCATACCAATCTATGGGTGCATTTGGATCTCTCTATTTCCACCTCATATGCATTTACACATCAGAAAAACAAAAAAATCAGCACTTTCCAATCACTCCTGCAAGAAGGGTACTCCAAACAGGAAGAAAAGCAAGATGTTAGTAGTGTGGTGTATGACCTTGTCTAGGAAGACTATCAAGCAACTGACCACAGAGGTTTGGTTCCACTCAATCATAAACTATACAAGAAGCCCAGATCATCTCAAGTCCCTCTCATCAACCTTTCCACTTGCAGCCTCTTCCACTCTAACTTCAGAAAGCCACTTGGAAAATTAATGAGACAGAACCAACTACTGACATCAAGGAGCATAAAGGCACTCAAGCTTTCATGATTTTCTTGCTGATACACTCAGATGTTGTAACAGTTGCACAAAGCTAGCAGATTAGTGAAACAGCAACTGGTAGTGCTTTTAGACTGGATGTCAGTGGCCCTGGTAAAGGAAAGCACCCTCCCCATGGATCTCTCAGGCACTCTTTATCATCAGCTGATAAAGCCTTAAGGTCCTGCTGGGCTCTTCATGAGGAGAGATTAGAATCTAACCAGGGGTCTCACACATTGGCTAGATACTTGTCTGAGGAAATTAAGGGATGCTACTTTTCTTGTCCATGCTAGACTACTGTAACACATCTTAAAATAATCTGCTTCTTCAGCTGCAAAAGTGACATAAACACATCACGCCAGAACTGGAATAACGTTCTGAGTCCTGGTTTCCAATTCAGATGAAAGGTCCTATTTTTCAAGACTTGTTTCTTGACCTCTGAACTTATGACAATATGAGTAGAAACATCAGGGGTAAAGCCACTTGCTGCAAAAAGTATTCTCAGTTATGTTTTACATTGATGTTGTGAGCAATTTATCTTTCATTGCCCCTTCCTTACTTTTTCTAGCACTCAGATACTTGGGAAAACTATCTTCTGTTGTTGGATGCCAGCCAAGGAAATTTCTGCTCAAGAGAATCAGAATAACTTGAAACACAACTGTGCTGGAATTTAAAACATCCAGTTTATTCAGTGAAGATTTCCTCATGACAAGAAGAATCACTGTTCCTCCTTTCCTAATTCTGGAGAGACAGTAATCCTTAAGAATTAATCCATGGTCTGTTCTTAAAACCCAAACTGGAGATGTCTCAGGAATGCCCCATGACAATGGAGTGCAGTCACGGCTTGTATCTTTACCCCATAAAAGCATATTAGGTCATTCTTCATATCCACCCAAGCCCCAAACACAAAATTCATAGAAGCTCTTGCTTAAATTGCTACAAACTTTTCTATGTTTTCAGTTTTATCAAGTACACAAATACTTTGAAATGATGCCTGTAGATGTAAACCAAAAGTTTCCAACACTGGTATGCAATAAATGCATAAAAGGTCCAGTCTTGTTTCTTTTTAGATTTGGATAAGCAAAGGAGACTGCAAGTGGGATGCAGATTCCCCACACCTGGCCACAAAAGCACACAAGATTTAAAGATTAAACCTAAGTGCACCCAAAAGTAACATCTGAACTTTACAGACAGGCTTATTTTGAAAGCTCAGTGACCCTCGAGACTACTACAATCAAGATGAAGATCATCTGTTGGTTCAAGGAGTTTTGGCTGGCACGTTGAGAGACAAAACGATAAAAATATTTTCTATATTATTCTTTCTGTCTGTTGGACTGCAGTAACTTGAACAACACCAAGCTGATGGATCTTTGCAGGCCAGAAGCAGCAGACCAGCAGGTTGTCAATCCAAGTTGAGGGAACAGGAACTGTGGTAACCATTTCTACAGGGGCCTCCAGCTCTCTGGTCCCTCCTACCTATGCTGGGACAGAGCTGACAGCTCAAAACAATGAAAACCTGGGAAGGGGGAGGAGAAGCAGGAAGGGAAGGGAGAGTCTGTTCATATTTTCTATTTATGAAATGGCTAACTTTCAGCATCCTTGCCTTTGAAAATCCTTTTGTAAACTACCTTACAAGAGCAAGCAATGGTACAATAGAGGAGATTTCAGGTTCCCTTTGGGGCTTCCGGCTTTCTTCTCCTGCCACCTCTCTCTGGACAGGATTAGTCCTTTGGAAGCAGCTGTCTACTTTAAATTTCAAAGCCAGGGCTTGTTTATCGTTACACCAACATGTCTGTGTCTCTTTGACAACCCCCTCCCAGATGAATGAATGAGCTTTTATGAGAGAGATGTCAGGTGACACCTCCCTGGGTCAAAAGTCCTGAAGTCTTTCCAATTTGACAGAGCAGGGCTGAGACCTACCAAGTGCTGACAGCTGGGGAACAGAGCACTGCCACCTGCAACACTGCTGTGCACTGATGCACTTTGGACAAAGTCCTTCCAGTCACAGAGAACAGTAATTCCAATTACGTCCCTCCACGCATGTACACTAGTTTTCAGACAGAAATTAAAATGCAGTGAGTGAACACACAATGCACTTGGGGCAAGGTAATGAAACATCTGTTTGCATGCGTTCTTGGTGGAAAGAGAGCATACAATCAACAAGGGAGACTTTTGCATCCAAAAACTGGTGTGATTATTTGCAGCAGCTAACATCAGCCCTCTAACTTAGATGCTTTACTCATATGCCCCTATATAAACAAGTGAGCCTCAGGTGGGTGATTTACAGCCTTCCAATTAAAAGCAGATTTTTCCTTTCATTTTAACAGGAGCTTCAAATACAGATCGAGGTGTGTGAAGTTGACCTGTGTGACTATTTTTCTCCCTCCCCTCTGACCAGAACTACTATGAAAAGTAGGGCACAGGGAGCAGAGGCCACAGTTTCAAAAGGTGAATACCTAGAGCTATGTATATACAGCTATTTTCGGGCACTTTTAACTGGGTGGCCTGATTTTGAGAAGGTCTGAGAATACACCACTCCAACAATGTACATGCTCCATAACTTCCAAAAAAATAAAATCTGACTACCTGCTTTGGTGTTGAATTGTAAATACCCAGTTTTCTACTCAACAACAGATCTACAATTTCTGTTAAAACAAGCCTGCACAGATTGCTTGGCATCAGAGACTCACTATATCAGAGTATGTGTATGTATATCTGGAAAAGAGGTTCCTGCCCAGAAAAATGTGGCATCTAAAGGGAAGAGACAGCCAGATGAGTGTCAAGAGAAGACAATGACGTACAGGGGTGACATGCTGTGCCCAAAGTCACGCAGGAAGTCAGAACCGGTGACAAGCAGAAAACCCTGAGCCCCAGATCAAGTGCCTTACCCGTTACCTCATACTGAGCCTCTCTCCTAGTCACAAAAGATGCATGCAGCTGTTCAAGGAGTATTTCTAAGACAGACAGAATGTGATAAAAAAAGTTCAGGGAAAAGAGAAGTGTGCTGTGATCTGTTCTGTAATATCCCCCAAAATCAGAAAGGAGTACACACAGCAGCAACAGCATCTCATATAATAGCTAACAATCAAACATGAACAATTCCAATTACATGCTGGCATGAAAATATCACAGCTAAAAGGTATTTCGAGCATCCCGAGGGAATAGTTCCTGTACTTCAAAAAAGACTGTTAGGAGACAGATAAATTCAGGAGTTGCAGCTTGGCTCATACAGGAGTTCTCTCTTCTAGGGGAACCCTGCAAAGACTAGTTTCTGTACAAGTTTTAGATTTGGAGTTAAATTTAAGAATCTAAGGAGGAGGTTTTAAAATCATGGAAAAAAGCCAGGTGGAAGTGGTTAAAGAAATGAACTCCAGGGTCTGCAATATCTGAAGTTCAAACATTATTGAAGAAACCTGTAAGTCATTTGAGACAGCAAAGAAAGCTGAGTAGCAGATGGGATCACTAACTAGATAGAGCACCGAGTAGCATGTTTACCTCAGTTTTGGTTTAAATTCCTTCAGTTTAGATTATTACTTGTAAGATATGTAGGGAATTTTAAAGGTTTTTAATCTTAAAACTAAAAATGCAATGTAAAAAGGTTAGTTAGTGCCTAGTCACAGTGATTATCTATTATCATCTTAAGCATAATTTAAAAAGTCAGATCTTGAATTCCAAGGCTGTAAGATCACAGCTTTTCAACATGACATCAGAGAATTTAGTTATTTTTCATGAGGTTAAAGTTTAAAAAAGGCTAACACAGCTCCAACCATACAATACCCTGCTAAAAATGAAATTTCCATTAAATAATGCTCCTAATCTTTCACCAAACATTACAGAACATGATGTAGAGCACTTTTGTATCAGAAGCAATTCTTCACAGATAAGTAAACAAAGCAATACAGCTGCTGAAAGAACTCAACTGCTATACCAAAAATCTATTCAGTGATTTATTTCAAGATAGACCTGCCAGCTATGTAGGACACAAGTTGGGAATGCAACCTTTACTTTTTCAAATCTTTCTAAAAAGACTCAGAAGTGAAGGTTTCAGAATGACTAGCTCTTTTAGAACTTGCACTCAAAATAACAAAGAACAGGAAAAAGAGGAAGTCACAGCCCTGGCCAGACTACTGCTTCCAAAAAAGAATCCATTAAAATCAATGCTAAAATGTCTCTTAAAGCTTTATTTTTTTTTTTCCCCAGAGGAGAGTCGCACTTCCTTCCAAGGGAGATATCACTATCTATACTGAAGAAAATAACAATCTCTGCAAGTCACCTCAGCAACTGCTAGTTGCACAGCAGCGCACCAGGTTCAAGATGAATCTGGGAGCAGGTTGCCCAGAGAGGTCGTGCAGTCTCCATCTGTGGAGATATACAAAGCCCAACTGGACACGGACCGGGGGAGCCTGCTCTAGAGGATTCTGCTTTGAGTGGGGAGACATACTATAGGATCTCAAGAGGACTCTTCCAACCTCAATGATTCTGCAAATCTGTGAGCTTTGTATTTCCACAAGAACTGAGTGGTTACAGTGTCAGTCTAGGACATTCAAAGTCCAGGTTCAACCCCATGCTTTCCCTCAGACTATAAGTACAACTCTTGCATAGTTAGTAGCTCTCCTCCACCTCAGTGCCTTTAGTGGCCCCAGACTGTGGTAGCAGAGACATGAAGTGTCTTTCCAACCCATTCTCGGGAGGTTGGATGAAAGTGCTTATCACTCAGACACTTGACTCAATAAAGAGCAAGCTACGGGACTTTCAGAAAGCCTAATGATGGCCAGATGCCCAGTTTTAGACACTTCAGATAGGGATTCCCTTTTTCAGGAAGCATGGAAAATTCACTATCAAAAGGCCAGGCAAGGCATTAACTTGGACATCTGAAAGATAATCACACTTAAAATCAGGCTCTTTTTAGAACATGGGGCCCTACTACTGCAGAACACAGTCACCTCAGCAACATCTGCCATTTTCAAAGGTGCAGGCAACACAGGGAGCAAGATTCAGCACTGTGCAAACTGGAGTCAGCAGAGCACGTGGTCATCCTCCCTTTAACTCAACTGTCACAGATCTTTAGCTACACAGTTCTTGTAAGTTCTACAGGGTTGAAATGAAGTGTGAACTGAAGATCAGAAATAAAGACTATACTTAATTTATAGTTACTTTAAAACTATAATTCAAATAAAGGTAATGACCACCTGAATCCAAAACTGGTCTGTAAAGAAATGCTAAATTTTCTTTTGAAAGACTTTTAACAGCAGCAGATTTCTCCTGACACACATACTCAACCCCCGCAGAGTTTATGGTATTCTTTTGGAAGAGGTAATCCCTTCCACTGAACGTAACTCATCACATCAGTTTTGTACCCTGTGACAAACTGGGCTCTCTAGTTACAGCTAAAGACTAAGATATTCTTTTCTTCGTAGTGACTTCCATTTTGAAATTCCAGAACAAAGAAGATGTGCCTCCTAAGACCTCATGCTATTTACAGATGTACTACGTCTTGTTTGAGTTTTCTAAGTGCTCATGGCCTCGGGATATGACATGACAGCTGCAAAGCAGAAACCACAGTTTAGCAGGTGAAAACAAGGACAGGGGAAAACCCACCACACTGTCTGGAGGGATCCAACTTTTTTCTCACTGCAGATCGTTATGTGCGGGAATACAGAGGCTGATCTACTTAGGCCAGAACAAGAAGTTAGCCAGATACTCAGCTCTCCTGAGATCTCCCCCGCTAAATACAAAGTTGGTTCAAGGTCTCTGTCATGAAATTTCTGATGATGAGATAGAAATAAGATTAGATGGGAGGAGGGGAGGGGGGAAAGGATAACATGGGGGACACACAGGGACAGGGGATATATGGTTACCTAATACACCAGTGGCCAGTGAGAATAGGTGAAGCTTGTCCTTACCACATTCCTCAACTTTATTAACAGCTTCTCTTTAAAGTGTCAGTCTTAACTGAATACAAACCTACTTTTTTTCTTTTTCCTCCCTAAGCATTTACTGCTTTTTCTCATCAGTTTGACCAGAGGAGGCCAAAATACATACAAGACAAACAACTTACAAAAACTGGATGCTCTCCCGAACATATTGTTCTCATAGAGATAACAATACTGATAGCAATTTAAGAAAAAGAATCCTCCTTCATCTCTCTGCTCCTAGAACAAAATCTCAACCACTTCCTTAGAGCACAGGTTTCCCTCAGCACCTCTTCCCCCACTCACAAACAGCAATAACCACTCCAAATCAAAATCCTTTTAAACTAATTGAACATTTGCTCCTAAAGAGATTCCAAAAGACAAGGGAGAGTGCTGCAAATTAGTAGTCTTATTTTTACATAAAGACACTGCCAATGGGGTCAGGCAGGTCAGGTGCAAACAGTATGTCTACAAATCCACAATTATAAAAACAGAAATTGATAGGCTTCCTATCTGCCCATCAAGATAGTGATAACGCAATCACAATGGTAATTCCAATAACACCCCATTAGAACATAGTTCAGCAATGCAATTCCTCCCAAGCAGAATCATCTAACATATGAAACAGTTACTTCAAGAGCTGCTCTAGATTTAAACTCAAAAGACAATAAATGTTTCAAGAATACGACAGTAACAGAAGTAGAAAGGGAATAAAAGACTAACTTAACGCTACAGTTACAATGGTTAAAATGATAAGATACTGGAATTATTCAGGTTGAAAAGGCATGACTTCTAAACATGGGAATACAACTCAGATGATGCCAATTAAAGGCAATAGTCTATGTCGGTTAACTAGCCAACACCAGAAGGTGCATTTATGTTCCTCCTAGCAATTAACTTGTGCAATAGGCTTCCAGTTTCTCAAAGATCTTAGCTCTATTTACAATTTAATTTCTTTCAGTCCTTTCCAAACCCTATTTTTCTTCTTCCGTAAATCTCCCCCAAATTCAGCCCTCAGGATTGTTACGACAAGCTGCTTTGCACAGTCTTTTCAATTTACCAGCATGCACAAAAAGACAATGTTTTCCAGAAGACTTCTGGGAGTGCTCACTAGAATAAATATGCTCCCCATTAAATCACCATTGTATTTTTAACCAGATGCAAACCTCTTCGGTGTACACGGAAAAAGAAGAGCACAGGATTCCAGAAGGCAATCCTATGACACAGGAATACTTCAGTGTTTGCGCTTCCACGGAGAGACAGAACGCAAGGGGCCCTAAACCACTTCTTCAAACCTCACATCCAGCCTCCAGAAGCCAGCTGCCTTCTCCTCTAGTCACAGCTGTCAGGGAGAGTAGGTATTGGCCTACCTTGCATGTATGCCTCTATCTGCCGAATTAGCTCATAAGACTTGGATCGGTCCAGAAGCGTACGAATAGCCGGAAGAGGGTCCAGGATAATGGTTTCTGGATGAGCATCAATATACTCCTGCAAAACAAATACATAATTTAAAAAAAAAAAAAAAAAAGGCATTAGGTTGGCTGAATAGTGTGGAAAAATAATGAGATAGGAAAAGAATAGACAACGTTAAAAACCTCACTGTCCAGCTTCTCTTCAAGGGGAGACAAATGGGCATTGGCAACACAGGAAGTCACCACACAGTCTAGACACTGACATTTGAAACAAAGATGTGACAGCTAACTCTTTTAGGACGGCAAATTTCTCCTGTGGATTCACCATCAGGAGCGAAACCTGCACTACAACCATATCAACTCAGAAGGGAGCTAGTGGCAAAGTGCCACAGTAACAGCTGTGAGCTGGGCTGAGAAAAGCAATTAGGAGAAGAAAAATGACACACTGCTATCTTGGGGGTCAGCCTTGCATTGAATTACTGCACGTGAACATCACTGTTCTGAACTGTCTGAACTAAGCTCAGAACTACATCTGGTTTTTTTAATGTTGTTATTATTGCTGTCCTCTAGCTGGGCTGAAGGCAAGAGCTGGACGATAAGGGCTGGAATTGTTTTTGGCAGAGCTGAGGAGATTGCTGCTTCACTGTGTCTTCACTGAGTTTTGAACGCATCCTCTAAGTTCACGCTCTCCTCTCCTGACTACAAGATCAAAGCACAGTTAATGTTCTCATGGATCTTCATCTTAGGAACTCAATTCCCCATTCCCTGAGGTCATGACTGCACTACTGCACCTTGACCATGAACACAGACACAGCTGCCAGGTATTGCCCTTGTAAACCCAACAAAACTTCCTTCTCTTTCTCAGAACAAAAGCTGATTTTCTTCATCATTGCCCCAACCTGGTCCCATAAAGTCAACAGGACAAACAAGCATCCATCTTACCCTATCCAAAATCATAGAAACATTTCCAAAGGTAGCACCTGCCTTTGTTTTACCCAACTTCCCAAAGCCATCTTTACATTTCCACTCATTTCTATAAATCCATTCATGCAAATGCATGGTAAATGCTTCTGCAAGTAATGGACTTCTATGAAGTCCTACTTCCTCAAGTTGGTTACTTCAGAGAACAGAAGATACTTAGGAGTATGATGAGGTGGCCTCAGGCAATGCCCTTTGCTAGACACTGAGCTGGAGAGAAAAGAATGGTATCATCTGTTCCTAGCATGTGATTTCGCTCCAGATACTGACTGGGAAAGCAGACTTCCTCCTCACACTCCTCCTAGCACTGGCAAACTGTTGCTTTCTGCTGAGTACAAAGTCTGAACTTACGGCTTGCTAAAAGGGGATTATTCTTTTGAGGCTAAGAGGATCCAGTACTGGGGTTTAATAAACCCACTACATCACCCACAACACACAAGTAGCTTTCCTTCACAGGGCATGCACTCTTCAGTGGCAATACGTGTGTCTGACATATTTAATAATCCCTGAAGAACACAAAGAGCAAATTCCCCAAAGATATGCTCAACCTTGCTGCCACTTGGGAAAAGTAAGGGATAGAGCCTTTTGCATAGTCAGTCATCAAGACTGTCAGACCCAGCTGTTGGCTCACCCTTGCAGTTTAGCCTGGATAAAAAGCCTCTTTGGCTCACTGGAGCAGAAGCTGGGTTCATTTCAAGTCATTAATACCCAGAACATACAGAAAACCGTTTTCATGAGTCTTCTGCCCCCAGTACTTCGAGTGTCTCAGGCAGAGCAGTCAGCTTTCAAATACAGAACAGATTTATTTATTTTTTAGGAGATAGAGTAACTTGTTGCCTAATGCATCTTAAACATCTACGTGTGTCTATGCATATGTACCCTTTTACGCAGTAGCTAAAAGACACCTTGTGGAGCTAGGATGATCCAATGATTAGGGCATTAGCTTAAACTTGCTGATCATGAAACTGTACTCAGGTATCTCAACATATTTAAAGCATAACAAGGCAACTCTTTTAGCCCCCCTATGTCTCAGCGTAAACGAGGGAGGTATCACAGTGTGCACCTTCATGAGCACATTACAGCCAGCTGATACCCTGGTGGGGCAGTGGGTAAGCAGGCATGGTAACCAGACTGAACAAGCCACTGCTCTGAAATGTGACCTCAGCAGAGATCTGACAGCAAACGTCCTGTGGTGTTTCTGATGCATGTACTAGTTCTTCCTTTCACACTGTGGTGACCACCTCTCCGACTTGACTGGTCTCCAGGTCCGCCTTGAATTCAAGCTCCCCGTACTTCCATCTCAGCCCAGCCCCTACTCTGTACAAACTAATTCTTCCCCTCACACGTACGTTCCTCCTGCCTCTGGCCTCCATCCCCTTCACTCCCTTCCAAGGAGGGCATGATTTTTCCCTCTCCTAGCTCCTTATGCACCTTCCCAAATCTTCCTGATGCTCACCTCAGCATTGAGGACTGTTCTCACTTCCCTGTGCTAGGTGTGTTCCACTTGTTCTTTTGGCTCGCTCTGAGTACTTCCAGAGGGAATCTTGCTTTTTTATGCTTTCTGTAGGGAACTTCACAGTGCTTTATTTATAATGATAATAGCTCTAAACCGTATTAAAAGATCATCCAAGCAGTAAGCTTGACACAGCATAATGAAGATTAACAGGAGTGAAGGCATGATCCCAAGGCCATTTTACACCAGACAACATGTCAACAGAAGTGAGCATCTTAGCTAACTTTCCAGTGACTGATTTCTCATTCTGTTGCCTTAAGGAGCCTCCAAAAAGCTCTGTACAGCAAACATGAAATAACTGATGAAGATGAAGCAGGTGGGGGCTATTTTCCAGAAGCAAACTACTGTAATGTCAAGAAGAACTGCACTGAGTCTAAGGCGACAGCCCCTTCACACAAACACAGAGAAGCCAGAACATGAGCTTTCCTTACAAAGTAAGGACATTTCTCAGCATCAAACCTATTTCAGGTACTATTCTCCAGCTCTTCTCCATTTACAGGCTTCGGTACTCAGACAGCACAGGAATCATAAAACTCAGAGACTATCAGCAGGGCAGAGAAGAATCTGCATCATCTGAGTAAAGGAAAGGACTGGGACCTGAAGTAAGTATCTCCTAGACACTTAAACTGGGGACTGGCTACAGGTGTCATTTTAACTGAATCCAGAAACAGCCCCCCCTTTGAAGCAAAGGACTCTGTCAATGCAGAACAATGTATTTGTATGGGGCATCTCTGAACACAGTTAACTAGTGAAGCTGTTTAGGGGGACACAAGCATCAAAATGCTCTCAAGTCCTTATAACTCCACATCTCTTCTCATGGTATTGTGTGTTGCTTGGATTTCCAGCACAAAGCATTAACTCTGCATTCAAAAACAGAACCATCAAGTTACACCAGGATCCCCAAAGCAAATCACTCAGCCTCCCCTTGGGCATGTACACTGCCAATGCTTTCCCAGTCTCCCACAGCTCGAGCCAGTACATCACCAGCACATGCAAAAGAAAGAGTTCCAGTATCTACGCACAGAAAACAACTTAAAATAAATACATAATTTAAAATTCCAAACCTTAACACCAATTCCCCACAACAGGAAATTACAATAAGAAAAATCAATTTTGTTATCTTCACAGGAACAATTATGGCAGCTGATGTGAAACCTTTCATAAACGTTGATTCTTTACTAGGAACTGCTGCATGCTCAGGCATCCCATTTTACTGAATATGTAATTGTGAAGATCACTTAATAGATTGGAAAACTCTTGATGTAGCCTAAGCAGCAGCACTCTTCCCATGGCACAGAATGTCTCCACTACCAGAAGTACAGATCTGGATGAACATGAAGGGTTTGTGTCTAAGAATTTTGACAGCAGATGAGCCACTACAGATATGAACTTGAAAATGGAGCAGCTGCAGAAGGAAAAGAGAAACACCGAAGCCAAGAGATAGCTTTCAGTACAGCACAACCTTTCAACTTTGAATGTTGTCAGTCCCACAAAGCAACTCTGCACTCTCCTTTGGTGTATTTACCAAAGACTGGTAGGTATCCCAACGGCAGACTTCAACAACCCGGGCAACAATCTGGATGATATTTGGGCTTCCCAAGAGTATTTTGAAAGGGCTTTGTCCTTGGGCTGCAGTTCAGCTTGACCCAGACAACGTCTATGTTTTCCTCTTTCTAATCTTTGACATAATAAAAGCAAACAAGAAGAAACAACGACTTTTAGCAGATCCTCCTTTGTTTGTATTCCAGGTTTGGCATTCAGTCATGCTCTGTACCAGCCCTGTTACCGGCAGAAAGCCAGCAATGAAACCTGAAATCAGAGAAAGATCAAGTATTTCATGTTCCCTATTAAATACCTCTGGATATAACCCAGAGATTTTAAAAAAACCCTTTTCTTGAGAAGCCTGTGTATAGATGACAATAGAGTTGTATGTCATTTTACTCAAAAAGGTAGCTAATGATTTTTAAAAAAATACATTTTAACAGAAAGTTGATACAGTATCTACTGCAAATATTAGGTCATCAGATGATAAGAGACACTCACTGACTCATTGAGTTGGGTCTTGAACAAATACCCATCTCAAAACTGTTTGTCTTTAAATCTAAGATTCCCGCAGTGGTTGGGAGGGATGAGGGGGGCGGCAAGGGGAAGTGGGGATAGATCTTCTTTGTTACATTTCTATACACTGTGTATCTCAAAGCAGCTTTCTGAGTACTCCGCTTCCCTGTTTTGCCTTCAAAGGTCCACCACTGCTTCATCTTTCAAATACTTACCCACAGGAAGCTGTCCTACCAGTCAGTACATGACAAAATGACAAATTTTTAGTTAGTTTTGCCTGCTTATGAGGCTCTTCCAACAAATGTAAGACAGTATTATTTTTCAAATGGGAAAACCACAGGTATTGGTTTGTGAATTCAGGTGCAAATAGACAATTTCAACTTTGTGTCTCACCCTGTCCCCCCGATAAGAAAAAAATTACTAAGATTTGGTAGTTTCCTTTGGTTTTTCACTTGCCTTTTCTCCGGAAAGCACGTGAAAAGAAATTGAAAATTGAAAGTATTTTCAGAGTACAAAGCTGAAAACCAGGAACAGAATGGGCTAGTATCTTTAAAAAAAAAAAAAGTATTAAAAATCCACTGGCATGTTCTCCAGGAGCACAGGAGCATATACCCTCCTAAGACTTCTGAAGAAAGCAATCACTGCAGCAACAACAATGCACTTCTCCCCTTTCAAGCAAGAGCAATCCCCTAACTTCTTCCCTTCCAAAATATCTCCCTAATTTTCCTTCTTCCCAGTCCCAAACCCTTCTAAGGAAGCTTCTGAATAAAGAATTGAAGAGTCCTTCCTGGACAAATTCAGAGTGGGAGAGTCAACAGTTGGAGGGCAGGGGGGAACACTTTAAATTTCCATCAACGTCACAGCAGAAGCCTAGGCATAAAACCTGCCTCAGATCTATCTTTTCAAGGAGGCTAATGCAAAGAGAATCTGTTCAGAGAAAGCTCTGAATGACAAACTAATAACCCTATTGATTTTCCATCACTTGAGCCATCATCTTGAATGGAACAGACTAGTATGAAGCTGCAATGAATGAAGCTACTTAAGCCCCTGTACAGCTAGGACAGGCAGCTGCTCAAAAACTATTTTTCTCTAATCAGAGCATAATAAAGATTCCCCAGTCAATATCTTACACAAGCCAAAACATACTCACTTTTCAAAGTCATAAACTTCGTCTAGAAGGCAGGAACTGGGGTAGTTTGGCTCTCTTTCTTACCAGGAAGACAGGAACTGGAGCACCAGCAAGTGAAAGAGACCTTTCAGGACTATGCCTCTTCCCACCTGACTTCTCTCCATGTTCCTCTGGTCAAGAAGGAACCACCAAGGACTGTAACAATTTTTTACTAGACAACAAATGAACTATATTCAATCAGTTCAGCCCAGTGTTACAGTGGGTAGGAAGGGAGACTAATCATCATCTCTACAAACAACCATCATCCCCAAAATAAGGATCTAAGTGTCCTACAAAGCAAATGGAAAGATTTCTCTTTGCACTTCATGCACTACACTAGGTGCTGCATGCAGTTTTCATTCCAGCTTTGGATGAGATCACACGGCACTCATCACTGATCATCAATACAGTGGAGAACAGTTTGCACCCACCAATACTATCCTGAGAAACTACAGTCCAGACCACATCCAACTAGCATGAAGACCTCGGAAAGCTCAGCCTTAAAGGTCTTCTGCAGCTAAAAAGCCCACTGACAACAGCCAACTCCTCCTTGCCATTTTCAGAGTCTCCTGTAACAATTATTTTTTACAAGGCCATTGAGAACAGTCATTAAACAGCAAGAGAAAAAGGGCATGCTAAGAGGCTTCCTAGTCGATTAGTACTCTCCACCAGATCGTACAACAGTTTGTCGCAGACTCCAGAGAGCAGGCACACAGACCCATGTACACGTGAAGCCAACTTCCTCCTCAGCTCTTGCAGATGAGATGGTCAAGGCCTCTACAATACAGCTCTGAATAAAAGTGATTCTTACAAAAGGTCATAAATGTAGCCTGGCAGCTCGTTCTTCCTCCTGTGGTCAAGGATTCCTTGCTCTCTGCTTCCTGAAAGACTGCTTTATGGAGCCAACAGTAAGACTGGTGCCAGGTATCATCTTGCTGTTACATTTATATTCAATAGCAGGAAAACTAGCATCATGAATTTTGCACTGTTTGGTCTGGTTAAGATCATCAGAACTTTTTTGGTCAATTTAATAAACAATAAAGGAACCACACTATTTCCACTGGTGTGTGCAGCTGCCAGAAATTGCACGGTACTTACGCAATATCACACACACATAAGCTCTCTTGCAAGGTCATCACTTTACATTTTCTAAGTTGCTCATTGATTTTAGTTTAAAAAGAACAAAACAACAACCCCACACACTTTATGCAAATGGATTCTTACAATTTATTTTTTCTATAATATACTTAATTTCTCACAGTTTTCAATATCTTAAAAATAATACAGGATAGATGGAGACAGGCAGCAATTTCCTGCCAGTTTCTGCCCTGTACACAAAATTACATGAGAACATACTCTTTAAACACACTTTGGCATGTCAGTCAATGCTGACAGACTTCTCCGCTCTGCTGGTTCCTGGGTACACGTTTTACTACAATGCAAGTTTTCTGCATGCCAGCGATGTGGCAGAATTCAGTCACCTGCGGAATCAGAAGCCCAAGGCCTTGGTTTATTGGGGAGAGGATATAATTCCTGCCCACAGGGATCCCTGCCCTCTATCTCATTCACTAGGAAAAGATCCTCTCCCAGTTTGGAAGGCACTGGGAGAGGATCTTTTTCTAATGAATGAGTTTTGAAGATACTGAGAGATTATAATTCCATATCCACAGTCAGAGATATGTGTAGTCCAGTAATGGAAACCTACATTCTAGTTCAACTACATGGTTGTGGACAAGGCATCCACTGGGCTATGCTAAAGAACTATCTGTAAGACAGACCATCAGACATCAGTGTGACTGTTGTAACTTGGTCTGTAAATCAGATGTCATCACAGCTACTACAAATTCATACCAGAGCTCCAAACAGAAACAAACAACCCCCAAGTCTTTGACAGCCATTCTGAATTGACTTAAAGGGCTTCTCATATTAATCTCAAGAGGGAGTTAATACAATTTCCTTTAATATACAGCTTGCAAAACAAAAGCAAGGATGCAAATGGGATGGTCTAGATCACATAATGAAACTGTGGAAAAGCATGTGACTGAACCCACATTCCAGGATCCCTCTCTAATTCTTTAGGCATTACATTGCACTTCTTTGCAGGAAGATAGCATCCTCAAAAAGAACAGATAGATAATACAGTACTTACTGTACAACCAAGAACTAATGACAGGGAGAGAAAAATGAACAACAAGTTCTCCTCTAAAATTCTTGGCTTTTTTATTATTTTCATTTGTGGTTAAATTTAATACCCCTAAAAATGAAGGCCTTGAAGGCACCAGCCAGCTGGATCCAAGCATTTTGCAAGAAGAATTAAACAAGTTTCTTAGCATAGTCCTGCAACAGCCTTTCTAGAGTACGCCTGGCCGAAGCTTGCTGTTGTGAACACAGCAATGTTAAACTGGAATTAGGCAGAGTGTTCAAGAAAGACTAAAACCACCATCAACAGGCACATGAAATGAAGATGAAAACGTAGAGTCCTCCTCAAAGTATGAGCAGAACTTACCACCGTCCTCTGCACAGAAGACACTGGTATAAGACAATGCTCTTTATCCGCAGGGTGCTTTTCACCCAATTTCTTTCTTTCTTATACGGTTCACATTGTTAGTTGAACAAGTTCAACTGTATTTACCAATCAAGTCAGGAGACAGGGAACTATTTCTTCTCCATCTGACTTGCTCAGAAACTTATCCTCACTTCCATCTGTCTCTACTACAGCTCTGAAAAAATATATATGGAGCATGCATTACTGTAGAGAGAGGCTTTCTCATGATACACTTATTTATTAACATACCTACTGACAATTAAAGAATGATGACTTACATGCAGCACATGCCCCAGGTGTGTGAACAATATCTTTGCTTTCTACAACACTTGACACAGAATCCAAATTTTCAGCATTATCACAGTAATAAATAAAAAAATTTCAACTTCCCATCAGCCTACTCCAAATTAGCTTCAGAAGAACCACAGTATTATTTTTGTGTGGATACTGATATTTACAGGAGAATTATGAAGTCCTTTATTAAGAAATAGAGACCAATTTATGAAAGGGTGGTGATGAGCTGAGAAACAGAAAGATGTAAGTGTTCTACAGCAACAAAATAGTGGCAATGATAACAGACAGAAGACTGAGTTTCAACCCTATCACCTAGTCTCTGGATTACAGTTATTTCTCTTTACTGTAACCCAAACGTGTTCCAGTCCAACTTGTTTCCTCTTTTGTACTCTGTTATTCTTAGAAGGCAGGAGACAGATCTGCAAAAATATCTAGTGTAACTGAATGCTTTTGTGGTGTGCAGCTATTTAAATCCATTTATCACTATGCAAATCCTACAGAAAGAATCTGACATGCTGTATCAAATACCTCTGTCAGTACTCTCCACGACTCCCTGGGATTAACAACTATTCTCACCTCTCCACATTAGTTAGCGTGTCACAAGAAGCACATCCTCCATCCAAATCAATGACCTGATAGCTCACCCATTACTGAACATGCTGTATGAGATTAAGGCCAGGCTGCCAACAAAAAAATCAGGCACAGGAGACAGGGCAGGTGATGTTAATACAGATGAACTCAGCAGTATGGGAGAGAAGACCTGTGTCAGGAAACACAGAGAGCAGTAAGATTTGTTTGCCCTAAATCTTAAGGGAAGGTTTCTTACTGGTTTCCTTCAAAGGCCACTAAAAACAAAGCTCAGCAATTTCCAAGATTAACAAAGAGCAAGAGCTGCAGCAGAGTCCTAACAAACAACACAGCACAGGGATGCTATTATGCAGATTCCTTTAACAGGGGTTCACCTTGAATGTAGTAACACTCTTGATTTATTATTTCTAATTGGATGGAGAGGAGAGGCAAGGCTGAGTTGTCAAACTTGCACACAAGGCTATACTCAAATAAAGTAGGATTTTAGGGCAACATGAGTTTGGTTGTTTAGCTTTTATTAAGGCTATGTTTTAAAACTGTTTGCAATAAGTTGCTCCACAGTTTTAACAGAGGAGGACTTAACCAGCCTGTGAAACATGGGAATGTTTCAGTAAATTCACTGATACAGACAATCACATCTTGGAAAACAGCAACTGCGGTGAAACAGAAGCAGAATGCACTGCCTCCAAAATCTGATGAAGGGCCTAACCTATGGTAAGTGAGCAATACGGGAATGACAAGGAGGCACGTACACTAAGAGGTGTCAGCTGCGGACAGGCGTATAGCCAGAGGGGTCCCAGTGCCACATACCATGGGACTTGAATACAACTATTTCTCAGCTGCTCTGAAATGAGGCAGCTCAAGTAAGATTTGCAAGCACTAGTGAAGGTTATAATATTGTCCCAATAAGAATATCCCTGTAAATCAGGGCTCTGAAGCCCTTTCTGATGCGTGTAACTCTAGAAACTTCCACTGGGAGCATGGACTACCAGAGTGCGTAAGCCTCCTGGGAGCATACCCAGTTTTCTCATTAGTTTGGCTGATGCCTTCACAATAGTCAACAGACTCAAACCTAGCCAGGTTTGAGTCAACAGACTCAAACCTCCCCCCATATCCCAATCCCGTTATGGTTGAGGGCTCAAGAAGTCTGGGAGCAAGCAATCACTGAAATTTACACTGAAACAAAAGAGCCCTTCAGCTTCCACCCCGAATTCAGGCTTACAGCCTAACATGATGCAGGACAGCATTCCTCTAACTGCTGTCAGCTCTTGAGGACTGTGGAGACAGCCCTAAGCATGCAGGTTGGATTTAGCCTCTAGGGTGAAGAAACAGCACCAGGTGAGGAACTGATGCCGTTGTGCATGACGATAGCAAATAGATTCAGTAAGCCCGACAGAAATGTACAATTTCTTCAAGTTTTGCAAAGCTTTTGCCTACGGTCTCCTGTTCCTGCACCCGTCACTCTGTACACTTTGGAAAAAAAAAAAAAAAAAAGTGGAAATTTGAGATCTCTGCAGTAGACAATTCTGTACTGAAACTGAATTACATCCTAGTTTCTGAAAAAAATCCAAGCTGCACTATATAAAATACCTTCTTCCTGACAAAAGCTTAGAAAATGGAAATGATATCCCCACATACATTTCTTATTTTTATGCTGTATTAACTGTTATATGCAAAATAACAATTTGCCATTTCTAAAAGTTTAAATCAGTAATTCCACCTCATATAGTCTGTGGTTAAAAAATATTGCTGTATTTGATATTATCATTTGAAAGAAAATACATCCTGTAAGATCACTGATATGTTTTAACTTACATAGCTCTGTTGAATTTGAGAATTTTAGGAGAGACTTTGGATGGGGGGAGTTGGGTTTTTGGTTTGTAGTTGCAGTTTTGATTGGGTTTTCATTTTTTCACAAGGGGATGTTTCTGTTGTCATTTTTTGGCCACTGCATCTCTATTCAGGTGACATTATTCTTTTCCAAGTGCTATCAAAAAAAAGATACAACGAGCAAGTCCCTGAACTAAAGAATAAATGGATATTTATCCATAATGATATATGGATAATAAATCCATTAATACTGCTTCTTTCTCACTACTCTCAGAATCTATCCCACAAACTCATTAGATAAAACCCAAATTTTCACTGAGATTTTCTAACATATGTATCTTCAAAAACAAAGTTTTGATATTTAACCTATTAAAAATAATGGATTAAGTTATTTAAATGGTAACAAAAGTACACAGGAAAATGTGAAGGTATCATATTATGGTTACTTTAAGAAATCTATTACGGTAAGGGATTTAGCTTTAGCAGGTCATTTTACTTCTACCAGCCTTCCAGCAGTGCAGCAGCTGTCACACACACAAGAACAGCCCACTAATTCCTCAGCCAAAGCTAAGGCTCTAGCTGCAAAGTACTCTACCTTGTTTCATATCAAACTTCACCTTGGTGGTTAAATGCAGCTTTAGGAATATGCATCCACTGTACTCACTACTGTTTCCTCCAGACCTCACTTCCGTACCTGAGAAAGTATCAGCTGGTGACCTTAAGCTATTAAATAAAATAAGCTGACTAGGTGGAATTCTTATTAAAAATATTCCATATCCATTGAAGAGTTCTTGCTCAGGAATAAAAGGAAGGTGTTTTAGATATTAATTGTACTGCAACACACCAACTGTTGTTCTACAACTGCTTGCACAAGTTCCCTACCAGCACGTACTCCAGGGGACAAGGGAGATGCCACAATATTACACAGAGCTGCTCTCTCTGTGCCTTATAAAGCCTGGCCTTCAGGAATGCATGCAATAACCTGAGAACTGGGAATGAGGAATCTCACGAGTCTTAATCAGCTGCAAGCAACTTAACACATGCACCCTTTTGCTGCTCTGGTCATCAGTTTTTCCCATCAATAGGACAGATATATTGTGAAGGCAAACTAGTTAACATCTGGAACAAAGAGAGACTGCAAGCCGAAAGCCCCTGAAGTCCATCTCTCCATACACTTCTTTGGACACTTACAAGTTTGCAATGGTGTGGGAAGTGGATGCCTGCACTACTTAGTGATGAATAGTCTCTACTGTTCAGAGAACTGGTGCCAGAGGGCCAGACCCACAAGTCAAACCTTTTTGTCTCCTCTGTGTGAGTAATACACAGGTGGGAGGAAGCAGAAACGCTTTGTAAATAGAGCAAAGAGAATATTGACTCCATTAAGTAAAATATTTTCTGCATTACTAGTTGTAGAACATTAAGCAGAGCAAAGAGAACATCACTTCCCAAGAAAGCAAAGTTGTCAAACTTGCAGAATTTGTCTGACCCGTTTTTCCACCTGACACAAGCATATTCCATAAAATTCTGAAAATATATTTTTAAATTTTGCTTCTCTTTGAAAGAGAAGAATATACTTTTGATCAAAAGATATCCACCAGAAGCAACACCTTTTAAAATGATAAAGGTCTTGCTTTATCATTTTCATTGGCATTCAGCCTACTGATAGGAATTCTTTAGGAAAACAGTTCTCTGTACCACTATGCCTTGCATATTTCTGACCTTCAATGTAAACTTGAGTAAAAAAAAATTAATAGGATTCTCAGCACTAGAGGACAGAATTTCTCACAGTAACCTTGATGTTACAGAAATTAGCATTCCAGGAACTGGGAAGACTAGACAGAACTGGGCCAAATTAATTCAGTGGCTTCTGTTGTGGAGAGATGCATGTAAAGGACCCTGCAAACACCTGCTCCTCTTTGTGAACAGCACTCGTGCTCTTGGAATGACATCAGGACAACATTTGGTGGGAAACCAGTTCTTACTAACCTTACCAATACAACATAAAACCTATCCAAAGGTGCAAGTCCATTTTAGACTGACAAAACCGTTTTTGCTGGGCTACCAGTACCAGGGCAGCAGTGAGCCAGGGAGCTCTTTTCATCAAACCCTACCAACTGCACAGGAAACAGATTGAATTCACTGCACCAAGATCATCCTCCTGCTTGAAATGCAGAAGGACTATGAAAAAACCACTTACCTGGAACCTGTGAACCAACTCCAGTGACTGGCTGTCATTCTGGTCCGCTTCAAGGATGACATCTGTCAGTTTATGTATGATCACATCCAAAGGGCCCTGATCTTCAATGGGTTTGGTGAGGTCAAGCTGAAGGAATCAGAGAGAAGCCTTTTATTAATATATGGGGGATCTGAGGTTCTTGTCCTTGCCACCGTCCAATGTGTTGTTGCCATAATGAAGGCATTATTTTACACGCTGTCTTTATTTTGGTATGTTACCCAAATACCTGATAATTTACATTTCACTGAATGTCAGAAAACTTTACTCAGACATTTCTTTCTCAGCAGTGTAGATCTAATTCCATGAAAAAGCAGTGAAGTCATTGGCAAGCACCCTTCATCCAAACACCTTCCTGGGCTTCTCCACCCTGAGCCAACATTTCTCTCTTTCCTGGTACTTACATATACATGCAAAAGGAATGAGCCAACAAAGATTATCGTCACTAATAAAAGGAATGCCTGCTGTGCCCTTTGCGATTGCACAAAACAGCACCCAGGACAGTAATACAGGTAACACAAAAGCAAGTGACTCAGGATATTTGCAAATTCATCTGCTGCAGGGACAGCTATTTAGCTGGTAAGGAGTGTGGCTCCCAGAGCACTCCACTCACAGACTTTGGCACTTAGCTGGATAGGGGACAAAGATTTGGGGTGGAGTGTGCAGAAACTCTGCTCCAGACAGCATGAGAAGGCACAAAAGTGGTGGCAATGCATCACAGGGCTTGGTCCCCAGTACCAAGACAGGGTTCAAGGAGCAGAAGAAGCACCTGTACTGGAAATGGATTGAGTTAGGGATCTTTTGAGTAAATCTTAATGCAAAGAAGGCTACTGGACCTGACAGGATGCATGCAAGGGTACTAAGAGAATTGGCCAATGTCATTGCGAGGTGTTAGATTTATCAGGACATAAATCAAAACTGTGGAGATTCCAATTAAATCAGGAAAAAATAACCACCACAAGGACAGTTTGGTTGCAGCACAGAGTCCCACAGAGGCTGCAGGATCTCCATCCTTCAAGGTTTTCAAAACCTGACTGTACAAAGCCCTAAGCAACTTAGTCTGAATTTCACGTTGAATCTGCTTTTGATGTATTATGGACCCCTCAGGACCCTACCAAATTTAATGATCCCATGAAGCTACTTACCAGATTTGAAGTTTGTACAGTATAACTACCAGAACTGGCTTGTGTTCTAGCCAACACACCGGGCTGCCCAAAGCACAAAAGCTGCCACATTATCAAGCACTGCTCTTCAACCAATCATGAGATCTACTGCATCAGTGGCAACCTTGTAAACTTCAAACTGGGAACATCTTTGAAATGACAGACAGATGTGTGCTCACTGAACTAAAGTTAGCATCTGATTTTACAGTTACATGCGCATTCCTTTTCACTGCTGCTATCCCTTTTATTCAGCTCTGGCAGAGAAGGCAGTGGGGGTCACAGGAGGGAGAGGAGGGCTGGGCAGAAGAGGCTGCTGATGCTCTGTTTCGATAAAAGCCAATCTTCACTGTCTCATTAGCTTGAGTTTTGTCCTAATAAAATTTCCCACCCTACAGAAACGGCCCTGCTTTGAATTAAGGAGTGCCTTAAGGAAGGTAACGGTAAGACAGGATGGCTGGAGCTCAAGCACCAATAAAGTTAAACCAGCAGAGATCTAGCAGCCTTATAATAATTTGCTAGTTGCTAATCTAACTGATGGATGTAGCTGAATTGCTTTTCTTGCGTAGGCACTCTAATCTAGGCTGAGCTTACTTGAGCAGAATAACTAAGTTACCCATGGCACAAAAGCAAACGGAAAGACTGCCAATTCTTCCCAACAGATACCACCTTTGCTTGCCCACTACTATATGCCAACAGTTACAGGTTGAGGCTCTAGTGGTATCTTTGAAGTACTTACATAGATTCTAGTACATCTGGAAAACATATTGTGCATCTGACTTCCAAGGAGACTAACAGAGGCACTGTTCACAGGTGGGCAGCAGACTCTCTACATGCAAAGATCATGCAATGGTAAAGACAAGCAAGACAGACTTGATGTGAATGCTCGGTGATCAGTAAGCTGTGGCTGGGTGAAGCAGTCCACAGAAGGCCTGGCCGTCCTAGCACTTACGTTTTTACTCCCACAAGTAGTGCAGCATGAAGGCTAGGGGCAAGTATAAGTGTCTGTAAAATTAAGAGAAGTGAACTGCCGCTTGGCTAAGGACAGGGAAGGACACGATCTACTTCTGCAACCAAGTTCCAGAAAAATCTGTTAATATCCTTAAAACAAAGATGACCACATTGCTTTTCCCGAGGTTGTTTCAACTGCCTATCACATCTGGAAGGAAACAGCAAAACAAAGGGTCCATTTAATTAGGTCAGAAAGTTCCCAGTTGCCAAGGTACAAAAACGTGAATTAATCCATTTTCAGGACTTCGTTTGAAAAACAGTGAGAAGCGGGTAAGTATTTTAGATTGGTTACCTCTCCACATTCTTCCTGCAGTTGCAGCTCAATCTGCACAGAAACATTCAGAACACAGGAAAACAGTTCTCCCTTTCAGCCTTGACCCAAGAATAGAAATAAGCCTTCAAGGCATATCCAGGCATTTTCAGCACAGTGTTTTCCAGAAGCATAAGACATCTGGGCAAGATAACTTCTTCACAACAGTTGTGCCAGTTAAAAGCAACTGGCGTATTTTGAGAATGAAACCAAAATGCACCCACTTTGCACATTGGAAAGTTTTAAAAAGGGCCCCCACAACAGTGTTCTACTTTCCCTTCACCAGGAAAGCAATGCTAGAAATGACAGCACGCTAAGGCAGCTCCTCCGGTAAGAAGTTCAATGACCACTTCAATTGGCTCAGCAAGAGAGCAGGTACATTTCAACCACATAAACCTTCACGATTTGATCCAGTATTTTGTGGATGGGAGGATCAAACCATTTGCAAGAATAAGTTCTCTGTGTTCTGGACCATGCTGCGGAAAGCAAATATTCCTGGGCTGTGCAGAATTTGGAAGAGATTCACCTTCCTTTTATATACTAAGAAGAAAAAAAAGTAAAAGTAGAAGAAAAAGAAAAAGAAGGGGAAAAAAAAATATTTGAGGGGTAAAAAAGAAGCCTTTTCAAGTGGAGTATCAGACCCAAGCAGAAGTAAGCGAAAGTAGAGTGCAAAATTTCTGATAGCCCTCTGCTGAGACAAACACTGATTCATTGTTTGTCATCAGCTGGAATTTGAGCCCTCCTACTTCCCTTCTCTTTCAGCATCTCTCTCTCCAAACGATCTTTGCATTTGACATGATCACCCAAAGGTTTGTTTTTGCACAGAACTAACACCATAGCAACAGAAGTGAGAGAAAAGATTTATCAGCACCAGCTTGAAAAAACGGAGAGATATGGCTATGGTGCCTTTTCTTCTGTGAAGCAGGCTATAGCCTACTCTGCTTGCCCTTTTTTATATTAAAAAATCCCCAAACAACCAGGTATTGGTTTCATGGGATTTTCACTTACCACCAAAACCCTGTAAAACTCAGGTGAATGACATGAAAGATGACGTCAAAGCTGTACACAGAAAATGTCAGGTCCAAGGCATATGCCTTGCCAGCTCTGACAAATCCATATATGGAAGAAAACAACCCCTAGATAAATGCTCTTATCACAGCTGGCTGCAGCTAGCCTGCTCACCTGCTAAGAGAAAGACTGGCTGGGAATTAAAAAATGCTCCAAGCTTAGAAATGTCAGTTTTCCCCCCCTAGACTTCCCAGAGCATCCACTGGAAAGCAAGTTACAGGCACACAGAGCTCCATCTCTGCCCTCCTCTCCCCTTTCTCTACCCTCCAGAAACACACAGCTGGCGCATTATCCAAATCATTGCACAGGAGAGCAAAAAAAGTTTATTTCCATTAAGCATAATTTGTTTAAAGTTTTGGGGTTGTTTTTCTCCAGAACACTGACAATCCATCTATATTGCAGGGACAGGGCAAGCGCCTGGCAGAGTGCCACAGCTCTCCACTGGTCCCAAATGCAATCCCACACGCATGCATTTCTGGAAGCTGTGTTTAAAAATAAAACTATGTCCAAGTGAAAAAAAAAATCTGGATTCGTTCACTCAGAAGAAAAAACCACCCAACAACCAAAAACCAACAAACAACTGCAAATGTTGGATTTAGCAAAAAGAAATATAATTTATATAAATGATTAAAAATAGTTTTGTATTTTTTGTTTTATTCAGTGTTTCCAGTCCATGTGATAATCAACTGTATTTCAGAATCTGGCTGAGCAGGATTTGTGTTTTTTTAAAAGCTCTTATTCAGAAATAGTTTTTGGATTATCATGCACATGAAATGAAATCTTAATACCAACCTGTTCTGTTCTCTGAACTGAAGACAGATCTGTCCACTGCTATATCCCAGAGGAATTTACAATATGTCTCTCCATTTCTATTTATCCTCACTTTTCTCTCAAAATACTTTCATTTAAAAAAAAAAGGACTCATAAATCTACTCTTTTGCTCCCAGTCTCCCATCAGCTAACAAACTCCACTCACCAGGATTCTGCACCAAGTTCTTGCTATACTTCGGTTTTTATTTGATGCGCTGCTTTGGAGCAACAGAATAGGAGTGCGTGTCCTACACAGCATCCTGTTTAGCTGCAGGTGGAAAAAGCTCATGAAACTTTCACCCAAAGGAGGTGAATGAAAATAAGGAGAAAATCATCAGAGATGACAGGTTTGTTCAGAGCCTTTTCACCAGGCAGATACCACCAAATATTCAGATGTTATCATTTCAAGCGCTAGAAAGCTTAAACAATGCCACAAAAGGGAAAGAATCCATCCAATTTTCCAGTAGGGACCTGTCGATGCTCTGCGACTTTCACGAGTCACAGTCCAAAAGTCCCTTTGTGATAATTTAAACATCTTTCCTCCCTGTGAACCAGACATACAGCACCAGCCTGACCTAACCTCTCTGCTCCCCAACCCCTGAGGCAGTATATAGAATTTTCTACACAAATCTATTGTAGTCTGTTATTCAGATACTCAGTTAAGGTTGCACTGACCGCAAAACATGTGGGGTTTACTTCAATCTTAATTCAGCTTCTTAAACTCCACTGCACATAGACCTCCAGGTTATTTGTCATCATTTTTCCTCTCCTGGGACTACTTTCTACCCTTTACCTTCATCACATGAATTTATATCAAAAGGCTTGTAAAACAAAGCCTGTGAAATTCTCCCCTTCTTCCCCCAGCCCCAATGTTTACCTTTGCTGCCCAAAGCTGAACAAGTCATAATGAAAAAAAGCCATGAGCTTTGGGTTGGAAAGCCAAGTTTTCAAGAAGCTGAACCCTGGCAGCTGATGTATTCGAGAATGCTGTTCTCTCCCCAAAAAACTCAGAGGTGAAAGCCTCTAAAAGTATCTTAAGCACTCTGAAGAGGGAAGGGAAGCTGCAAACATCAACAGTGCCAGGTTCAATGTTTTAACTTACTGTAAAAAATAAAATACGCATGATAGTCCAATTACAGGAGAGAAGGTGCTTGCATTTGAAAGAAAGTGGGGCAGAAATCAGGGAAATGGTTGCGCATGTCCATCCATACATGTGAAACCTACTCACAGAGAGCAACAGCAACAGAACAGAGCAGTGCAAAATCTGCCTGCTCTTCTGGTAAATCACAGGACCAAACAAGACCAGCGTGCCTTCCTTTCCCGAACTAAATCCTGCAGGAGCAGTCCAGTCCTGCCTCTCCACAGGGATGGTGCTCCCACAAACCCTGTGGTCAGGTCTATGCAAGTACAAAGCTGACACGAGTGATTCTGTGTCAAAGCCCACAGAAGGAGACAAGCATACATCAACATATCATGAGGAAAGATGTTGAGTGATCTGGTAGACAAAACCCAGGTATTTTTCACTGATATACAGGCTCTCCATAGCTCCTAAAATATTCACATATTCAAACTAAATAAATATTAGAACATTTAGCTATTTAAGAGAGCTCCTCCTCATCTCTCTGGCCAAGCAAGAAAATTATCTTGGCGGTCGTCATGCGCAGCTAGCTGCTGCTAATGGAGCCAAAGGATACAGAGGGAGAACATAAACCCCTCTGGGCGACAGAAACACCAGCTCTGTCCCACCGCAAAGGACAAACACGGACCCAAACATCAAAGGCTGTAAAGAAAGAGCAAAAAGTTCACCAAGAGGCCCTATTTACTCCCTCCACACCCCCCTTCCCCAGCGCCAAATTAACTTGCACGTCCTGTTGCAGCGGCAATCTGAGAAAGGAAATCCGCTGCGGTGAGGAGACTTCCCCTGCTCGGCTCTCCCCTCACACTGACAAGAGGAGAGAGCATCGCAGCATCGGTAACAGCCGCCACATCGGAGGGGAACTCTTTCCCAAGCAGGAAGGAAACGCAGCTTGAAAATACCCTACCTTTTTGTTAGTCTTCTCGGAACCAAGGAAATTGAAGACAAGCTGAAGAGCTTACCTTTCTACCACTACAGGATGCTAACTCTACAGGTTATCTTTTGCTACCTTAGTTTTAAAGGAACCACCAAAGGAGAAGGAAAGTGTGTCCCACACTGGGATACATTGCTTAGAATCTCAGGTGCCAGCGACATCCCAAGCAGCAAGATAGGACTAAAGGTGAGGAGCAGCACAGCATAAACTATGAAGCCTTGCTGGGTTCCCATTTTCTCAGATACCAAAACTTTAACAACAGAGGAGAAGATTCTAGGTTTAACAGATGGTTTCTTTGCATTTTCTTGTGCTGGTGCCAGAGCGGATTACTTTGCGTTCTGTTTGGCACAAGCTGCCAGAGAGTATGTGTGAGCACATTTTCAGGAGTCACAGGCTGCCACTCCCCTGGAAGCTAGGTATGATCTCCAAAACGTCTGGGAAGTTCTCACTTCTAGCTGTATTCCAGATAAAATGAGGTCAAAGGAATCTCATAGCTTTTTTTACACTACGTGTATAACACACGCAGACACTATTTATGGATCATTTGCCCAACCACTACGTAAAATAACTAGCCTCTGTGCATTCAAGGCTTGCCCTACAGTCACGCAATCCCTCTGGACCTTGGTGAGCATCGCCCCCCCCCCCCCAGCCTCCTCGGCACCCTTGCACAGAAGCAAACAGTGAGCCAGCATTGCTGTCGCCTGTGCAATAACAGTGACAGACAGTGAATCGCGACTCCTACTCAGGGTGCAGAACAACACTGGGACAAGTTACTGCATCTCAGTTACTCAAACCTCTCCCACTGCCCTGCTCTCCTCTGATCCTGGCATATAAACCTCCCCTGAGCATCACCCCTCCTGTTAGCACCAAGTTTTGCCCACTTCTTTAAAAGCAAATGAAGAAATCCCATCTTTGGGGTATGGCTAAAGCTCTTCACAGCAATGATTTTCTTTTTAGCAGAGATTTTTTTTTTACCCAAGGCTGGAACTTTGTTACCATATTGTTTTCAACTTACAGCCCAGTGCAAAAAACCCTGTAACTTGGCTTGGCTTATCTCCTTCTCTCCTGTACAATACTTTGGCAGCTGCAGAAAGTTCTTTCCAGAACTTGCAAAGATGCAGGAATGGCTGTTTCTCAGCACAACATTAAACTGAGAGCTCATGTCCCATTAGGGCTGGACTGCAGTGAGCAGGTTTTGGTAGGCAAGTGGTTAGGCAGTTCAGTCTTGCTCAGGGACGGTCTGAAAGACAATTGCTGATTTTTCCATCACTGCAGGAGGAATAATCGATATTACTCAAATCCAAAAAAGCTTCTTGCCAAGGGTGTCTCCTGAGGACACCAATGCTCCTGGGATTAGGAAGGGCAGCAGAACAAATCCAGAGATTAGCAGAGGAGAAAAGTTGAACAGAAAATGTGTGACATGGGAGGACTAGTGCTCCAAAGGAGGAAAGCAAGTTACAGAAAAACAAGAACCCATGAAAATGAGCAGTTGGTGTCACCCACTGCTGAGACTGCCTTGCTTTATTTTCTGTAACCATCAAAAAGATCATGCTCACATGCATTAGATTAAAAGGCTATATAGGTAATCCCAGTAGTGGAAGGCATGGGAAAATTACAAAGTAGCTCACAAAATTTCTGGCTCACTTCTTGAACTTAAAGGTTTGGAATGAGCAGATCAGATCCAGAAAGACTAGAAAGACTTTACAAGGAAGATTTTTAATGTTTCTTTGAGCAAAGTGGGTCAGATCTAGCATAGTTATTGAACTGACAGCTCAATCAATCCTGTAGAAGAGCGGACATTAAAGGACGAGTGGAATGGAGAAATTATCCATGGAGAACACTCCAATTAATCCAGAATTCAGAAATGCTGCAGCACTTCAGCCAATACAGCCTGGGTAAGCAAAGGGAGGGGGCGAGAGGGGTGCACTTCACTTCTCAGAAGCTTTCAGTGCTTAATTATAACATCATATAAACATTCAAAATATCAAGATCTGAGAGTACTACAAATACTTTTTTTTTTTTTTTTTAAATAACTACTGGATACAGAGAAAGTTAAGATGAAGCAAACGTGTTCTTCTGAAAGTTTCTCTTGGAGCCATGTACATATGCACTGCATAACCTCCCTCCCTTTGGCTGGGGGATTAGATAAGTAGAAAAGCTGATATATAAGAAACATCCCCCAGAAAGCCTGGCTACCACCCTTTATCCTAAGGGCAGAGGAAGCTCAGCTCTAGACTTACACCACACAGCTCAGGCTCAGCTTAAGGATAATTCTTCAGCAGCACCTGTCAAACATCAAGAGCAGTCGGTGCTCCTGTGTGCACTGCTGCACTTCCCAGGCGATCACCATCTCTGCTGTAATTCTCCCTTCAACAAAGCTTCCAGGTGGTGAGCAGAAAGGCGCAGCCAGGCCATCAGCACTCTTCACTTCTATTAGCTACTAGCCCCAGGAGAGCTGGGTCTCTAGGTGCACGTCCCTTTCTCAAGAGACTCTGGATGATGCTGAGTTGTAAGCAAATACAGGTAGCACTCAAAGTACATTTCATCCAGTCTGCTCATGGCTTCACTGAAAGTTTGTGGTCTTTATTGAGTACTAGGGAGTTTAAATACATGTGGAGAGACCAATAGCTGTCAGGGCAGAAAATTTTTATGCTCTTTATTTGCCCCCTGCCTAAACTAATTGGGATCCCTTTTGAAAAATCAAACAAAATTGAAACATATTTCTGTTAACAAAAGATCCTCCTTCATCCAAGCATATTCTTATAGTGTCACTTATGGACATTGTGTAGCTAGTAATGTTTTTGCAATTGTAAAGGATTGAGGAGGAGGAGGAGGGAGAAATACACTGGAATACGACAAGGAAGAAACACAAAAGCTTTAAAAGATTTAGACACCTTAAGGGGGAAATAAAAATGAGTAAGGCTGCTTTTAAACAAAGAGAAGGCCACACTTAAGCTGATCTATATCACATCCCTATGCTGCATGAGCAGAAATCAGAGGAGAGACCATGAAGAGATAGAAGAGATTGTGGAATTCCCTTCCATCCTGTTCCAGCAAGTATTACTTATGGGAGAATGAAGATGCCTTTCAATTACAAAGCATTACTTCACCTTGAAACCCCTGCTCAGTGAGATAAAATGATGAAACTGTTCCTTCCAAGGAAGGAATTTAAAGGCATTTGAAATGGCCTGAATTGAACACAGCCACAAAGATAAAACAGGTAGCCCATGATTTCTCAAACTGAGGAAGAAGGGCATGAGTGGAGATCACAACCATCATGGACCACCCTCTCAGGTGCTGCACTGCTAGAAGGTATTGGAGAAAGGAGTAGAAAGTGAAGCCAGGAGAAAGTGGCTGGGACACAGGCAAGGCTCTAACATGAGGAAGAGGAGCCCAGCGGGTCTGACTCGTTGCTTCAGCAAACACCCTGGCACACAGAAGGTGATCACAATAGTGATGGCCAACAGTTTGTTTTTCAGCAACTGCAAGGTATCTTTGCTTTTTACTTTCTACCATGTCTGACAAAGTCCTCACAAGTGCTCCATGGCTCAACCATGCATCAGATATCCTTTCCCACCCAGGTGAATTGTCTTCACCACAGCACCTGCCCAACACATACAGAGAACACTGGCACAGGCAGAACATTTTAGGTAAAATTCCCTTTAAACGAAAGTGATAAAAAGTCTTCCTTTTGCTGTGCTGTGGAGGTCTGACAATCCCACAGTATTATTTGGACATTGCCAGGCAGTAATGAGAATGAAAACAAGAGGAACTGTATCATTAGGGGAGATTAGATTCCTAAACTCAGGAGAACAAATGCTAGGACTGAGGTTATGGCCCAGCTATTCTGAAGCAGGAAAACTAACATAAAATTTAGTAATACAAAGAATACTACATCAAGCTGGGGTAGTTTAAATTACAGGACAAAATGGTGTCCAGCTCAAGCATTTTTTTTTATGATCTCAGGATGACAAATTGATAAATTAAAGGAAGTAATTAGTAAAGACTGCTGAGCTGTGAAAAGCTCAAGGATTTGACCATAAAGGATGCTTGGCATTTCTTGCAGGCATGCCAAATAGTGAAATATATCACGGGAATACATTAAAAGCAAGATAAAATTGAGATCTCTGTGCAGCAAATGAAGGTGTAATATTAAAGATAAAATAGGAATTGCCTCAAATTTTATACAGATATTTGGCCTCAGTTTTCAGTAAGAACAAAGATGCTGACCACGGGAGCAAGGCAAGTTGGTAAACAAAGATGGGTACAGATATCTCAATGGGTACCAGCAGTCAAAGCCAGAACTCAGAGTGAGATTCACTTCATATCATTTAAAGGAGTTGGTAACTACACTGTAATTTCAGGCTTCTCCTTGCAGTCAGAGAGAAATGAATAAATACCTGGATGTTTTAAATTCATCTAGCCTGCTTTACATTCATATTCAAGGATATGAGGAATTGCACCTGAAACATGCCTGGTCACAGGGAGCCTAGTGGAGTGGCACAGACATCAGATGACTCTGAAGAGTTTAATGTGCTGAGGGGAGGGGAAGCTGCCTCTCTCCCGTAACTGGATACTTAAAAAAAAAAAAAAAAAAAAAACAAACCAAAATACTCTAGAAAACAAAATCCAGTTAACCAAAATGTGGCACAGGAAATCATAGGATGGTGATACAAGGGTTCTGAAGAACTGTACCCATTATGGAGTGCTTCCCAAGGATCAAAACCTCCCAACTATATTAGGGAAAGAATATGAGGGAGAAAAATGACAGCTACTGACTGTTCATCTGACCTAGGACTTTGCAAGCATTTCAGCACATTTGAAGATATTGAAAAATAATCAGCTCTCCAGAGGTAAATAAAAAAAAGTATTAAAACATGACATGAGTCTATGAAAGATGGATCAAACCCATCTAACTCGCTGTATGACCACTGATTCTCTAGACAAAGAAAATGCAGCTATTTTCTCAGACTTCAGTAAAGCCTGCAGTCAGGCAAACTGAAGACAGACAAGGAGCAACAGAAGAACAGCAAGGTGAACGAAGAGCTAAATAAAAGAGAAGACGACAATGGCTTGCACAGTGAAAGCAGCAGTGGCAAACCAGAGAGGGTGCACTACTGGCATTCCTCAGGCACTAGTCTTGTGACCGTTTTATTTAGTATCTTCATTACTGGTCTTAGCACAGTAGGTAGATTACTGATAGACCTTAATAATTACACAGAAGTGTAACTGACACCACCACACAGACAGAAGTATCACGCAGAAGGTAGAATCAGAAACAGGAAAACATGACTAAATACAAAATGAAAGGCTACATGTAGTTGCACCCATGATGCAAAAAAAATCTGCCCTGTGTTCAGGGAAAGATGCTAGTAGGGTTGCTGAACTACAACTGTGACAAAGATAAATTCAGTTTCACCAGGATGAGGGTATTTTGGGCGAGGTTTGTAAGAGTCAAGCTAGTATAGAAAGCACTACTGATACCCCCCATGGAACAGCTGCACCCAGTTTAGGGCATCCGTATCTAGAAATTTAAACTCAAAATGAAAATAAATGCTTAAGAATTCAACCAAACTTTGTAAGTTCTAGGCTCAAGAGCCTAGAAAATCCCTTCCACACTTACATCCCATAGTCATTGGTCCTTAAAATCTACAAACAGGAGCAGTTGGGCTACTGCAGATTCTTAGCGTTAACCACTTTCTGGCAAGAAAAACCTTACTATAATCATAAATACTGCTGCTGCACTTGAGTACTGCTTTACTTTATGCTATAGATGTGCGTTCTGGGGCGCACAGTATAAAGAGAAATCTGCTGCCCAGGAACACGTATGGTCCAGGAGTTCCCTAAATATTCTTTTAGGAACAAAAGAACTAGGAGGTGCAGCAACAGAGATCAAATAGAAAAATCTCAGGTTTCAAATTATTCAAACTCACATTTCACTTCTATCATAAGGAGAGCACTAAGTGAGCAGCACACAGGAAAGATTAAAAAAAGACTATCAGAAACATCACTCAGTAAGAAGCAGGCATGTTGTCATTGAGTTGTAAATCAAGTCTGGCGTGCTCCCTAATTCTGGACTCTTTCCTCACCCACCTTGACTGACAAGCCTTCCTCACCAGATGGAGAAAGAAACTGTAGCTCCTTCCTTGGCAAGGCACCCAGGCCTCACCGGACTTCTGCAAGGATCCTGCAGATACCTTTTCTCGCTAAGATGGCTGCACTGACTTAAAGGAATATCAGTGACACAAAATTAGGTCAGAACTTCATTTTAATTGGTTAATAATAGTTTCAGGTGCTATCTCCCAAGCCTACCATCTGATTGTTTGGGCTTTAAAATGACATTACCTGCTACTACTATTCATTTTCTTTTCCCTTTCACTGTTTGAAAGGCTCAAGTGAACAGGAAAATGACTTCCTATTCAGGGAAGACGGTGAATGCAACAGTAATTAAATGAGCTAGAAAAAGAACAGCTAAAATCGTAGTTCTTACTTCTCACTCAACTCTGTTTACCGGAATCTCAAACGTTCTTGTCACAGCAACAGGTACAACATCCTCAGAAAATGGAATCTATAAATTGTTGGTATGTCTTCCACAGACACCAAATCCCATCCTTAGCATTCATACTAATTTTAACAGGCAAAGATGGGAAGAAGGAAGATAGTTAAAATATAAGAACACATCTAAAGTGTGAAAAGCCTGTCTGTGTAGCTTGTAATATCATGACAGAGAAAACCAGATAGACTCCTAGAAGGTCTCACGTGATAACCTAGTTTTCAAAGCATGTTTGCATGCACTGTCTCCCTGAGCTCTGATATCAAGACACTTGTCTTGACCATCACTCAGCTGTCTGTCAAGATGCCCTAACAATTTCCTACCTCCCTCTGCTGCTTCTCATCTATCAGTTCAGATGATGTTTCATTTACTCTCACTTTCTTTCCTTCTCCACTCTTTTGCACTGGGGTAGCTCAAACTCCTTCCCAATTTCACCTTGGCATCTCTTCTGCGCTGCCTTCACCCGGGCAAGACACATCCTGCCAACTGTCAGAGAGGGCTGAGCCCGGCTCCCCGAGATGTCCCCAGCAGTCTCTCTTTCGACACTTTGTTCTTTCTTCCCTCAGCTCTGCTGTTCATTGTAATTGAACCTCAAGCTCATCCTAGTTTCTGCTTTTCTACCTCTGGCTCTTCCCTCAGCCTCTGCTCTTGCTCCTGTCCCAGTTAGCTCTGAGCTCCCCCCTTCTGTCAGTCTCTGAACAATATCATCATTGAGCCCCCAGGCCCACTGTTTAGAAGACATCATTAGTTCTCTCAAGCTCCCCCCACTCTTGCAATCCAGAACTTCCAGATTCCTCATATCCCTCACCATGTCTCCCTCCTTTTGGCTCAGAGGGAAGCCCTCCCCTGTTCACTGTCAAATTTCTTGAGCTTATTCTCTCTCACCCCTCATCCACCCACAAATTCAACTTCCACTGCCCATTTCAAAAACCCAACTCGTGCCTTTGCATTTTCTTCCATCCTGCTGCTTCCACTTTAGAAAAACTTGCCATAAACATTTACAAAGCTTTGTCATTGCTAGATTTCACATCCCTTTTTCCAATTCCTGGTTTGCTGGAGGGACATAAAGTCACTTCTAAAACAGCCAAACCCCCAAAATTTTCCTGCCTTTTCTCCAAAGGGCTACTTGACTCCATCTACCAGGTTGACCACACATAGATACAGCAAAACAGGAGTATCTGTGCGACACTGCACCTAAATAAACGTGGCTACGCAGCTTCCAGATGGTCAGCGAGGACACACTAAACTACTAAACTACAGAATAGCATTCACAGAGGGGCATCTCAGCTGGAGTTAGACCCTTGGCCAGGAAGAAATTTGTTCATAAAAAAAGTGTAACATACACAAACACATTTCTTGCTACTGTAGTATTTAAACATCTACATTTTGGGGAGCAAAGGGGGCTTGAAACCATTACGATGCAGTTAACTGACATCAATTCACTAGCACTTTGAGCTATGACATGAACACACGCGGGACTGCCTGTCCCACACTCAGGAGCCAAGCACCTCACCATAAGCAGTCATCTCGGAGTTGTCTGAGCAGGAAAAAACTGAAACCATGTATCATTGCTGGCAGAGCTTTCACACCCAGAAGTTTTCACATACAATTGAAAAAAAGAGCCTGTTTGATGACAAAACCCCTGCCACACGCTTCCTGACTGACTGTTTGGTCTTCACTGTTAGTCTAAGCAAAATATCTTGAAACCTTTCAGGTGCACTCACACTTGAAACTTTCAGGACAAATCTTAATTTCCAAATGAAAAATCCTTTCTTTACTGAAAGCAAAAGATGCGAACAAACTTCGCAGTTTAATTTCTGGCAACAGTCACATCAGAATCAGCTTCATGAAACTTCAGGGAAAACTTCTATTTAATGAGCATTGTAATGACCATGCTGTAATAAACCAGCAGAGTCTGCCCCCTTTGCATCCCCTGACATACTGTACCTGCTCAATCCACTAGCACAGAGAAACTGACTTAAAAACCTCCAGTGACTAGCAAAAAGAGTTCCTGCAGATGAAGGTTACCCTGCGCATTGCAGCAGTGTAAAAAAGCTAACTGCTTCCCAGCAAGAGCTGGAAAGGCAATTTCAAAAGGCTGTTTCCTCTAAGCTGTGTTGCAATGTGAACATGGCCGCGTTCGACCAGGGACTCCCACCAGAAGGCAATTGATCCAGAGCCGTCCAATTCCTGATTTGCACTTTACTGGAAAGATTAAAAAGAGCATTTCAAGTTTTCTGTCCATGACTTCCCTCTCTGCTGCTTTGCCTCTCTCTACAAGCCCCCTTTATTTCCCTCCATCCATCTTGGGCAGCGGATGACTGCCGAACTGGCATCTCCCTCCTCTTCAGTCAGTTCGCGTGGCCACGACTCCCCGCTGACAGCCCGCGGGGCCATCCCTCGCTGCTGTTTAGAGACAGGAAAGAGCGAGGTGTGTGACCCAGCTGGCCCCTATTAAAGATAATGTTATCGCAGCTCCAATTGTTCCTGTCTACATCTGCTGGTGGGAGGAAATAATCGACTTGTCAGCGCTGGAACAGGGGATGTTGGAGAACTATGAATCAGAAAGCCGCTTGTGTCAGGAAACTTCGGCCATACGTTGCATTAGTAAAGAAATTTTTTCCATAGCTGTGCTAATAAACAGCAATTTATCATTATTTCTCTCTACTTCTTCCTATTCGCATGGAAGCAAGAGGCAGGGTGTGTGGGAGGTGGTGTGAGGAAAGGAAGAGACCTACATGCAAAACCAGAGGTGCCTTGTACACAACTGCAGCTATGCACAGTGTCTAATGTGTACAAGATCTACGTTGCAGTGAAATATAACTGCTAGCAAACAGGAAGCGCTGCAGGATCTACATGTATGTCCTGAAGTGTTGAACTCTAAGCCAAATCCTCAAACACACAGACTGAAAAACAATGAAGGCATCCTCCATATCTGCTTCCTACTGACCCACTGTGGGGCCAGTTTGGCCATGGTTGCAGGTGCTGGGAGTGCCCTGCTACATCGCAGCAGCATTTCAGAGGAAAAATACTAGGATTGTAACTGATCAAGTTGCGATGTTTTAACTAAACCACAATAAACTATGCTCCAAGGCATCATGCTCACCTTGACAAGGCTTGTCTTCTGTCCCATTACTACCAGCATTACCTTTATTAGTTCTAGCGCATTGGCTTCCTTTAAGCTGCAGTGCCTGCATTCATAGGTCTGTGCTCTCACATCTGGAAGTTCACCATCCAGGAGGTCATTTAAGCCCTTCCAAGTTATTTCCTCCACCATGAATTTTTATCATTAGCCCATTTTACTTGGTGTTTGAATACTGGATCAGGACATCAGAGAGATGCTTATGAAGCTACAGCAGCTGTAAGCCTTACAAGAACAGACATGACACCCAGAATCTTTGATTAGGTCTCAACTCTTTGAGATTTTCAAGGCTCTGGACCATCAGCCAAACTCAAGGATCCTGTAGGTTTTTACAGTGGTGTGTTTAGCATTCCTTGTTTACTCCACTTTTGCAAATAGCCAGGAGCAGAGTCTGTTAGTACTTCTCAACTGCATGGCAATAGTGTAAGCTAACTCATTCTCCTGTGGTTGATTAGAAGTGCAAAAACATCTCTCAACACCGGTTACTTGCTAACTGTAATATTCAAGTGGTCTACACGACATCCTGTTTCACTTATGGACAACTTTATTGTTTTCTCCTATGAGAAACACTCCATGGGGCTAAATGACTCTGAAGTGCAACTTTTTGCAGTGGAAGTTCTCAAAGAGAGGGAGAGAACCCTATCCTGCGGTCCCCACGCTCTGACCAGCTCTCCAAGGACACTGAAGGTTTTGGAGCTGCTTCCCTGTGACAAAGCTTCACACCATTAAGCACAGCTATCAAATAATCCTTCTTCGGCAAGACAGTGGGAACCAATCTCTGAAAAAGCAGGCCATTTGGGACAGTGACTGGTTGGACTGGGTTTGGCAGGGATAGAGTTAATTTTCTTCACAGCAGCCTGTATGACGCCATGCTTTAATCTGGTGACAATCCCAGTGTTGATAAAACACCCATGTTATAGTTATTGCTGATCAGCACTCACGCAGTGCCCAGGCCCGATCTGCCTCTGAGGCTGCCCTGCAGCCTGTGGCTGGGGTGGGCGACAGGCTGCAAGGGGACACGGCTGGCACGGCTGAGCCCACCTGAGCAAGAGACCAGCTGGGGGCTTAGCTGCTGGCTGGGGTCAGCCCACAGGACTGGTCTACAGACTATCTTCCAAATTTGAGCTCAAGCTGCTGCTAAACACAGATTTAAAATTACACTATAGGGTTAAAACTAGAAGTGAAAATATTTTGAAACATCTGGCTGGTATATGCCAGGTATTTCTGTTGTTTGGGTAAACGTCAAAGCTTTCTTTGGAAGTCCCCTTTCCATCTCTACACAACCATACACAGACATTCTTCTAACATGGAAAGACATGGAGACAGTAAACTTATAACTCCATTTAGCATATTTATGGCAATGTGACATCTTCAGTTGTGCAATTTAGAAGAAGAAAACTCATTTCAATATCGATGGATCTTGAGTTTTGGCATTCCATTTTTCCCTCTTCCATTTTTTTCTTCCAGTTATTTCAGCTGTTCAAAGCTTTTCACATCCTTCAAGGAATACTTAAAAATACACTGACCAAATACACCCTAACACTGGCACAGAAACAATTTCCCTAATTTATGGCTAATAAGATGGCCTAGAGAAATTCCCAATTTCCTAAGAAAATGAGTGGACTATCTGCTAATCACACCCTTAGCTAGGCCACGTCATTACTTATGGCTAAGGCTGCTAAATGAGGCCTGGCTAGAGAAGATAGGAGTGCGCTTGCCTTGAGTGAGAGCCGCTTGTGCAAACCCCTTGCCCATGTGGTTCGTGTCACTGCTCTGGTAGCACAGGCTCTTCAAGGAAGGGGGTTACACAAGTGTGTGTGCGCGGGATAACCAACCTGCAGCAGCGAGCGGAACAGTCCTGTGAAGTCAGCTGCTATTCAGAGCAGCGACAGAGGGACCACGGCTGAAGCTTTGTTTGCATCGTCAAAGGAAGTGAGCGTTGCAGACATGGGTTAAGCGTGGATAGAAAAAAGAGAGAAGTCATTTGATTTTGATGAGGGTGTGTTTGCTCTGAAACAAATATTGGAAGGCGTATATAAAAGTCTGGCTGAGTTGCTTATTCACACTCTCCTAAGTGAAATTCAAGTGCAACAATTTGCTCAAAATTGGTAAAATTCCTCTTCTGAACCAGACAGTTTAACTAAAGACGAAAATAATCTCAGAAATGTATATGGAAGCCTAGACATTCTCCTCACATTAATAATAAAACCTCAAACATAAGGAAGGAAAAATAGCCCAAAGGATATTATTCTCCGGTTACTAAAGAGCCCATCAGACCAGGCTGTCTCTCTTTAATAAGTCCAGGTCTCTCAACAAAAAAATCAATAGGGGGGAAAGGGGAGATGGAGAAGGAAGGGCTCAAAATAAACCAGTGTTATTCAAACACTGCTAGATCCTAAATAAAACACAACAATACCGACCAAGCGGAGACACAGAAGACCTGGCATGGCTCCAGAACACAATAACCATTTGTCTTCTTTGCCAGAGGCAAGCAGCAGCTGGGGATGCCACTCGGGGGGATAAAATAGCACCACGCTACAGCTGGAGGATTACTCCCAGGACCAATGCAATACATAAGAATAAAAGATGACAAGTTAGATGAATGCCCTTTGAGAACCTTTTTGGAAACGACTAAGTTTTCTTTAGGAGAAGCAGGAAAATGAAGGATGAAAAAAAAAAAAAAAGCCAACATAGTTTTGCCAAATTCACTTGAGAGTGAAAATGAATTGACATGCAAAAGGTTTCATCTGAATCAGCCTGCAATACTGCATGGAAACCCTGAAGGGCAGATCTCAAAACAAAGCAGATGCCCAAATGATATTTTGTGAAAAGAGTATTTTCCTGAGAGTGCATGTGAACCCTTTGAAACACTCCCCAGAGTTTGCAGGATGATTATACACACTGCAATGGGAACCTCTGAGTGGCAGAAAATGTCTCAAGCATTTCATAACATAGCAGGGGAAAGAAGTGGAAAGCCAGCAAGTGGTTGGTTGGTATTTATTTATTTATTAAGGTTGGTATTTATTTATTTATTTATTAATACTTGCTTTAAAATTAATGTTGTAATACTACCTGTAAGCCTGCTCCACAGCAAAATCAACCTTTTGGGGAAAGGCATAAGACTGGAATCAAAATACAAAATTCTTCACAATGCTACATGCTCTGTAACATAATAAACATCGTTGCATTTCCTACTGGAGTTCACTCACCATGTGGCTGCTTCAATAAGAGTACACTGAGTGAAAGCAGAAGTGTAGGTGCCTCAGAAATATACCCTTGTGGTAACAGAATCAAACATGCAAAAAGGACCAGATCAGCAATACATGAAGCTTTCATACTGCGGGGTGTAGGAGCTAAAGTGGGAGAGAATTCTCAAGTACAAACGGGAGGGAAGGGAGAAAAAGGAGAACAAACTTCTATTGCATGACATCAAGGTTTACATAAAGTAAATTATATCCCTTTCTAAAATACCATTCAGTCAATATATGATAACCCTGCTAATGACATGGAATGGAAACAATTTCTTTTCCACACCTTTCAAGGCTGCCAGGAAAAAGAGCACAACGCTGGAAGGAACATGGTGACCAGCAACAAAAAACAAGCAAAAGGGCTTTACTTCCACCAAGAAAGCTAAACATAGCCGAGAGATCCAAGGCAACATAAGGATTCAGGTTGCCAAGTCACAGCTAAATTCATTCAGGTACCTAAATCTCCTAAGCCATTAGTTTGAAACTCTTAGGTTACAACCAGGCAAACAAGTTACCATAAGTTAAAGTCTGTGGATTTACAGCTTATCAACAATGCTGAAGGCAGGTAGCTTGTGGAGCAACCCTACTTTCACCCAGGGTGAAGGGTGGTATGGTAAGAGAGTATCAGCATCTGAAAGGTTCTTTTCCCTAGAAGAAAGAGAATGCTTAAGACAAGCAGCATACAAAATGGGTTAACTAGGACTGATGGGATGAGAAGAAGAAAGGAAACGTATGGGTTGATTAGCAGGAAGACTTCCTGGCAGACAAACATGTTAGACCATGGAGCAATCTCCTACAGGAACTGGTGAGAGCCCGATCGGTTGGAGCTTTCTGAAAAAATTTACACCAAACAATAGCAAAACATAGGAAAGAATCCTGCACTTCAGGGAAACAGAGCGTAGGTATTTCCGCATCTATAGAGCCCCAGTCCCCAATTCAACCAACCAGAAAAGCTTTATGCAGATCTTTTTATAACTAGGTCCTTTCTTTGCCACAGCAGCTTTGCTCTCACTTGACACCAGCCACGGTGCGGGGGAATCGGGCCTGTCTCTGTAAGGCAGCACCAGTTCTGTGATTGCAGACTGCCCAGCTCCGATCTCGGCACTGCCTCCTGTCAGCTCTGCACTGTGCCAGTCTGCAGGACGTGAAACTTACACCAAGAAAAATTACCTCCTGCATTTGAAAAAGACTGACTTAATCCACTCTGTAGAGATTGCAGACATTTGCCATGTCCTTAACTGAGGCAGGCTTGCAGGGTTAGTGTTCTAGGCTATTAATATATTGCTTACTACTGACATGTGTCACTCAAGCTTTAACTAGAGCTTTCCAAATAAATCTGCTCTTAAGTTTAACTAGCCCTTACACAGCTTAGCTCTGTGGCATTCACAATACAGTTGACAGCAGTACATCAAAATACACTAATAATATAAAACCACCTATTGTAGTTAAGAGTTCAGCCCGTTAACTTTCCTGTAGCAATACAGGGCTGAGTAACCTCTGGTTTATTAGCTGTGACCTATAGCTATTTACAAAGGGACATACCCATGGAAATGTATTTTGGTAAGTGCTATGTGCTCTAATGTACGCTGGGGTTACAGGCACTTACTTCTAGCAACTACCAACAGCCAGGATTTTTAAAAGTCCAGTTCATTTCACAAAAGGACGAGAGCCTCTCCCTTCACACAGAAACTTAAAGAAGTGACTGTTTTTAATATTTGGCAGGTTCATAGTCTCTACAGCATGTGCACTTTGACACCAAACAGGCTGCCAGTGCAGTTGGGAAACGCCCTATGAAAACATAACTGATTTTATTTACTGTCTGATAAGAGCTTTCAGAGGTACCCTTGGCTCACCAGCAGCTAGGCAGCAAAGACTATGTAACGTGCACTTCCACAGCATATCCCAAATCAGGTGTTTCAACACTGTGGGCATCTACATCTGATAAAGATGCTGTAAGAGACGAAGGTTTGTCATGAAAAGGATGCTCTGTCATATTTATTACTGCAATGAGTAACTGACAATAAGATTTCAAGGCTTGTCATCCTTTCTCACTGAAATCTTGTCATCCTTCTTTCCCTTCCTCCCTCTACACACCCTACAACCCAGGATGACCCCAGGAAGCACAAGCCACAGACAATTCATCTCCAGACAGCACTGGCAATGAGTACTATACTGTTGGCAGGCTCACCTTTGACTTTCCTAACAGTGGCAATTTCAATTTTAAATATTTTATTGCCTGTAGATATAAGCAAAGTGGAAGAGTAGCTGAAATATGCTAAGCACCATGAAATTTATCGAGATAATATGCAGCAGGAATTGTTTCTACGATTAAAACGAACAAGACATATGCACATGTACAAGATACCTCAATCTTTTATGTAGTTGATCCTATAATATACAAGAAAATAGGAGAACAGAATTGTCCAGAAAATTTCAAAAAGTTCCTTATGCTTATTTTTGGATTCACCTTATTCACATTTGCCACAGTTAGTGGTGCAGAACAATCCTGTAGCAAAAATTAACCAGTGTCTGTAGCACCCGCAACAGGGCGCAGCATGTGAGAAAACTCCCTAAGCAGCTACAATTGCAAGAGCACGTTCTTAAAATATACAGATTTTGCATGAAGTCTTACAGAGCTGATGTTGCAAAACTAACAAAACTCAAGAAAAGAATGGCGGAAAGCAGCAGCTGGAACCATCAAGGCTGGTATAATGGAAAACCAGGTGCCCTCCTGCAGAAAGGGCAGTGTGTGCAGGCACCGGCGGAGCTGAGGCACTGCAATCTGGTTTTATTTCCACCACAGCAGTGGGCTTTGAACAGCCACCTTAGTGTAATGAGGGGTGCTTGAAGGCATGTGGCTTCTCTCTCCGCTGCCTGGCACTTGGCAGGGCACAGATCACCGATGGTAGAGGCTGCACCTTCGGAATGAAGGAGACAATTGTCCAACAAGGATTTTTAAGACAAAAAAATTGTCAAATGACCATTAACCCCACACATCATTGCAGCTTTCCTCCCCAGTAGATCACTTTCCTCCCCTCCTCTTTTCGTAGCCCCTTCTAGTCACCTCTTTGTCCCATGGTCACCAACAGACCAATGCTTACGATGCAGGACATCTCTATCTTTATCAAAGCAACTGGGGGACAAACGGTGACATGGTGAATTAACTAGGGAAAACATGCTTTCATCGTGCAAAGGTGTGTGCCAAGCACAAGAGGGTAAATATAAAATTCAAACTATGCAATAGTTCTGTTGGGAAAAGAGTTTCAAATCCCTGATGAGGTTCAGACCAATACTGCTAATGGGCCAAATTAAGGCCCAGAAAAATTATCCAAAGCCTCCAGTGTGGGAATGAAAACAGGTATTTTAACTGCTTCGAACACCCACCACAAACTGGCTTAAAACATGTGTGGCTAGGCTTTTGTTTTGCTTCCTTTAACCAGCTGTTTCACTAGGGAACAACAAAATCTGCAGACCAGCCAGTCAGCCCGATCCTTCCAGAAACCTCCTGCATCACCCCACCATTTCCCAGCCATTCGTTTCTCCCATCGGCTTTTCCCTTCTGCTCCAGCAGGATGCAAGTCAGTGAAAGTGGCACCTCCGCTCCAAACCCTGCACTTGCAGGCTAAGAAGCTAAAGCTTATAAAAGACAACTTGCGAAATGCTTGACCTAATGTCCTCCCAGTTAATCTGAACCACGCTTATGGCAATAGGTTTGGGATCAATAGGCAAGTGTAGAAAAGGAGGTTACAGCACGTTTTGCCTCCTCTTCCTGGTAAAGCTTCCAAATTCTTACTCTCTACGAGACAAGTGGGAGCAGGAGACAGAAATACAGATGGAGCCTGTCAAGGAGAAAAAAAAAAAAATGGAGATTCACCCTGCAGCAGAGACTAAGAATATATACAGGAGAATTCAGCTGTCGTCTTCTCTGCCGAAAATAAATGTCTCAAGTAAGTGCTTCAACTAACTTTTAAGTATTAAAAATAGTTTATGAAAAACGGGTGCCTTTCAAGTCATCTCCTTCTAGGGAAAAAGTTCCCAGCAAGCATGATGAGAAATAACTAAGACCTAACAGCAATTAATTTCCAGTCCATCCAATAAATTGCATTTTATCATTTTTATTTATATCTCACATTGACACAAGACAGCTAGACATAAGCTAACAACCTACTACACAAGGTGACAGCAGCAGAGTAACAATTTATCGGACTTGTTCTGGGCTCTTTGATTTGGTTGGATTTACTTTAGGAACCAACAGTGAGGGAATTATTTTTACCAGGGAATATAAAGTTTTTCCTCTTCATTCTGTGCCTGCAGGAGGGGTGACCTTTGTTTTCTTGGTAATAAAACTTTTATTTCCCAGTCTTTCTTTATGTTAGACATACCAAGCTCGTGACATTAATCTGCTATTTCAGAATTTTAAGTTGTCTAGGGTTTTGGAGAAAATGGGTGGTATCCTCAAAAACACGTCTGGGACTGCTCTGTCTACAATACGTGCTATTTTAAAACGCAATGGGAGACGTGGTTGCGGCACAGTCACACACTTGTGTTAGCCTCAACCTTCCCATGAAAATGAGCAAAGGAGGACATAGCAGCATCAACTTTGGTCCAGATTAGCAACGTAACTATGTATTTCATGCTCTTCAACAGATCAACCAGTCCTCGTGGAAAACATGCTACTGCTGCTACCCGTAATGGCTAATCCTGCAAACCCACCTTCCCCGCTGCACTGCAGGAGCACTCTCACAGCTCCTGCCCAGCCACCGCCTCTGACTGCAGGATGTACCAGACTACAGAAAAGGTTTTTAACCTGCACAGATCTTGACACTGTAAAGCTAGTCTTGTTTACATGACTGGCCCAGCCCCCTCTGGCAAAACCAAACTAAGCAACAACCCACATCAGCCATGGATAAGTTAAAATGTTAGACTTGACTATGCAATGAGAACAGCCTTCAGATGCTTCCTATTAATTTTCTAATGCCCTGGTGTAGACTCACCAAACATCCTGCTGAAACCCTGCTTGCAAAAAGGTGCTGAGGCAAGAAGTCTCTCTATAACACTGGAAAGAGCAAAGTCTCATCTCCTCACTCCTTCAAATAAGCGTATTAAAAGTGTGGCAATAAGCTGCCGGTGTTGGGTTTTTTTTTCTTTATAGGGGCAGAGGTTCTGCAAGTCACCACACTACTTGGCTTCTATATTTATGTCTGCTAAATTTGACCAGTTCCCACAGAACCAAAGTCCCTCACTGAATACTGAAAGTATCTCATCTTGTGCGGAAAACCTGTTAGTTAAAAAAAAAGTTTTAATCAAGAAACTTGCCTCCTTTCCCCCCCTGTAACTAGCAAGCATATGGAGTATGCATGTTCCTTTTGCATACAGTGGTATCTTGTTAACTGCAAAGAAAAAAGTGTTAGCACTGAAACATTACCAGAAATTTCTCGGTCTGTGAAGCTACTAGCAAATAAAAGGTTAAAAGCCTGTAATTTTAGCTTTCTCCTACTGCATTGCCAATACGTAGTAGATTTACAAATGTAGTATTTTTTCAATAGAGCCATGAGAAACACAAATACCAAAATCATGCTATTTGTAAAGTATAACTATGATAATCTCATTGAGACTGGAATTCTGCTGGTAACAAACAGGCTGTTGCAGATGGGATTTGTATATTTTGCTCTGAATTTAGAAAAGTCCCTCAAAAGTGGCCAAAATGTTCACAGAGGGAAGGACAGCAATGGATTAGCTTCAGTACAGGGACCCGACAGGCTCTGCCTTCCTGTGCCTCAAAACTAGAAGTCACCCATGCACCCAAATACAAGCAGTGTAACAGTAAAGATGATCAGAAAACCTGCCAGCATTTGATAATGGAATTCATTCAGAAAAATTTCTCAGCTAAGATTTTTTTTTGGGGGGGGGGCATAGAGGGGAGCAGGGGATAAGGATGGACATGGACACAGAATGACACCACACAGATGGAACAGGACTCTCACACATACAAAAAGTTTGTGCAGAGTGGGCTGCTGCATTCATATTTACACCCAGAGAAAACAGCTGGAGCAACTGGCATTTTCCCTGAACCTTAATAGCAGCTGCTCAGCACCTTTGAAAAGCAAGCTCATTACTCAGCAACCTACCCTCAGATTTCAGATACAAGAAAGATCACTGCAGTCATCTGACTTGTCCTATGGCCCAAGCCACAGAACGTCCCCTCACTGTGACCTCCATCACAACCGACAATCTGCCAAAACACTTGCCATTGTGATAATAATAAAATCATGGTTTTTAACATTTTCAACTAACTGTGAAGCTAATTTGATACCTAGTAGTATCTTTCGATGATTATTTCCTCTCGACTAGGTCACCTCATTTCCATTGCAATACTTGCAAATTTCATGTTCCAACTACTCTTTCTATGCCATTAAAAAAAAATTAAAAAATCACCTTTCAAAATCTGGTGAAACACATTAAATTTTGAGTGCTGGCAGCATTAGCTCTGCCACATTTTTCTTTCAGAACATTACAGCCAGTCTCAGGTTGCAATTCAGCAGCACTTCACACTGCGGGTGGTGGTGGGACACTTCTCCAAGTGTTGGAACATTCAGGCTTCCATCTTCAGCTAACAGCTAGCACCGTAGCTTACAACCCAGGATGTGCTACAGGTAATGTGAGGTGCAAAGCACTCTTCTGCCTGTCTTGGTGTGACAAACACAGCAGCGTAAGCTGGAACACAGCTAGCAAGGAGCAGAAAGGAGACAAGCAGTTTAGAGGGGAACGTCCTAATAGTTCATCATGCTGCAGGAGGCTTCCCATCATCTGTGCTCTCTGTACATAAACAGTCATTCAAATACTATATTCGCATGCATTAACAGATTTTGGGTAGGTCTGCGGTCACATGCAGGCAGCAACATGCACGATCTGCCTCCCCTTGAACAGACAGAGCAGTGTAATCTGGCTCTGACAGGGATGCTGCCTGGCTTCACTGAAGTGGCACAGGGCTCAGGAGGCTAGTAAGTCCCACAGAGAGACAAAGCCAGTCCTCTGCCACGCTAGCACAATTTTGCAACCTCAAAATGAAGAGCTGGCTTGCCTCCAGCCAACTTCAAGTACAAGCACAGGACAGGCCCCAAAGACACGTCCTTCAGTACAGCCTGTTCTGAACACCACAGCCCAGGCATTTGTGAAGGAGAACAAAGGAGGATATGGAGCCAGTGCGAAGAGTGGTTTGAAGTTTCAAATTTGCTCTTCTAAAGCTCCATCCCTCAGGCTTAACCTGCTTATGCTAACTGCAGAAACATTTGGATCAAAAGAAGTCCCATACACAAAGCTTAAACAAATGAGCCAGTAAAACTCTATAAAATAAGGGACAAAATACAAACCAGTGAGCAGCAAGCTGTATGTATCCTTGACGTAAATACGTGCTTTCAGCATGGAGATTAAGTGGCTTGAACTTTTTGGTAGACATGCCATTGCTCTGTTTTGAGCACCTTAACCCAAAACTACAACACATAAAAAAGTATCATCTAATGTTTTTAGTGTTAGCCTTAATAAAATACATACACAAATACTATTTTAATGGTCTTTAGTTTTAGAATTAGCTTGTACAGAGTTTATTCTTTTACTCATTTATTCTTAGTCAAATGCACAGCTTTTGAAATAGGTGAAATGACAAACACATGAGGCAATGGATATTAAAGTAGACAGGTGTCCGTTGTTCCGCACAGAAATCAGACAGGAGAGAAAAGCCTGCTATATAGCTCCCAAAAGCAGACTGAAATGACAGGAAACACTGTATGTGCTTTTAAATGCAAACAAGTGCAATGTGGGCGGTCAGATGAAAGTTCTAGCCTCAACTAACGGCTTCTCGTTCCCATCAAATGTAGGTTCTTCAAATCCCCAACTGCTGCAACCATCTGCAGAAAGGACAGCACAACCTTAGATAATCTCTTTATGCCATGCGCAGAACAAGACAACCAAGACAGGTTTGGTATGACCTACCCCGTCAAGTTAAACAAACCGTGTGATAACGCTGCCCAAAACAGACTGCATGTGTAAAGGCATAACCGTGCCCCACCTCCTTATAGCTGGTTTATCTATCTCAGATAAACCCACGACCGTGACAACACCGTGAAGTATGATTTTCAACATTTGTAGTGTTATGAATGAAGTAAGAGTGCAGCATGACAACCTTCAAGTCAGTGCAGTATGCTACACTGAAAGATCTCAGCCCCTCAGTGTTAAAATGTATTATAGACACAGTTTTGGTTTTGCAAACAGAGAGAGAGATAATTCAGCAGACTGCTCTCTTGCTGAACTGTTCCAACTTAGAGGTTTGTTGTATGACAGGGTAAGTTTCAACTGAGGTTGAAAGACTTGAGGTCTTTCACTAAGTCAGGCTCCCTGTTTTAGTTGAAAATATCACTGCTTATGCTCAGCACTGTATCTTTGTACCTTCCTTACTACGAGAGTGTATTTTACATGGGATAGTTTCCAAGGAAAATAATAGCATTCCCTGTTTTCTCCTCCTTGAAGACACTGGATTCTAAGGTCAGGGGACTAAGAATGTGAAATGACTGCAGGAATACCAGCAGCAGCAAACTGAATTCCACCAAAATCTCACATCTTCCATTAAAACTAAGATTCATACCCAAACTCTTTTAAAAGTCAGGTAACGCTACACCTAAATGCAAATACTGCAGTTGGTTTTCTTCTTGAAAAGCTCAAGAAATGGTAGAATTTCTTCAGCCCACATCCCAGAATCAGAAAAAATAGTTAAAAAAAATAAATAAAGCATTGTCTTTTAACACTCAACATCACCCCCACCTGTTATGCGTCCCTTGAACCAATAAGATCCACAAACTCAATGTCAGCTGTGTTCCTGTCAACTTACTGTTGCCTGCCAAATGCAGATGTGGGGCATTTCCCGTATATTTACTGTCCATATCTCAGACCCTGAGGACAATTTTTAAAAAAGAAAATGTTTCTGATTGCATTCAGCTTTCACCTCCAGTGCAAGCTAAGTCATTTAAGTCAATCAAGTTATTAGTATCAATATACAATAATAAATGGCCTGAAATATACAGACATTCAGACTTGAACTTACAATCCCTCTCAATCTCAAAAAACCCCCAACCCCAAACAAGATAAAACCCCAGCACTCTCAGGAAAAGAAATGTTGATTATTAGAAACAGCAGAATCTTACAGCATTAGCACAGAGCTGTAAAGTTGGAATCAGTCTAGATCCTAGACCCCTCCAGGGAACTTTTATTCCTTAGCTATTATTTGGTGAAGGACTAATTTAAGAAGATTTAACAATTAAAGTGTGAGTTGCTTTAATATCAAATAGTTGCTTCTATCTTAAATACTCAGGAGATGCTCCATTACCACAGCTGCAGACATCCCATGAACACCTCAGAAGCATCATTAGATCAGGATGACAAACACGTAAATAAAGACTGAAAAGCAAAGAATTTTACAAACAGTGCCCCACAGAAACATGCAACTCTTCAGTGAGTGAGCTGCTTTGTTTTGCTTTAAATTTCTATTTACTTGCTGTTCCTGGGTGTTTCCCCATTGTTTTATGGTTCATGGTACTAGTGTGAGCATGTCATAGACAACCTCACTGTGCCACAGGCTGTTGCTAAGTGATCCTCTGCAAACACACAAAGTTCTTGAGACAAAAATCATAAACAATGCTGATAGATTCAATAAATAAAGTTGTAGCACATCAATCTTAAGAAAATTTATACGAAACTAAAATTCCCAATCACCAGCAACTATGCTTGGTACTCCTGTCTACTGAAGATGAAGTAAACTCTGTTAGCTCTTCTTTTAAACATTAACTTGATGGTATTACTGCACCAAAACTTGGCTACAGACATACATATCTGGGCAGAAACAAAGATGACCTACAAGACAGAATTTCCATGAACAGTTTATTTTGCATGCATGATTATGCAGCATTTACATTGCAGTTCCTTACACAGAGAAAGAGAGCACAGTACTACTTGCAAATCACTTATGCTATAAGCAGAGTTAAGCTATACCCACTCCAAGAGAGTCTCCGACAATAGTTATAAAAAAACAATCCTCAAAAACTGGGAATACTCAGCACTAAGGAAAAGGCAAAAGCAGTCAGATTTGTTGATTTGAAAAGGACACATCAAAAGAGTCACAGAGCTACAAAAATACACAACAGACCCCTTTCTGGCTGATAAGAAAGCACAGGACACCCCACAATAACCTCAGCTGATGTGAGACTACCACAACTCCTGGGTCATGACCACGGCTTAGCAGCTGCATGAGAACAGCTTTCAAGTCCCAGGTGGCTCAAGGGCGGTGGGCTGGCTACACTTGCCTTCTAGAAGCACCTTTGGTTTGAGCTCAGTCCCGCCAAACTGAGCAAACTGCTCTCCCATTGCAATGCTGCAAGCATGGTGCTTCCAACTGGTTCCTGGGGGTTTCGCTGGGGTAACCTCTGGGTAAGGCACTCCCTCCTCCATCACTGTCTGGAGAAGTCCTCCTTGCACACAAGAGTGTACATTGGTTGGCAGAGCTGGGACTTAATAACCAAAGCCAGGAGTGTGATGAAAGCATACCTGCTGAAAACATCGTTTAAACCTTCTTGGTGTCTAAGTCAGCACTTCACCATTTAAGAAAAAAAGAACTCAACAATGCAGAAGTTGAAGGGACAGCTAGGAAAATGCATTTCCACTTGCTCTCTAACTTTCCACAACGCAAACTAACCATCAAGGGTGTGTTGCTATCCGCTTTCCTTCCTCATGCTATACTGAAGTCAGACCTACTCAATACCAATACAGAAGTAAATACAAGCCACTGAGCTGCTGTACAAAGGGCTGACCATCCTAAATTAGTAAAAAGACATTATACCAACCGACCCTTAAAAGGCACTGCAAGGCCTGGACTGTACTGGACAGAATGAACACGCTCTGTCCCTAACAACTGCATACAAACCACAGACGTGCCGTACCAGCTCAGGCACAGGACTATCACATCTGTGCAGCACACGGTACTCACAAAGCCAACACAGCTTTTGCGTGCATCCTGTCCTACAGGCTCAGTTGAAAAGATCCAGATTTTAGGAAGCACAGAAAGAATTAGAGATGCACCGATTTAATCATACGAGCAGGCTGAAGAAGCTAAGAAGAGAATCAGCAGGCAGTAACAACTAAGACAAGCAATCACAGCATTTATCAAAAGAAAGAAAAGAACTCGAGCATTCAACACACCTGTTAGGCAACACTCAGAACTGGGGTGTAGTTTCCTCACCCAGTAGGAACCGAAAACATAGCTGGAACAGCACACTTAGGTTACTGGCAGGAAAAGGGTCCTCTGGCCAATGCAGAGCCATCACTGTTAGAAGCCCTCTGCGCTTTTTGGCTCAGTGGTCAAAAAACAAATCAGGAGCAGGGATAGGTGGGAGGATCTGTCACCAGCAGGGAGCAAATGCTATCTCTAGCTCCTTTTTAGTCACTTAGTTCACTGATAACCAGCCATTAGGGCCTTGAATGGTATGCAAGTCATCACAGGGGGCTCATGAACGTCTAATCTGCTTTGATTCCGTTTCAAACTGCTTTGTACTTAAAGTTACAAAGAAAAAGTTCTGTTTCACCCTTTAGAGCTGCCATTAAGGATGTTATCATGAAGGAAAGGGTATTACAAGATAAGCTCATCTAGGTTACAGGAAAGAACATTTTCCAAGCTAGCCTAAAATACAAATGATCTCTCTGCAATCAACATAAATTCTCTATAGACTGCAGTTAGCGTGTCCTTTAATCTTTGCCATCAGTAAGTCAATGAACAATTTTAACACAGTAACTCTATGCTGCTGAGATTACAGGACAACAGAGTTGTGCAATGAAGCTTCTTGTACAAAAAACATTTTCAGATGCACTTAGACCTTTGAGTAAAGGAAACTCTTGGCTCCAATCAACAATTTACTACAAAAACAAAGCTAAAAAGCTTTCCTCTGTTTGCAAAGTCGGCCAAAATTTCCTCTGCAACAGTTGTTTCCCTTACATTTCAGTCTCTTACAGTATTAGCTCAGTCCCAATGGCATCTTTTCCATTCTGTCTTCAGATGATTCTGTCAAAACACTGTAAATAACTTGTTTGCACTTTGGCAAGGTACCAGGAAGAACTACTTTTTTTTTTTTTTTTTTTTTTAAAAAAGGATCTTCACTAACTACTGAATATGCACCTGATAACAAACCCTCAAATAAGGACACAATGGACATGTAAGTTAACATGTATAGCAACTTTAAATTAGATACAAAACCCCTTTTATTCAGGGAAGCATGCCAGTTGGAAAATTAAATGAGGCAACTATAATTTACTGAAGCAACCTCAGGTTGAAAAATTATTAGTAAACCCAAGTAAGACACTGAACTACCCTGGATTCTAAAATAACAGCCAAAGAATAGTACAAGGTAAGTACATTGCTTAACAATGACAGAGGCAGTCTATATTTTCTATATAGGTGGTTTCTGCTCTCCCACTCATAACCTCTGTTTTGCTGTTTTTCTACGACAAAGGAGCAACACCCACAGTTTGATTTAGTTTTTTTATCATGACTGAAATGTCTGGTATCTTAATGACTGATTAATTGACAGCACTGCCTTAGGATCCTACAGGTCAACAAGGAAACTTTAAGCGAAACTGCAGAGGACAAGTTCTCTTGACGTGCTTTTATTCATCTGTAATATGAGCAACAATTAATTCTTTTGATTCCTTTACAAAAATAACCTCAACATAAGAAGAGAACAATTAAAATAAAATGTAATATGGCATCACAGTTTAGTAATGAATCTATGCTATATATGGAAGGCAGGCTTGGGTTTCCTTTGGTTTTAATGCACAGCTGAGTCACAGAGAGCACACCTGGATACGGAGCCTCTGAGGAACAAAACTATGGATGGGTGAGCAGGAGGGGAACAGCTGAGCACAGGCTTTACTATCATGGATGAAACTGCCCTGCAGCGCTGCATGGACAAAGCTCAGCAGCTTTTGTGGTTCCTCTGGCTTTGGGATTTATAAAGATGCATTACTATGTCAGTAGCACGCTGGCTTTACATATACTAACAGTATCACCCCCAGTATAAATCTGAAGCAACAGAGATATATTCACACAAACCTTCCAGAGGAGGCTTGTCTCTAGGCTCCCCCGCAGTCTACAGGAAGAAAGTTAACTCCTGCCCTCAGCCACCTTCTCTTTCAAAAGAGCTTTCCAAAAGGAGGGACTCTATTTCCACCACTTGCTAAGCGACTGCTTAGGGCACATCATACCCTTAGGTATCCAATGACTATTCTGATTCATTTATTAACTGCAGTTGGCCCACCCTTGCTCCTGGCATAGCCACTGGAGAACCACACTAATCTCATCTAGGATGTTGCAGCAGCAGTCTCCTTTTTGACAAATCATGTGAGGGATGAAAAAAAATAAAGTTAACATATCACAGCTCTCACATTTTCCATAAATATGACCTTATGTTAAAGAAGCACATTTTGGATAACCCACTTCTACCTCACTTTGGAGAAAGTATGCTTGTAATCAACTAAACTTCTCCTGGCTCTCTCCTTTCTTCCTCAGACTGAAATCCAACATTTAACAATTCCCACCCTAAACTATTAATTGCGCTGCTTTGGTACCAGTGCAAAATTACCTTTAGCAGTGAATATTCTCAAAAACTAGACAAAGACAGTTATTGAAAATAAACTGTCAAAAAGTCCTCGAGGGTTTTCCATCGATATGCTAGGTCAATATGACAGGTAGACAGGTATTGCAAAATAACAACTAAAGGCATAGAAAACATCTACAGCACGTGCAGAAACCCTTTCTGTCTGATCTGCCTACCTTTAGACATACAGCAAGAAGAGGTCTACACTATTGCCAAAAAAAAAAGAAAAATAGATGTATTCCTTTCACCAGAAATGCAGAGTTAAAGTGAATGATAAATATTCCTTCCAGCAAAAGGCATCATTCTTAAAACGCAGTACCCCTTGGAGAAGAAAAAAAAAAAAAATGTATGTGTGTGTAAGTTCAGCTGTTCTGATTAAGTTGAAGCCATTCTTTCTTCTGCTGTAACTCCATGAAGGCAATCAGGTTCAGGACAACATTTCCAGGTTTCGCTGTGTTTGAATGCGCCCTGTTTTATATAGGGGCAGCTGAAGTACATGTGCTAACAGTTTCTCTAACTTAAGGCTAAAGACCAAATACAGGAAATTCTATGAAACTTTAAGGCCCAATGTCTTTAAGCACCAGGTTTTACTGGAACTCCATTCAATCTTGTGACATGAACACGTTTATCTCATTTAATTGTGAAGTGCCAGAAGAGCAAACAAGCATGCAGTGATCTGCAGAGACAAATATATCAGGTCACAGTTCAGATCAAAGGAGTAGGTAACCTGCAGAAGCTGGGGAAAGAAAGAGTCAACATCATCTACTAAAAAAGACTTTCCCAAACTTCACCGATCTTCTGCAGAGTCCTCTGGAAGTTCACACCTACCAGCATCCTCACTGAGGAAGGCAGGCATACAAATAGTCTCCTTCATTGTTCTGATTATATTCTCTCTATAAAGCTTTGGTTTGAAGCAAGCAAGTCTGAGTTATGGTGGATACCACTCATTGCTCCCAAAGGAACATTGTTGTCCCTGTGGAATGAAACCCCAGGACTGAAGACAAGGTTACAACTGCTGTCACAGGAATGAGCTTGCAGCTCTGCTTGAGCAGGAGAATTCCATGATTTCACCCCCAAAAGAGACAAAAGATGGGGCATTCAGCTGGGAGAGGACACCTCAGTACTAGGGTCAGAGGTACAGTCACCCTTGGCACTGTATCAAATTAAGTCCTCATCCTTCCTACTCCAAGAAAAAAAACTTCAGAAGAAAAGGTCAAAAGAGCTGTGTGCATATTTGTACTTCAACACAGACTTTGCAGTTTCAGCAAACTGCAAATGAGACAGGTTGGTTTTAAAATAAGGCATTTCCCGAGCTTCCTGTCTCCAAACACACTCCATCTGCCCTGCTTTGATATCGTATCACAACACCTGCATTCAGTGAGACAAATAATCCTATTTTTTAATGCAGCCCAAAATTAAAGCGTGGTCTTTGTTGGCCCATAGGTACCACTGCAGTAATCACAATTAATAAAAGCAATGTCTAATTGCCATTTTGTGCAAAGAGCGGGACTGTATACTGCAAAATATTCCTAGTCAAAAGGAGGCAAATGCAGAGTTTTATTCCCCAGCATTTCTGTCAGGGTCTTGTTTGTATCCATACTACTTCCTGAGGAGGGATTTACAAAGCTTTGCAGTTTACAGAAGTATCTGGGAAGACACTTACACACTGATGGCTGAGATAATATTATATGCAGCAATCTTCAGAAATTACCAGCCCCCATTAATAGTCCCATTTTCCTTTACACAGTCATCCTACTCTACATCTCCACCATTCGGGCACCTCAAAGCAATTTAAATGGCATTCCACTACAAGGGGTATTACCTTCATTAGGAACAGAGGCAGAGTTTGTAAGGGAGTGCCCAAAGTGCCTGCAGTAAGTGACAAAGCGAGGCACTCTGCAATCTCAGTCCTGTTATAGTCACCAAAATCTTTGGCAGAGGCCCCACAGGGAGTGGATTTCCGCCCAGGACATCCCAACTCCCAGCCTTTAGCACTGTTAGGAATCACTGCCTCATCACTACACGCCAGGGAGTCCAGGAGAAGACAAAGGGGCTGGGCAGAGCTGACTCCATGGGCCAAAGCAGTACAAGCTCAAACCTGACAGCCATTCATTACACATCAGTTACAGATTTCTAAATCTTAGTAGTGTTTTGACTCACCCAGGTGACTTCTGCGAGTGACTGCGGAACCCACACCTCTCCTAGGTCACTGGGATTCGCAGTCAAGAGAAAGCAGTCAAACCAGTCAGTAAGAGACTCTGAGCCACAAAAATTTCTTCGTGCTTCTCTCATTCACTCACCAAGAGTGAAAATAAATCAGACCTAAATGCATTTTGATTTGTTTGGCTTACTCTGCCTAATTTTTAAGAATAAATGCTTATTTATTTAATCCGCTTAATCCACATGGTGGAAATGTTCTGTAGTTTTCCCTTCCTTCCCTGCCCCAACAGATGTGTATTTATTCTTCTTCCCCACTGGACCAGAAAGGGCCACGCTGTACCTAACTGACCAGTCTGCTGATGCAATCTGTAGCAGCACGCCAAAAACATCTTTCCCTGCACAGGAACCTGTGCTTCATTCCTGCTGGGCAATGCTGCTTCTTAGGTACCAAGAAGGTCTCACATAGAGGGATCTCTATGGGATTTGTTCTTCCACGGTCTTGCTATTTCTGGGATTGAAGCTGATATTATTACAGGTTTTTTGGAAGACCTCACTTTATGTGCTTAGCACACTCTGTGTAGCACCAAAGCTAAGAAATATCAGGATCTTCCCAAGTTTTTAACCAGCAACTCCCCACCTTCAAGCATGTGCAAAGTGCCTAACACAATGCAGTCTGGGGAGTGCTTCTGCAGCATCATTTCCAAAAAATGCATTCAAGGCAAAGCTGACTGCCATCCCCAGGAGAACATGCACTTTACTGAGGGACTGGCATGCATGTGAAAATAAACTTTCTTCTCCCGGTACTAGAGAGCCAAGTCTCTAACATCTCAACAACCCTGCTTGCTTTGGAAGCTTTCCAGTCACATCTTTCTGTATATGCTATCAAATATATATTTTATAAGCTGCTTTTCTCCGTTAGAACACTGTTGCTCCAAACTTATTCCATTAATACTTCATGTGAAAATAAACCTCTCCACATTTCAAGAAAACAACAGTTCCCTGGCAACAATTAGTGGAAACTGCTGTCATTGGTATTTTACTTTGATTGAAGAATTAAAAAAGGGGGGAGGGGGCCCTCAATTCTCCTTCACAAGCTTCAGTAAAACCCATGGCTCAAAGGACAGTTTTCTTCTCCACAGTAAAAGATTTCGAATATCTCAATTCCCAGAGAGTTGGGGGGGGAAAAGGAAAGACAAACCAGCAGCCGAGACCATTGTAGCTACTACAATCAGCTGTTCCACATTGAAAAACATGTTGTCCTTCATATCCCACTGCTATTAAAAAATGTGCAGCTTGAAATACAATGACTAATCCCACTTTTATAGCCAACTGACTAGAACATCTTTCTAAGATAAAAGAGAGCATTAGTGTTTATTTGAACCAAAAATACCCACCAAAAATAGGAAATCTTCACTATTTTAAAATTAAAAAATGCAAGCGAGAGCTCTAGGAAAGTTTGAGCATGGAAGTGCTTGAAACGGCTTTGAAGTTGCGAGAAATACGAAGGCTCCAAAGTTTGTCACACAAAGACTGAACTGGCAATTTGTCAGAAGCCAAAGGGCTGCAGCTAATTATTCTGGATTTGCATAGCTTGTGAAACAAAAATAAATGCATGTCCCCATCAGAGGTACTTGTGATGATTTCCACTTCACTGAACATGTTTTCAATCTTACATTCTTCAAACTAAGCCAAACAGTTTTTTCCTGAAAAAGAAGGTAGATGGAGATGTTCTCTCTTTCCCTCACCAGTGTACATAGTGATAAGAAACTGGATACTTCACTGCCTAAAGAACCACCGTCGACTTGCAATTTTAAATTTGGCCCTATGCTAATTTTGGGGATGGAGGGGTGAAATTGAACAAAACCAAGCTTTTATTAGAAAAAAGATCAGAACCAACTTTATCTTTTAAAAACTACCTAAAACCCTTCTTTGCTAGATTCCATTATTAAAAAACAGATTTTTTTAAATTGTCTCATCAGACAACCACTGCATACTTCAGAGGCTGTCTTTCCCTTGAAATGGTGATGAAAGAAATTATTAAAAAATACTTCCATGTAAGCTTTTACTGGCAAGTCACCCCAACACTAGTGCAAGAACTGCTCTGCCTCAGCCTTGCCAGATGCCGCCTGCCCAGTAAGTGCCTGCCAGCCACGGCAGATGGGCTTTGGTCATGTTTGTCACCTGTTCTGAGCACCCTCTGGCCACCAGCTCAAACCACTCCAGCTGAGCAGGCAGCTGCAAGGGGCTGGAAGAGCTGGCAAGAAAAAAGGAGGGGATGACAGGGAGCAACTCGGACACCGAGAAAAGCCCCTGCAGCTCTGACTGCCCTGCCCCTTTGCCTCCCTGTGAAGGTAGGTATGCAACTGCCACAGGAACCACAAGAGTATCCCAATCAGAATAAATGCAGCCTTATGATTAAAGACAGCTGAACTAGTGCTGTCTTTCACTGGAAGAAAGCCAGCAACACCAGGTCTGCTGCCCACCTTCACCTTGCTCTTCCCTTCCCTTTGTGCCCCACAGAACAGGCCGGGGAAGCCCTGACGCGGGGCAGCGCATGGCCCTGCACCCCTGCTCGGACAGCTGCAGCTAGAACTCCTGCCGCACAGGTTTGGCAGCACAGCTCCCAACAGCACTGGGGCTGGTACAGCAACAGGTTCCCTGTAGGAGCCGGGGTACATCCTTCAGTCTTCCCTCCTGCAAAACTGGAACCAGAGCACTTCCTTACCTCACGGGGTACAAACAGGTAAGCACTCTAATTCAAAAAGCACTCTGATTCTGTGGTGATGTCTACTTGAAAAAATTAAGGAAAAGACCTGCCACAAGGTCAGAGATATAGCATTCTGTTAAGAGCCCGTATTTAAAAGCCAGGAAGACATTTAGGGTTTTCTTGCAATATAACACTGGTTTGTGGCTGCCCCACCGACTTGGATTTAAATTGCAGAAAGCAAATCTTGATCCAAAACATTGCCAGATCTTAAAGATGCTGCTACTCAAGAGTTCTGCAACTGCCCACTGGAAAAAAAAGAAATGAGCTAACCAGTTCATACTCCCAAATGTTTGGGTGCGGGCTCAGACTTGTACTGTCTTTGGAAATTCCATAACCTTGAAAGCTTTTTATTTGATTCATCTACTGTACTATCTTTTAAGCCAGCTAGCTTGATGCATGTTACTCAATTGTACTATATAATGGCACACATTTCAGCTCCTGTGCATTGAGTTCACAGTGAATTCTCTTTATGTTAGAATTTAATCAGTATTTCTAAAAAACCAATTATTTATCACCACACAAGTTGAGAAGTTCTTTCTTTGTTTTCAGTGGGATGCTTGAATAATGTCTTACTGCTGGATAAAGGAGCATGCCTGCTTAGCATCCAACTGTGAGTCCTATTCTTCCATTATTTTTCTTTAGAGGATGTGCATGTTTCTCCACTCAATAAAAACAGAAAGCTGGAACCACTCTTTCTGCTGGAACTGAAAGTTTGACACAAGACCAAACACAGAACTTGAAGACAAGTTACAGAATCTTAATTTCTGTCTAGCAGCAGCTGACTGATAATCTCTACAGTGCAATTAGCCTTAAGAAAGCAAAATACAAGAATTTCATTGGTCTAGGTAAATAATAGAGGACCTTCCTAATTTCTCACTGCAGGAAGGAAACAGAGGTCACACAGGTGCTTATTTGAAGACTTCGAAGACTTCCCTTTAGTAATAGGGAGTTCTTTCTTGCTCCTCTGCAACACCTTTGGAAAAGAATAATCCAATGTCTGTTCACAGAAGTCAGCACGTACCAGTCCATCATGCTTGCTACCTGGAAGCCAGTAACTGAACCTTACCTTCTGGGTTACCTTACTCACTACTTACTATTGGAAAGTACGTCTACGTTCAGAAAGTTTTTAGTTTATGTAAAGAAGAAAATAGATAAATAGCCTGTGTATTTTTGGGTTTTAATTTACTTGTTTATTGTCAGGTGTAAGAGCTGGTTTCTCTTGAACAGGATAGGTTCTTTAAAGGAGGAGAAGGGGACACAAATCAAAGAAATGCTGCTGTTTAACACAGGAAAACAATATTCCCTCTGTCAAATAAACTTTGTCCAGCAGATCGACATCAAGACATCCTCCACCTAGAAGCAGGGCTAGCAGGGATGGATCACACAAGGTGACTCAAGCAAAGCTTTCTAGTAATGCTGGATGGAGAAAGAGCCCATTTCTGATACATCCCCTACCAGCCACAAGTACATGCATCAGGATATATGAAGCAACATGAACGTGATAAGCAAGAGGTGATCGTACGCAGCCATCCATCCTGCTCTAGCAGAGCAGCAAGCGTCAGTGTTCGAGGCATGCCTTTGGGGCACAAATTCCCAGAAGGTTAGGCTGACATCTCACCTATGCTGTGAAATTTGAGACTTTTACACAAAGTCCTGTCTAGTTCTGTCCAAATGTTTCCCAGAATGCTCTTCCAATAAAGAAATCCTTTCCAATTATTTTGCATCTATCTGATGACTAGCCATTAAGCTACACAAACATCAGAAGACTACCAGGTAACCCATGAAAGAATAGTAACTTTAATGCACAAGCTAAAATGGAATTTGCCCTCTGCTCAGCTAATCGGTGCATCATTGAATTCATCTCATACAAGCACCTTGCTGCTTAAATGTACAGTGCAAGTGTGAGGCACATATAACAAAAGCAGACATTGGACTGTAATACACTGGGGTATTATTAAAATAACAGTGTCCCCCAGACAGTGACACAATTATAGGCTAGCTTTCTCTCTGTGCTGCTTGTGAAGCTGTGCTTCGCAAATGCTGGTTTGTATTTATCAATCTGGGGACGCTGTTATACAGCTGATAAAAGAGGCTGCTCCTTAGCTCTGAGCAATAGCACGTACAAGTAAGGAAGATGATGCTGCAGTGGTGAAAAGTTAAATTTAGCCAGTAAAGTATATGCCCTTTTTTCCTTGTAATAGCATGCAGTTCTCAGACAACCACACATACCTGAAAGACATACTCTCCAGTTTAACTAGCAATAAAAGCTTCTTAAAGCCTTTTCTGATAGTGGATTCTTTAAAATAACATGGCCTGGTTTTTCAATTATTTTTTTTAAAGTGCTTTTCTCCTACTCCCTGCTGGTGTTGAGAAGCACCTTTTCACATGAGCTTAAGAGCAGCCTCAACTATCAGTGGCTAACACCCTATTTTCCTCCTCTCTCCTCCATCCTCTCTATTGAGAAGGTTTCATCTCTGCTGCTGAGATACGAGAAAACAAGTATGAGGAACACACTGACCACCTTAGAGTGCAAAACGAGCACTAGGTAAGCAAGAGTGAAACATATGACATACAGCTTTCTAAATACACAAATAACCCAAGAGGAAAGAGTATGCTTCCCCTCTGATCTTTTAGGGCTATAGGGCTCTATGTTACAGCTGTCACGGTAACATAATTCCTTTCCCAAGTTGCCATCATCCTTTAAGTAACATCTTGTGTGAAATATGACCATTCAGACCTGGGAAACAACAAGCTCATCTGTAGATGAGCTATAGCTCAAAGGCACTTTAATATAATTTCTCTGCTCACTGGGTTATGAGAACATTCCTTCTGCCATAGTTTTTTTCAAAGGCCAGCTCCTGCTTCTGTTAAGCCTGTCTGTGAATGCAATAGGCACAGACTAACATCACCTAATCAACTATCAGATCTTAGTAATTAACAGACAGAAAAGCCTAATTGCATTCCCACATTCACTAGGGCACCTACTGAGTTAAAACTAGATTGACTCAACACATGCTTCACAAAAGGAGAATCGTCTTTTTTCAAAAACAGTATCCGTAGCAGAGAACTGAATGGAAAAGAAAGAAAAATAATTTTCTTTCGGGTCATGTTCAATGGGTCACGTTGACATCTTCTCATGGTTTAACCCCAGCCAGCAGCTCAGCACCACGCAGCTGCTCGCTCACTTCCCCTCGGCGGGATGGGGGAGAGAATCGGAAGAGTGAAAGTGAGAAAGGTCGTGGGTTGAGATAAAAACAGTTTAATAGGTAAAGCAAAAGCCGCACATGCAAGCAAAGCAAAACAAGGAATTCATTCACCACTTCCCATGGGCAGGCAAGTGTTCAGCCATCTCCAGGAAAGCATGGCTCCATCACACGTAATGGTTACTTGGGAAGACAAACGCCATCACTCCAAATGTCTCTCCCTTCCTTCTTCTTTCCCCAGCTGTATATGCTGAACATGACGCCATATGGTATGGAATATCCCTTTGGTCAGTTGGGGTCAGCTGTCCTGGCTGTGTCTCCTCCCAACTTCTTGTGCACCCCCAGCCTACTTGCTGGTGGGGTGGTGTGAGAAGCAGAAAAGGCCTCGGCTCTGTGTAAGCACTGCTCAGCAGTAACTAAAACATCTCTGTATTACCAACACTGTTTTTCAGCACAAATCAGAAACATAGCTCCATACTAGCTACTGTGAAGAAAATTAAGTCTATCTCAGCTGAAACCTGGACACATCTAAATGACAGCATTTGAAGTCAGTAAACCTTTTTAATAAGAAAATAGAGGGGGAAAAAAACAAACGTAGCTTCTACTCACCTGTACTACTTCTACTCCTCTTTTCCTGGAAAAGAAAAGGAAAAAAAAAAGGAATGGTTAATGTTGGAAACATGGGGAAAATGTAAAAACAAACACTAATGGAAAAGAGTTGCTTTGTACTAGAATGCAAACAATAAAAATCTACACTAATGAACCTGATTCAAGTTCAGGAAGGCACTTGTTCAATTCCATTCCCTGCCTAGGAAGCACTTCAGCAGCTTCTGAATCAAGGCCTCAGAAGTGACCCAAGATGCACGCTAAGCAGCTGCACCGCTGGGACTGACACAACTGCCAGATGAGCAGAGGTAAGAGGGTGATGTTAGGGAGCAAGCATCTCAAATTAGTCAGTTCTACTTTGCTCTTCATTTGTCATCTGCCCTCAGAGTGTGTGAATTGCACCACAGCACATTCCATGTGTTTGACAGATTTTTGATTTTGATCCAAAGATACATGTATAAATGCTAGGGAGAATGAACACAGCACCTTGCAGCCACTTATCCTCTTACAGCCTTGTTCTACCCCCGTTATCTTGGTACACACAATGCTTCCCAGAGCCACACACACACCGAGTAACTTGCATCAGCTGTTCCCTGCTTGAAACCCTTGCCAAGAAACTTTTAATCTGTCCCATGGCTTGCCTTCGCTACAAGCACAAAGATATCCAAGGCTGGCTCCACAGACTAGCCCTACAAACAGAGCAGGGAAGGGGATAAAGAAAGGGTACAGAAACAGGTTAGGTCTGGAAGAAAGAGATTGCCCTGCAGCTGGAGCACCCTGCTCAGATGTGTCATCCTGCTGCAACTCCATCACAGATACATCCCCATAGATCCACTGCTCAAGACAGACAATTCATTCTGGAAGCAGTGTCTGAAAACCACAATTACTTAAAACTCCAGCTGGTGACTGCTCCTGCACTGTGTCAGATGGACCTAACTGTGCTGGCCTCAGCAGAGGCAACAACCGTCGTGTGGCTGTGCCCAAAGAAAAGCTAATAAATTGCACAAGCAGTCACACAAGCAAACAGGTACAGATTCAACCCCATAAAGCAGTATGCTTCGCTGTTCCAGCCAGAGCAAGCATGAACTTACGGGCTGGGATGGGACCCTGTGCGTGCATCAGCCCCCAGTGCTGTGGTTTCCTTTGGGCAGAAAGGGACACGCACCCAGATGTGACCAGGAAGACGGACACAGTGTACCATGATACCCAGTTCTAGATGTCGGGCAGCCTGGATGTGGGGACACTGGAGAGCACAATACCCCATGGTTTAGATGCATCCTTGGACTTCAGTTCAAAGACTTGTAGACACTCTGGCTCCTGCAAGAGCAGTGTTCAAATACTTGGGGTTTGTCAGAAAGGCCCAAGCCTCTGAACACTGCTTTGGCCACAAGGGGAATAGTTCTAGTGATGCTGAATGAAACACCAGGGATAAGAGACTGGAGAGGCCTAAAAATTATACACCAAAATGTTGAGAACTGCAACTGGTAGAGCCAATTTGGGTGGCTCTGTAGAGATGGTCATCTATTCTGCTGATATTAGAATTCAGATTCAGGTACATGCAGCCAGACGATGCTCAGTCATTGCATTTGACAAGTTATCAAGCAAAGCAAACCATTTCTGGTCTGGTCTTGAGAGTAGAACTGAATCCCTGGCACAAAGCCCAGCCATTCCTGCTCCATGCCACCTTCCCAGTATATGCAGGCTATTTAAATGTTATAACCTTCTCCTCACTTTGAAGACATAGGAAATTTAACTTAAAAATCAAAAGCCTCAGCAAGCACAAAACAGGAATCTCTCTTCCTCATTCCCACTAACCCCCTATGTGAAAACCAAAGACCCTTTCTGAGGAGGTCACGGAGCAGGACTGCCTAACTCTGCCCTCAATGCTTTTCTATCTAAGAGCATCTGTGGTGGTGTCCATAGTTGCAACTGCCGCACACTGCTGAATACACAATGGCTCCTCCAGTTTTCTGCCCAATACAGTAAGTCTTTCTTTCGGGAGACCATTACAAAGATGCCCAAAGGGACAGGCGATCAGTCAGCATCTATGACACAAATTGCTCCCTTCTTCCACTTCACCAGTCTGGAGTTGCTCTGGCCTAGAATCAGCATGCACTGCACAGGCACAACAGAGAGCTCGTCATTGCTCAGCAAGGAAATTAAAAAGAAAATGAAACCAAGCACCTCTTGCAGAGAATTTCAAAGCCCTCTTGCAGATAACAGCCTGTAAGCAGTGAGTGATTAATAAACTGCCATTACGTCCTGGGAAGCATTGCTACAGACCACCACCTGAGGCTGCCCAGATGCATTTCAGCTGTGCTTTGAGAAGAAAATATGATTCTTGTAGAAAAAGAGTTAATAGCCGAACAGTTGAAACAATAACTTTCACACAGCTAAGCAAGATAAATAAGAAATATTAGGTGGAGAATGTGTTTTTGTAAATTAGGGCAGCAGCCGCCTACTCAGAAGCATTCTAAGTATTGTGAGCTAAAACTTAAAATAACCAAAGGAGCTACATTTTTGCTGTGTTTGCCCTGGAGTAAACAGAACAACTCAAAACTACCATTGAAATACACCAGGCTTCAGACGGGACTGCTCCAGCGTCTCTTGAAGAGTAAAGGCTGATGGCAAAGGCTGCATTTCTTGACATGCCTGCATACACACTGAATAAGCTTTGTTCTACTTTTGAAGAAGAAAAATATTTGCAAGCTGGTTGCCAAACCCACTTCAGAAGACTTCTGGGCTGATTCTTTCTATGGACTTTGCAAATTTACTGGGACTTACAGAAACTGATTGTGCTGCCCCAACAGAAGGGAAGCTGCCAGACCAGCACACAAGCAGGGAGAGAAGGGGTACCTGCTGTTGGGTATGATGTCACACATGCTAAAAAAGCTATGGGAAGGAGGAAACGATTACCAAGGTTAGCTTGTAGTGCTGGGTCTTCCCCTTTTTCAGAAGGGGGAGGGATGTTTCCCCTTTGGTTACCTGAAACATGAGAACTTTTTATACTTTAATCCAGGGGACCAGAAACCACAGAAGCATGCATATTTTGAGGATTAGTTGATTTGGGACAAATCCTCTACCAAAATAGCTTTTTTGGAAAATAAGTTATTTTAAAAACCAAAGATATCCAAACAACCAGGATGTCAAGCAACCTCACACTCCAGTTCTGGCATTAGCTGATTCTCCGCCTCAAAGATTTCCTAAGCCAGTGAGTGACTCCAGGCTTTTTGGCTGGGCAAGTCACAGCTGCAGGCTCAGGGCAGCAAGACATCCCTTATGCAACCAAGCACGCAATACCATCTAACCACTAACTGCCTCACGTCACATATGAAAGAGCTTGGGGATAGGCATGGAAAGAAAGCTGACCCTACACACGAGAAACTCTAGGACCCTCCAAAAATAGAGAGAACGAAGCAGGCTGTGGTCCACAAGCGATTCCCCAACAGGGGCCTGTCTGTGTGGGACACTCAGTGGAGAAAAGATGGTTGCCAAATAAACTGCTCTGGGAGTCTGACAGAACCATGGACCAGTCACCACTCCTTCAGATGATGCTTAAAAAGCTAGTAAGAAAAATACATCCTACAGCCTTGGTGTATGTTCTTTTGGGCTGTTTCTTTAGCAGAGGACAGGCTTTCTGTTAAGCTATGCTGAGACACGCACTGCAGATGCATTTAATGTACATGAGATTCTATGACAAACTCCTCTCCCAATGCAAAGTACGGATGCTTGCAGGGGTACAGGACTGCAGCTCAGACACAAGCAGAGAACTGCAAATTCTGCAGACAAGCCAGACAAATGAGACAGTTAAAAAAAATTAAGTGAGGAATACAAGAACATGTCCAGGCTATGCAGAATGCTTCCAGAGGTACTAACACCTGTTTCAAAGGTGTTCAAAGGTGCTGACTCCCAGGGGGGCTATTTCACTTGGAGTATTGACCACTGCTCTTGTGTCCCTCATGGTGCTGTCCATGACCCCTCTTTCTTCCCAAGTAGCTTGAAATTGAGCCAAAGCCTACCAGAACAAGGGCTCCTGTTCCCAGCTCACCTGGCTGCCTCCTGATATTGGCAATAGGCTATACAAAACCCACAGCAAGTCTTTTTCTGAGTGGAAAAAAGATCATCATCATTAGCTGTATTTCCCTCCTCCCTCCAAAGAGGCAACACAACTGGGTCAAAGAGAGACTGTGTCCGCCCACTTTCATTGAACAGACGTTTGAAAAATGGTCAGTTCTAAACTATATTCCCAGAGGTTACTATTTTTAAAACACATTTCATTACAAAGACCATCTAGACAGGGATCTTGTACTCCAACCATCAGCCCAGGAGGAAAAAAAAAAAATTACTAGCAAATGTTAGAAAACCTCTGGGAGAAAAGAGAAGGAGAAAAAGTGTTTGAAGGTGATAAAACTAAAAACATAACTTACAGCAAAGCTTCAATGTCTCACACTGGCATAGTATGCCTAAAGCTATGGAAACCTATTCAGGTGCAGCACAAATTACTGACTGGTGCGTCTCATGTTCCCTTCCTTCAGCGTGCAGCTCTGCTGAATCACACACTGCAACATTTAAAGGAAAACCAGAAATGTTTAAGCAACTGCTGCATTAGCCTGCAATACCGAATAAAACCCAGAAGCTTGTTATGACTATATATAGTTCTGTACCTGAAGTCAGTGAACAACTCTTCTGGATAATGCAAGCCTCACCATACGCAACAGTAATTAAAATAATTACCATGCAAATTGACTTCTTGTTTAAGTTAGAATGATGCATGGATTTAGAGAAGGATTCAATATCAAGTTATTAAAAGCATATTAATCAGTGTTTTGGAACTGATGTTTTACCACAGCCTCAAAGTATGTAGAATGTTTAGCTTTTGGGGCTGGGTTTGGATTATTTAACATCTAAAGTAAACAGCTTGGACTAATTCCCCACAGCATCTAAGACCTGAACATCATAGTGAATGACAGTTAAAAGAGAAAATGACTATCAGGTCATGTATGATAGCCATGGTTAAATTAAGTAACACACTTTTGCTGTCTGAGTGACAGATTGAAAAATGCCAAACAGAACTTACAATTTCAAAAGTAAAGGGCAATCTTTATCTCTGTTTTAACAGCCTAAGAAGCTATTAGTGCACACAGTGAAGTTCATTTTCTCAGATAGGAGAATATTTTACCTCCAAAATTTCCCATGTAAAAAAGTGGCTAATAATAGTAATAATGTATTTCTTTGATGCAATGCTTCCACACACCACAAATTCCCACAACACACACAAACATTCACTAGCATCTTACAGCAAGGACCAGCTAGAAATCCACTAACCCCTTATCCTGCAAGACCAATGACAAACTGAAGCATCCAACATCATGACTTCAGAGGTTCAAGTAGCAGAGAGGAAAAAGCCACAAAGGAAAAGAATCAGACACTGTAAACAGTAACTACAGGAAATAAACTGCCTTTAGTCACAAAAAGTTTCAGTAATGGTTTAATGAAATATTACAAGACTACTAATTTCACCATTAAACAATAGGTATTGTAGAAATAAAATCTGTAAATCCCAAGTAATAAGAGCCATAAAGTCATTAAAAATAGCTTGAAAGGATCTGTTTTCTTTTTAAACTAGGCATTTAAGATGGATCAGTGCTGCTGAGCTCTGCCAGACTCTTTTCTTGGAACTAGTGACCCCAGGTTCTGGGAGCCCATACTTGCTGCTTTCCCACCAGGGACACAAAACCTTTAACCATGGTCTTTCAAGAAAAAAAACTGAAGGGCCATCAGTGGGAAGAAGGAATGATTAACAGCTGCAGAGAAAAAGTTTTAGAGGCAATGAGCTATTCATCCTACAAGACATTCAGAGACATATTTAGTACCTGATGACAATTATAAGCAATTGGGCAAGGTTCAGACATCAGCCATAAGCTTACACCACCAGACATTATCAGATCCAGTTACCAGCTATGGCAGCCAGCCACACCATGTGATCTCTTCATAAACTTATTAAAAACCATCTTTAAACCAAGCTGGTTTGGCACTGTGTCTTCCATTACAGGACATTAACTTCCCAAAGGTCAGAGTCCTTCAAATTTGCAGGCTAAATTGTTCCAGCATCATCCTTTGGCTTCAATAAACTGCCTGCTTCCTTAAGCACTGCAAACAGCACGCACCTCCTCTCTGCTCCCAGCTCCCTTTGTCTCCCCACAACCCCAGCCACCCCAGTGCTAATACAACCCACTGCAAAAAGCAAACACATGACCCATCCCTTTCAAAAGTCTTTCTAAGGTCACAAGGTCACAAGGCACAAGACAGAGAGACCTGAGAAGAGGCAGCAGAATCACAAGGCAGAAGACAGTATCCCTTCTGGGGACAGATATGGTATTTATCCTAAATATATGTGTATTAAACTCTTACTGCAGAAGCTATTAGAGGCTTTGAGAAACACATGAACACATTTACATTTTACAAACAAAATGAGCAATAACCTCACGCTAATAGGTTTATAATCTGAAGGATGCTTAATATTGCGTACTTGCTCTCCAGTGCCATGATATGTCCAGTTAGCTGTCACACTGAAGCAGAAGTTGTCTGCATGTGTTGATAAAACTTCTTGGTGCTATAGCCATAAAACACTAATATTTTATTCTCTGAAATCCAGCTTCCAAAAATTTGCATTTTATATCATTCTTAGCAACTCTCATCATGTATTAATTTAAGCCAGCAGTTAGAAATTATTAGTGTCTTTTTCTCTTAAATCACAGAATAAGTCACTAGTCAGCAAGAAAAATTTTACAACCTTCCATTTTTCAGTGTCAGTGGAGCTCTAGAAATGCAGATCTTCATCAAGGGAATCTTCACACAACTTAGGCAAGAAGGGAAATCCCCTATTCACCAAGATGTACATTAGTTAGCAGATTGGTATTTTGTTTACTTCTGACTTTCCAGATACTGCCAAATTGCAGGAAAAACTATTTCCCATTTCTTAACATCTATTATGGTGAAGTAAGAAGGCAGAAGTAGTAGTCTTCTCGACTTCTCCAGTACTAAGTTGTAATGTAAGGCAAATAAAACCATACTGAAAGACTTGCCATGAAAAGCTACCTACAGTGAAGCTGAAAGGAGAACTCACATTGAGTCAATGGATGAAGATTAGATCAGTGTCAGTTCTGGATAGCACTGCTAGAACTGCACCAGTCTGAAAGCTAATGGGAAATGGATACTTCCACTTCTCCCCTGCGCCAATGGTGGGTCCAACAAGCAGACATGGTTTTTCAGTTTTCCAGACGACACAAATTAACAGGAGTTCATTTTCCATATTTAATCCCACCAAGCCCATGCCAACACTCCAAGCAATGGGTCCACATCCCAAACAACACAAAGCAATACTACACTTCTCCCTCACTGGCAGCTCTCTGAAACCTGTTTCATCACCTTTTTCGTTTCAAATAAAAGAACACTCTATGTGCTCAGAAAGCACAATGTAATGGTATGCAACTGTGCAAAATGGGATTAGAAAGGGCTGCCAGAACAATGCCATTTTAAGTTAACAATGAATTAGGATAGTCATTCACTAGCAGTCAAATGAAACAGCACTAAATGTAAAGAAACACTCAGTGACCCTGCTGACAGTTAACTGGAGATACTTACTATCAAGAAATAACCTGAAGCTCCTGTGCCTATAGCTAACAGATTCCTTACGCCGAAACTCCTAAAAGGCCATACAGACACGGGCACGCTCAGCTACAAAAGTGCTCCCCCACGAAGCATCACCATCTTGGGAATCTCCTTGTCACAGCAGGTAGAGCTGGCAGCACACAAATCCTGCAATGACAGACTGATACAGCTTTACATTTATACTGTATGCCAGCTGCATTTTGATGCCCTTCAGTAAGCTTTGTCCAGCGATATGCAGAATTCCTCCTACCTTTGCACAGGTCTTTCTAACTTTATGCTCAGACAGTTCTCAAACCAAACTAGCTAACAGTATTAGTCAAATGCCTGTTCTCATAGGCTGAGATACCATTGCATCTACAGTCAACTGAAGTACCGCTCCTCCAAACTCTGTAATTATGTTGGCCTCCACATTGCTTCTGAGCAGCATCAACTCTTGAACAGAGAGGTTTACCAATAAATCCTTGAACTGCATCAGACAAGATAATCAAGCATCCTGCCTGTCTGCCTCCTTTCAAAGACCACATCTTTTGCAACAGGAACTAAGAATTAACAAGTGCTGAAGCAATGCATAGACAGTTGAATCAACATACATCTCTGCTTCTGCCTGCCTACGTACCTACAAACCTATCTAGAAACTGGAGCCTCGCCTAGCTTTAAACTCCTCAGCTCAGGTACTAAGACCTACTTCCTTGTGGCAGCACACAGCTTAGTGCAGACTGCAGTGCTCACTTGAGGGATGTAGCCAGCTTCTGGGTTTTGCAGCCAAACTTTTATTTTTCACTCTCAAAATCCCCTGAACTGGTTTGTTTAAAGCAATCTCACTGGTATCTTCTTGTACTACAGTCAAACCTAGACTGAACCGTAGACTCATTCTGACTGGAAACGAAAAACAGGATGAGAAGGGCAGAGCAGAGGTAATAAGAGAATAGATCTTTTTGTCCCAACACTGGCAAGGCTGTAAAGGTGAGTGGGGAAAAAACTGGTTCACCCCACATCCGTACTGGAAGGCCAACAAAATCAGGTTGCTCTTACAGATATCGACGTAGGAGGAAAGCAGCTCTCAGAAGTAAAAGATTTAAGCCAGATGCAAGCAAGCCTTGGTTTATTCTGGGGTTTCCTTTAGGGTCCTGTCTCACTGTTCATTGTGACCCACCATAAAGCTACTTACTGTTCAGCACCAGTTTTAATCTTTAACTTATGTACACCAAGGTTAGTAAAACCTGCACACATATTTTATAGAGAGCTTTCTCTCAGAATTGTAACAACTGCCAATGCCCCTTTATTAAAACTGCTGCCTCCCATGTTTTGGTTAATCAAATATATTTGAGGTTTCTGTGGCTTTTATAAGGCAAGATGAGGTTTACGTAGGGACAGCATGCTTTTTCCCCTTCATTTGAACAATACAGAATCACAACGTACATTGAGAATGTTGTTTCAGTAGTGATTTTAGACTTAAGCACTATCAATCAGATTCAGACATCAAATGATTCTTCTCTACTATTGCAGATAAGCCATCCAAATCACAAATATTGGTTTACCAGTATTAATGCAAATGGCTGTTATCAGCTACCAAGCAAGGTTGAAGAAACAATACAGGGATTTGGGCTGATAATATAAATCTAGCTATATTTACCTATCTATGTATCTTACTATAGCTATCCATCTAGAGAGAGGGATCTTCAGATTAAATATACTTACATCATGACCTATAAGCCTTCCCAAAGCCCCCCTGTTCTATTTGGACAGTGAGAATTCAGATTGAAGAAGTGCAACACATCTGGTGAGCTAACCAATGTGCGTAACTATTGACAGCAATTGTCTTTTTTTTGGAAGAGGAAAGAGGAAGAACAGAAAAGACAAAACGTGAACTGGTTTGGTCTCTCAAGCTCATAGAACAATTATAGGTACCCAACCTGTTTTAGCCTACAGTAAGCAGACATTCTGAAAGTGCTTGACAATTGCCCTCTGAGAATCTGCCCCCTTCAGGACTTCTCTTAGTTTTAGGTTATCTGCCATAGTCAACTTTAACAATCTCGTTGTTGGAGCTTGCACACAACTACCTGGCAAAAGCACACAGAAAAGGAAACCGTATTAGAAATAATAATTTACCAGAACCATTATCCACAGTTTAACTAGACCGCAATCCCTCTAGGCAGTGCATTTGTAAAGCATCCCACACCATCAACCTGGAGAACTACTACCGCACTCTGAGGTTCTAGCAATGCAAATCAACTCTGACAGCAAAAAATTATTCAAGAAAAGTGTGTCTTCTTCAAGACTCTGAAAGGTTTGCAGAAAGCTTGCGAGTCTCCTACCAAGCTGGTGTTCAGCATATTAAGACCACTTTGAGGCATTTGTTGTAACAACGTGGAGGTTTTGAAGAAGAAATTATCATAATCCTCAAAATCACAAGAATGAACTAAGAATATCTGGAGGGGAATCTCTTCCTACAAATATCTTTCTACAACATGCATAGGTATGGCAAGCCAACCTAGAAAGCCCTCTGTGTCTCCTAGATCCTCACACGCTAATCAAAGCTCTGAATTGAGTTTCTTAAACAAAGTCATTAAAAAAAAAGAAGGTACTTAAAGTAGACTTATGCATAGGCTAGAAACTGCCGCTTCCACACCTCTCCCTCTGCCCTCATCCCATCATTTCTCTCCAGCATGCTACAGGTGCTCCGTTTACTTTCACAAGTAATGGATACCTGGATTTTATTTTTATTTTATCTGGATACCTGCCTTTTACCCAAATAAAAGCACTCTAGTGGCTTGCCTTGACATTCTCAGAGGGAGCTTCAGCTGCTTTCATCTTCAACATAAGCATGCTGCACAAAGCCCATCAGTCCAGTATGGCCACTGAGACAAGGCTCTGCTGGGCCCCAGGGCAGTATTGCAGGTCTCTTGCACACAGCATCAGAGAATGAAAGCACATCTCCACTCTGCTAAAACCAAGGGGCGCAGTGAGAAGAGCACATCTGCCAAGCCAGCTTTCATCTAGAAATGGCTTTTAATCCACTAACCCTAAAACCATATGCTGTACATCTACTGCAACTTTCCAAGACTTTGGCAAACAGCCTTAAATAAACCTTTGGGGAGTTTTTATAGAGGCCAGACACCCATCAAGACATGCATGAGAAACGTGTAATACACAATTATTTTTTTTTTTTCTTTCACATCTTGGATCTCTAAAAGAGACTGGGCATTTTTTTGGCAGAAATTAGAGACGTATTTAAGTTCAGCAACTTGCCATGCAAAATGAGTTTATTCATCTCCAGCCAGGCTTCAACTAAGATATATAGGTGTCTGGGGCTTTTTCCCTTCATGCAAAACTTCATTATACAAACAAGTGAAAGTTAACACGAGAAACTTAACATGTCTGCTCACTGAAGAAACCTGACTGCAACTCCCCCACCCCCCATCATAAGGGATGGCCCTAATGTTTTGGCACTGTACAAGTCAGACACCAAGTCTCCCTCAATTTTCATTAGTCTTGAGAGCACTTGTGATTTCTTATCTCCTACATTCACCAAGTGACCATTGTTTGCATATGCAAGAAACAAATTTTCCTCTTCATTTACAGAACCAGAGTCAGCCATAAATGTCAGACATAACTGACAGCAAGAGTCTATGCCGAGAAGTTTCTGTGGCCAGCTATACACACTGTCACAGATACCACTCCAATGCTTCATCAGATTAAAAGGACATCCATGGAAAGGTTTAGCATGAAATAATTACATAAGAGATGTTCCTAGAAATCTTTTCTCCGCAAACTCTACATCAGTTTAGGCTCATGTAACTCATCCAAGTCAGTTCCTCTGTTTTCTTTGCTCCCTTTGAGATGCATTTCAAGCTTCAGCCTGTAGTTTAAGGCACTTATGAATGCAGCTGTTCTTTTAAAGAGGAGTGGTTGATTAAGCCCCAAATAAAAAGCTGGCTAAAAGCAGTTCCAGTATCATCTGAAACTGGGTTTCACCTTTATTTTGCTATGAAGCTCCCCCTCAAACACTGTATGTTTGAAATACAGAATAGAAAACAGAATCTGAAAAGTGCAGTTCTGCAGCCTAGTACCCTATTTGAGAAGAAAGAGATGTTCAGCAGTAAATACATTGCACAAATTAATGTGAATTGGACTGCTTTTCTCCATTTGAACAGATTCAGATGCCAATACCAATAACGGGACTTTCCTTCCCTGCAACTGACTCTTCTGCTTGAGTTTACGTCAACATAGATCAAAGAAATTATTTTACTTTATTTGGAAGCCTCATTAGAGAGGCTTGCAATAAAACGAAAGCTTGGCTTCCAACAAACCATGATCATACCGTTTCAAAATACTCTGCTTATTGATACGTGGCCAACTTCACTAAGAAGCAATAGGATAGAGCATTTGACAGTGCTGCAGTGAATCATCTTGGTGATCTGCACAAGTTACACATGATCCTGGAAATCAAATAAAACATCTGCAACATGCAATATTTGAGTATGGTCTTACAAGAAAAAAGGATATAGATAGAGACACAGCAAATTAGCAAGTGTTTTTTATTATACAGCATACAGAATAATATTAATAGCTGATGTGAACATTACAAAGAGGGAACAAAAAAAACCAAACGCAAACAAACAACAAAAAACCCCCCCCACAAACCTACAATCTCACACACCCTGCGCAAAAACCCTACCAAAAGGTTCAGAGAAGAGAATAGTGTTTTCCATTGGTCTCGTTGGATGGCACTGCAGTTTGAGGAGTTGGAAATCCAAGACATGGAACAAGGTACTGTTGCCAACCTTTTAATATCAAGGTCATTAAGATTCATAGAAATACACCAAAAGCTTTGGGCAGGGATGGACACAGGATTGTTACACATGGGAGCAGCCAAGGTCAGAAAGCGCAAATTTGAGCCTGGAGCACAGATTAGAGAGTGAGACAAAAAGTCTCCATCACTCACTCATGATAGCTTCCTTCTGCACCTGAAAAGGGCAAAACATTATCTCTGAGAAATCTCCACCCCAGCTGGTGAAAATTCCCTGTCCCAGTGTGTAGACCACTTCAGAGAACAGCATCTATACACGTGTTACAAGCACATCTATTTTGTCAGGCATTTTATCTGCTTTACATTACTCTGAAGTTTGCTGTTAAAGATTAAAATTCTCCTTATTTCTTCCAGTCCATAGGCTTCTTGCTTTAAGCAGTAGCATATGGATAGGTCTGCCAGAACACCCATTTTCTTGTTTGCTTCAGTGGATTATTTACAGTGCAGTAAGAGGAAAAAAATCCCACTGTTATAAATCATAAAAACACAACTACTGCCCTCCATAAGGTAAAGTGAATAACAAAGACAGCTCTTCAACGTAAATCCTGTTTGCTTACAACAGATTTAGAGCATCCCATCTCTCTGAACCAAACAAATATTTTTTTCTGATCAGGTTCAGCCCTTCTGCAGGCACCACTTTTTCCAAAAGGTCACCTTCAAAGCTCTGCCTTGGGCCAAGAACCACAACATGTGCCTTGCTGTCTCCAACACTCCTGACCTTCCACAGCACACCTTGCTACTAATTTCTTACAGACACACTGGGGTACATGCACACAGAGTGCTCTAATTAACCCTGCCCTTTTTTTTTCATAACTTATCCTAGACAGCAGCTGTTATACCCATCATTTCCCATCAGTGACTGAGCACGTGTTTTAAGACTACAACTTTCCCAAATTTGGCCAGGGCACACAGGAGCTGATATGCAACCCCCAGAATGCTATTACATTTTCTAAGCAGACTCTGTCATAGCCCAGATTCGGACCTGCTGGGAGGTCTGCTACACTGCATAACTGGAAGAACCAGACAATTTCTTGGGCCTCCTCAGATTTTCTAGAAGCTGCCTCAACAAGCTAAATCATAGTGGAACTCTGTTACTCATACCCTCACATTCTCCCTCTCAGAAGAAAAGCCTAAGGCCAACAGTTCAGCTGAATCTTTTATAGTTGTTTCCCTTCACGGACTTACCTAGATTCTGCGGTACCTGCCCCTCCTCATTACAACACTGGTGTGATCACAACATGCTGATGAGTTTATAAGATAACCTAAATCCCTCTTACAGGGGGGAAAAAAGAAGCTAAATTTCTATTCTAATCTACCAAATTACCATTGTCCTTATCATTGCTAAGGAGGCGGATGTATAAACAGCTGATCCAGCTTTTGAGTAGGAGCTAGAAAGGCAGACACAAAGGCACAGTAGCAGCTAGTTGTTTTCCTCTGGGTTATTTTTGTCCAGCTCCACCCTGAAACTCACTCTTCAATCCCAATAATTGGCAGCAACTAATTAGAAGGAAAAATGCAAACAGTTTATTAAATGTTTGATTAAACGTTGATTACATTTTTGATTAAACATGATCACAGAACAAACCTCCCTTGGACAAGCGTACTCATTTTCTCTTGCTCACTTCTTTTGTTTGTAGACATAAGAGAAGAACTGTGGTGATGATACTATACCACACACTAGGATTTCAAGCCTATAGGTGAACGCACAGCACAAGGCAAGGAGGTGATGATTCCTCTGCTGTTTCAGGTTGCTTTCCACATCATCGGATGCACGCTGCTAACTCCCCTGTTCCCTCTTTAGGGCTTTCACATTTGACTGGGGGGTGTCATATGCAGGATCAGCTCAAAGATAGTGCCAGAATTACATCACAGGTTAATTGGAGATACAATCAGCATAAAAGAAAGGGACTTACAGAAACTTATACAACTTTCAAATTGCTGTAAATCTGAAATATGTACAAGGACTCGAAGAATCATTATACATGGGGGAAAAAAATCCATGTTAAATAACAGCTTGAAATGATGTTGAAAATTCTGGATGCCTCAGACAGATCCTTGAACTACATCTGCTGAGGAGAGTGATTTTTGTTCATCCCATTTGCTGTCACTCAAGACAAGAGCTATCAAGAAACAGTTAATGAAAATAACTGAACCACGTAATACTGTTAGGATTTTACACAGAGAGAAATGTACACATTTAACTCTCAATCTCTTGGTAAATCAAAATAATATTTGCTCATAATATTTTCAGGTATTCCTGTTTGCAAAGGCAAAAGAAAATCCTTGACCAAAAGTCTGCTTTTACACCCCACTAGCACATCTATCTGCAACAGCAGGATTTCTTATTCCAAGAAGTCCTTTTCCCAGGCAGCAATGTTTTCACAGCTCTTTGCACATCAGATCCCTGCAGTCAGCCGTGTTTCATAAAGGAGGCGGCTGCTCCACACCCAGCTTTACGTAACCCCCTTGCACGCAGTTGCTCAGCCTCACTGACTTCACCCTCACACTGGGAGGGTATTATCTGCCTACTTGGACTTACAGGGTTTTGTCCGTGGTCAGTACACAGTCCAAGGTGCCACAGTAAACTGCAAAATACACCGGCATCACCTTAGGGGCAGGAGCAAAAACGTTCCTCTTCAAAATCTTCCCAGTCCTCAGGAACAATAAAGTTGTGATGGTTATAAAACGATAATCAAAACCTTGCGAAAGCTGCACTCTAAGAGGCCATAAACTGTCGTTATCTTATTTGGACTACACCCTTACATCTCAATGAAATACTACATCACCCCTAATTATTTTCTCTAATTAGTTTCCAGATAAAAGTAAAACCTTGCCAGGATAATTTTTTTTTTTTTTTTTTTAATTTGAACACCTGAATTTTTTCCTTCACCTGAATTCTAGCACCACCATCCACATGCAGAAGTCTTCCTCCAGCCTGGCTTGCATGTCTCCGTACCACTGCCCCAAGGTGGACAACAGACAAACACCACCCCAATCCCACAGGCAGCTCTCAGACCTGCAAGGCTGCAGACCACCCAGTGCCCTGCACCCCTCCACAAAGCACAGCTAACCAACAGCCCAACATCATCGGTCTGACAGTATTCAAGGCCAGCCTTCATTCTGCAGCAGAACTCTCTCCCTAGACCTGGCTTCTAGATAAGACCAGATTCCGTATAAAGTATTAAAGTGCAAATTTTCTGAGCCAACAAAAAGCACTGGCCTGCATACCAGTCAGACATAATGCCAACAGTTCCGATTACTAATTTCAGGTGAGCTTCAGGAGAGCCCCAGGGTGCTTTTAAACCACAGACCCTGCTTACATAGGTACACTACAGTTTTATTTATATCCTTGTCTTACTTCAGGATATTCAGTCGGAAGTGATGCCGGAAAGATAACACAGACCATTTTGTTATTATTTTATTCCACTGTTTTCACATTGTGGTGTTCTCCTTAGAAAAATGCTAGTAAGGTTATAACTAGACTTTTTTGGAAAGGCTTTCCCTGGTGAAAAATAATTTCTCTACTCACATCCCTAGGAAAAAAAAAGGCCTACAGACAATTAGGAAATAAAAGAAAAATCTAAAACTGCATTTTTGGCCATTTAAGGCTATGAACTGGGAAAGAATGAACAAGTCCTCATGTGAAAACAAAATGAAATTTTAATATTGTTAAAAGCAGGAACTTTCCTCTTTTTCAACTATTTGTAAGATATTTCACTGTAACCAAGATCCTAACCCACAAAGTCTTGTGTCCTACCTGAAAATAAACTGCTTACAGGTGCTTCTAAAGATAACCTCCATGATAACCTTGCCATTAAACTCTTCCCTCTGCCCATACACAAGAGAACTACAGAGAACACAGTACCAAAGATCAAGTTTCTTTCCATTTCTTCCTCAAATTTTTAGGATTGCTCAAGACGCACTTATCTGCCTCTATCCACCTACAGCCATACAGATCTTGTGCTGTAATTTAATGGCACCAAGCCAAACATCACCAGTCTTGCACCTTTCTCGTAGTGTAAGTAGGCACGGCATGCTTACGCTGTCAAGTATCAAACATCAACACTGATGATGGACGTGCTAGGAGAATACATGCAACAAGCTGTGGATGAAGCTTGCCATTACAGACACTTCACACAGCACTACTGCTTCTTACCTCCTACCTGGGTTTTGCAGAGATGCTGTGTGAGCTCTTCTTTGTAAGGTGCTGCCACTTGAGATGTAAGGTGCAGGTCTGCTGCTATATCAGACAGCTGCAAGATTAACGCTGCCGGCTTCTATCCTAGGTAAGATCCCAGGAGAACCAAAACAGATTTTACTGAAACCACTTTCATGAGGCAGAACTATATGTTAAATCCTCTGGTTTTTTATCATCTCTCAATGTAGGTCCTTATCAAAATAGTCAAGCAAAGGCATTATAGTGCCATGCTGCTTTACCTTGGGCAGCAGCAATCTTTCTCTGTTGCCGATTCCACGACACTAAAAGCAAAAGCAAAATCCCTGTAAGTCACTTAATACTTGTACAGAGAGATTAACTGGACTTGTCTGGAAATGAGCCTTACTTGGGAAACTACTCTTCCCACATGCACACATTATGATCACATGAAAAGTTGCACACTATCCATCAACTCTTCCACTTGTTATATACCTTTTACATAAATGTGCAACAGATGATAGTTACTTCCCAGTAATTAAGCCACAAAGAAGATTTCCAAGGTGCTCTTGAACAACTAGCTTAGGAGATTTTCCAAGAACTGACATCATAACATAACTGAAGCTACAGAGCATTACTCTAAAGTGGCCAAGCTGTTCCTCTGGAAGTTCTCCTTTGTAACAGGGGTTTGTATTTGTTCCATAAGCCCAGATCCAAAGGTGTTTTTAAAGAGCTAAAGTTAGAACTCGATTTTTCAATGTAGAGGTTTCCTATGAAATGTGTTTCAAATGAGTCCCATCAGTGCCTCAATCAGAACACGTCCCAAGGACAGGAGGCCAGGACTATAACCTCTGCCTCTCACGCTGGCCCTCAGTATTCCAGCTGATGCTCTTTACCCTCCCACCAACCTCACTGCTCTCTCACTTAAACACTCCTTGGAGCAGTGAGGCTTCCACTAGCTACATCCCACAGGCTCAGGCTCAGGCTCAACGGTTATCCTGACCACTTCTACATCTCACTCCAAAAGGCCCATCTATCCTATGCTCCTTTTGTGTGGAAAGAATTTCTCTTCAGTCCTTCCACATTCATCCCACAGTATCCACTGCTTTCATCTGTTATCAGAAACCTTGAACGTGACATCTGCTCATTTTGGGACCCAAAGACAGTGGGCTAAAGAATCCTCAGCCTTCCCAGTCCTTGCCTGAGAGGGTGCTGCAACCAGCCCAGCCACACGCTCTCTCCAGGGATACAAAACAAGGTGGCAGCTGTGGTCCTGCCCTTTCTGTCATCCATGGCAGGGTAGTCTGGGAGGAAAGAGAAAAGCATCTGCTAGGGACCATCGCATCTTTCATACCCAAGTCAAGCAATAGTGAGCTTCTGGATGCCAGTGATAATTTTGGACATTGTCTGCAGAACCCACCTTAAAATACTAAGCTGCTTCTAAAGCAAATTAACTGCTCCTTCCCCCTGTTTTTCACTTGGGAGTGTTTAGATTACACTCAACTGCTAGGATGCGATCCAGGCAGTGGTTCATTGCTATATCCTCACCTGTAAAGGCAGACCAAAACAACTGCCTGTGCTGCTGCTTGATCACTTGAAAGAAGTATTCTGCTATTTCTCAAGCATCATTTCAGAAGACACATCAAATGACTCAATTTTTCAGAAAATAAATACGCAGCCTTAAAATCTCCTAAGAGATCCAGGGCCTCAGTTAGAAGGGAGAAAAAATAGTTTCTTGGTACAATAGAACAGCAGCTTCCTTTAGAAAAAAGGCTGCAGAGCGTACCTGATCTTTTAGTTTTTAAATAAGCATTACAAAACCAAGCTGCTAGCCACTTCTGATACAACCCTCAGCCAATCATTCAAGTCTTTCAGTTTATTACAAGTAAAATTGTATCTAATAAACACAAAGGAGTAAAGACTTCCTGAAGAGCCAGTCCCAGTAAATAACCTGCAGATGTGAAAGAAAATGAATCACTTCTCAGAAGTGATTTATTTTTATTTTTTTTTAGTTCTCAGCTAGATGAATAAGTTACATAGGACCTTCTTAGATAAGCTGCTATAAGAATAATAAAAGACTTGCTTTTTTAGAGGTTTTTCCCCCAAAGTTCCCGTGTTAGGTAAACTGTTTCAGCACTAAATGAAAAACAAACCAAAAAACACCCAAAACATTAGACACCTCCCATTACCTCAGCAGGTTTAGGCTCAAGCTCAAATTTATTTGTAGCTTGCAGATTTTTCGTTTTCCTGTTTCATCAGGTTTTGTGTGCATTTGGAAAATGGCAACTATTCGCTCTATCTACAGAGTTACAAGGGCCTTCCTGGAACTCAGGCACCCACACAAGAAGCAGAGAAAAACATAAGCAAGAAAACAACCCTTATCACTATCATTGTCTCTTCTGGACTGGATCATTACATAGCCTCCTGGCTCCTTCTCTCCTCTTTGCTTTTCAAATGATAGTTTCATTTTCACCACAAATTAAAATGACCAAGTTAGGAAAGTCAATGCAAGAAGATGAAATTTTAGCTTGGCAAAAGACAAATAATCACTTACTCTGTATATGATAAACTGCAAATATTTACTGGTTAAATAGCTCAGAGAGAGAACAGCAGTTAAGAGAGCTAAAATTCTTAAAATATGTTGGGCTTCTCAACAACTGGGTTCAATAATATTTCTTTTATAGAAATCACCAATGAGGAGCAGACAAATTTTAAGAACTTGAATTTTTAATTTTGAATCATGCCTTGGATCAGACAGATGTGAATTAAGAGCTGCTGACAAATATAAAGATAAAGTAATAAACACTTTGGCTCTCCTTTGAGGTCCAATGATCTATGAGCAATTTGCAGTCAGTTCAGTCACACAACAGTATTGTGATGGGTTTTTATTATTTCTGCATTTGACAGGTTGAAAAAGTATTATATTGGGAAATTCACTGATTTGCTTAAGTTACAATGAAGCCTACTACAGAGCCAAAAGCCAACCGTATTTTGTCTGCCAGGCCAATGCCCGATTCAAGAGACTTTTCTCTATTCTCTCTCTTGGATCAGACAGTATTCCTTGATTTGGAAACTTGATTTGTACAACCCCCACCCAAGTGAATACATGGAATACATCAAGATTTAAACATGTTTCAATTGTTTGGAGCTCATCTACGTACTATGACTTTACTCATATTTCAAAGCTGTCTGGGCAGCGTACTTCAAAAATCCCTCCTAGTCAAACTGCACATTTACAGTACAGCAGGAAAGAGCCACCTCTCAGGTTTTTTTGAGGCTGCCCTTGCAGGAATGTCTCTGAGTTCCTGAGCTAGTGTAGGTGTCCAACACTGCCATCAGACATTTTGAATAAACAATTTAATTTCCTGAAGTGTTGGAGGGGAGGAAAAAAGCCAGGGAAAGAATTTTCACATTCAAAGACATATAGAGAACGGAAAAAACACAGTTAACCCTTTAATAGTTTTTATTTCCTCAAAAGGAAGTCAAGTTTTACTGAAAAAGAATCTTCAGCCCTGTTCTGATAGAACACTTCAACAAGTATCCCCTGGAAGCCAAAAGTGACTGCTGAAAACACTCACCCAGTCATTACTGTTTTAAAGACTGAAAAATATTTAATCAAATACACTTTCCAGCACCAGCCTTCCTTTACTGTAGTATTAAGAGCACTGCTAGGCTGCTCCATTCTGCCTGGATCAGCCCCAAACAACTGGCAATCCACTTAGATTTAATGGGAGAGGGAATGGGGAGATTTTACACGGACCATGTGCATCTTCCAGAAACAAACATTTTGTGTTTCAGGTTTCACTACCAGCAGCAGGAAATGTGCTAAAAATCTATTCTTACAGGGAGCTTTCACACCCACATATCAGTCAACATAAGAAAAGGTGGCAGCAGCCTAACAAGTAACAGGAAACTCAAATACTATACTCAGTCCTACAAAACCATTTCAAATTACCCTACCGGATACTTCACTAGGCCAAGCAGGCATTCAGAGTACTTTCAATGGCATCGTGGTTGCATGTTTTAATTACTACCTACCACGCTTTTGATTCTTGGCCATCAATTGTTATCAAGCCATTGCATCTTTTAAGTGCCTGCTTTCAGTAGTTAAGGTGCAACAAAGCAAGAACAAACCAGCAAAAGAAATCCATGTGTTGATCCCAGGTTTGCCACTGAACTTATGCCGCTGAACAAGTTCAATTCCCATCCCTGTCTCCCAGGCTTTCCATTAAAAAAAAAAATCTGAACACCAGGTATGTCCAGTTCCCAAGGAATCAAGCTACAGAGATGTCCAACAGCTTCAGAGGGAGCTGCATAAGGCCAGTGTCTACAAGCGTGCTCAACTCTCACCAAGGTCAAGAAAACTCAGCACCTTAACAAGTAGGAGCTTGTGAGAATCTCAGCCTAATTTATATGCAAGGATTACTATTTTAGGAATAAGCACTAGTACAAAGAACTTGAACCCCATATAACTTGTCTACAGAACAACAGATTTCAAGATCTTGATCTTACACATCAGGAAACAGCTTTGCCCCAGAAGAAATCTGTGGTAAAGCTGCCTTAGAATAAATTACTTTGTTTCCAAATTCTTTGCTGAAGCTACAAACCAAGCATTTTAATTAAGGTCTCCTAATTGCAGTCAGTGTAATTTGGGGTAGGGGGCAGGGAGGAAACATGCTTTTCCACAGTCCACTGGTACCAAAGCTGACAGAGAAAAAACCAAAAGTAACTTTAAAAATACACATTAGCTGTAGTAAATGCTCTACCCATGTTCTCTGGTTTCAGAAACACATTTTTCTGCTTGAAGAAAGCTCTCATGTCTGGTTCTACAGACTTTTTCACAATGGCAAACAGGAGAAACTAAGAACAAGGGAAAATCTGGGAACTTATTTGTTAACATACGAAGAGCCACAGCACGTCACACTGAAGGTCCAACCTACTCTGCCTCGGCTGTGGCTATTCTCTTTGTTCTACAGCCAAGGACACAAAAGAAGCATCCCCAAATACTGTTTTTCTTCAGTGATCTCTTGCAATCAGAGCTGCACTGTTTCATTGCCACTGCAGAGGAAAACTTGCCAAAAAGGAATTGGATTAAGCATTATTTTTTTAATGGATTATTCGAGACAAATGAGAGATCAAAACACAGCACAAAAATATTGTGCCAACCCCCACCCAAACAATACCTATTGTGTGCCAAGATGCTGCACTACGCTGATCAGGAAACTGCTTAACACAGTAGCACAAAAATAAGAAAAAAGTTTTATTCAAAAAGCTAGTGGTTGGCACAGTATGCATGGAAGTGATAGTCTGCTGCAACCGTAATTCTGTACTATGCACCTGAGTTTATTTTACTTAGAGAAAAAAGACAAAACTCCACAATGACCCTACGCCTTTCTCATTCAATCACTTCTGGCTCTTTCCAGCACCATTTTGGGCTCCAATTGTCAGACTCCTAGTTGACTCAAATGAGCACTTGCATCCCACCACTCTTAGAAACATTCACAATTAAAACACAGCAGCTGAACAGCATCAATCAAGTAAAGTCCTCTCTACTGTCCAGTACTTTCTCAGGGAGACATAACCTTATATGCTAAAGATCCATGTGGTAAAATACCGAGAACCAGCAATAACCTGTTACACATTTCAAGAAAAAGATAGCCGAGAGAGGCTTTAAATCACATTTAGATGAGTAAGATCCACTGTTTTTACTGCAAAAAAGCAAGTCCATGAGAAAGCTCTACCTTGAGGTGCAATGCTATTTGAAAATAGGCAATCCATCACTAGTAAGCAACAAAAGTGATGAATACCAATGCCCTATAGCATACATAAGACAAAAGCAACAATCACATTGCACTAACAAAGGAATCAGAAGGGAAACTAGCTAGAGAATTTTGGAAACAAAGTTAGCCCCAAACAAAAGCAATTTAAACTTGGGGATGTCTATGACCAGAGATTTTTCACTCTACTGAATTGTGAATAAAACAAAATTCAAAGCACAAATCCTCCCAGATGCTGAGAACTGGACCTAAAATAGCATCAGAAAGAGAAAGAAAATGGAGCTTCAACCCCCCATCTAGCAGCAAGCCTGTACTTTCTATTCCTCAAAGCGTGCTAAAATTTTGGTTCTATACAGGCCAAGCAAAAGGTCAAAAAACCCTACTCACTTAAAAATTCACTCCATCCTTGATAGAGTCCCCAGACTTTGATCTATTCCTTGAGACAGAAGGAAAGGTTACATCAAGATGTTAACCCCCAAAGTCAAAATATAACCCCATACAGTGCTTGTCCACCCGCAAACAGATCTCTCTTCCTCCTATAGCCCCAGCTCCCACTTGCAGTTCATACAACCAGGAACAGCTAAAGCCATAGCACAAACCGTTTCCTCTCCATAGATTAAATCAGCTTTAAAAGGTGGCAGTTTTGAAAAAGAAAACTACTATTGAGTGACAAAGGGTGCTGCTCAATTTTATCACGTACTCTTTGCACAGCACATAGCGCCCCAACCCAACGTGCTGGCAACAATACTTCTCCCCTTTTACTCATATGCTTTCCCCTTTTCTGCCAGATATAGGGTGCAGGTTAGCAACTACCATTTTGGGGGTTTTTTCCATCATCAGTCTTTCATCAAAATAGCAGACTTGGTTAGTTTCTTTTTCCCTTTCCTCCCTCACATACACTTACAACACACTTTTACAGGAGTTTTCTTTCAGTGCTCAAAAACTACCAGATTGACAGCGCCAGTGAATTAAGCTCCCTCTTTGTTGGCAAAACAAGGGCAGCACCACAGGCAACCTCAGAACAAGTTCCCTGTATCCTCCTCTTCCCTCCAACTAGCAAGAGTATCTGAGTGCTGAGCTTCGCACACAGCTCTATCATACCAGGGGGCCTTGTACAGAGTCTCTGATAATGCGGTTTACCCAGACTATCTCACAGGACACTAATGTTAAAGCCACACATGACGGAAACATCATGAGTCAACACATTTTCGGCATGTACCTGTGCCAGACAGCACAGTAACTCTAAAACCATGAGGGTGGTCTGAGTGCATGCAAGTCTGTGCTTAAAGACTGGCAAAGAGAATTATTTTAGACAACAGCGTGAAAGAACGCTGAGCTGAAGCAACTCTTAAAGCCATACTTGAAACTACAGAAAGGCAATGTTAACTGAAAATCAACAGTAATACCAGAAAAATGCAGCGCTGTCAATATCAGACAAAAGATGGGTGCAGATTTTATTTGAAAATGAACTGTACATTTGGCATAAATGCTATAGAGACAGAGCTTCTGTTACTATTGCAGTAATAATTTGTACTTCATTCTTGGAGAGTGGTCCTCTGCTATGTTACCACTTAACCTGGTCAGGCAGCAAATGTGGCTCTGCACATTCTCCTCTCTTCAATTACAAGAGGGTCTGGAGTTCTACAAAACCCTCCACTGTTGGTTGTAAGTACAGATTAGCATGCATGAGATGAAGTTAGAAGATGGCTCCTAAGCTGTACCCAGCTTTTAGTTGTTCCTCCTCCCTCTTTTGCAAGCTTTTTATTTTTAGCAGGAAACTCTTTTCTCTTTGGGGAAGAACTTTTGACTTCTGAACTTCTTAAGACATCTGGACTGAAATGATTTTTTTTTTATTGGTCAAGAGCCAGAGTGTTTGAATAAAATGAACATGTATTTACACTTAAAAATAAGTCATGTCTATTCCTTTACGGGTTTAAAACAAAATCAACACAACACAGCAGAAGCAACTTTATATTTGCTCATGCTATACTCACAGCAAAACTAGAGAATAGCCAACATGTGGTGATAGGCTCCTTACATTCCTGTGATGCCAGGAATGAAAGTGAGTTCAAAAATGCATTAAAAGGTTTATGTGGAGCAGCTCCATCTGCGGCTATTAAACATGGTACGACAGACACAACTACTGCCACCAAAGCCTGTAAACCAGTGACTGAGAGAAGGCAAGAGGGTCTGCCAAGGGGAAGGTGAGCACGTTTGCTTTGTGCCTCATACTTTCTCTTAAACATCGTCTACAACCATCATTCAGATCCTCAGGTCTATTTGCCTGGCCTCCCCCTCTTCAGCTGACCCGTCAACCAAAACATCTCCGAGCAGTTAGGGTCTCTGTTACGAAACAAAACATACTGATGAACTTGTGCAGGAGTAACCTTGCCATTACCCTGTGTTGCCCTCTCACCCTGCAAATGGCAGCAAGGAGAGCCCACCTGCTGCACTGGTACCAGACTCCAGTGACAGCAGACAGAGAGGGCTCTCAGCCTGTGAAATCTCCTGAACTGAGACAAGTTTTTGTAATACAAAGGAACAGCATGTTCCTGAACAAAAAAAGCATCTATATGCAGCTGTATGACATGCAGATAGAACTGAAGAGTAACAATTATCAGTATTTACATTCACCTCTGTGGTTTGTTTTTTAACTACAAAGAAATAACCAAGATTTTCACTGAAACACACGTTTAAGAAATAACGTACCCAACTATGTTTAAGTGGTCATTGCTGGACTCACTAAAACATAGCATATTGCTGAAACAGGCAGTGTTTCATAGCCCACCTATACAAATGATGCTTTCCATCCTCGTAGTAAAACCAGGCTGACAAGATAAAGAATAAGCCTAGTCATTACAGAAATTCTTTTAACCACGAAAGTCATTTCAGAGCAGCAGGGAGAAAGGACTGCAGTGCTGTGGCTGCAGATGGCACAGGCGTGGCGTGTCACAAGTGGACCTTTATGATATCATTTCCTTCCAGCGCCATTAATCACCCAGACATCACTTGTTCTATCAGCTATTAACCAGTTGCCCCAACACGCAGATAACTTTATCAAGGTTAAGCAGTGAGAGTCATTACTAAGCATTACAACATGCAGTGCCAAAGGCCTTGTTTCCAAAGAATCCTCTGAACCATTTCCTTCTGCTGTAAGAAAAGGCATTACACTACTACATGTATTTATCCGTACCTAACATCGGGGGAAAAATTACAGAAAGTAGAAAAAGTCACCAGCACTTTAAAACACAGGATTTCGGAAGAGGACAACTATGTTGCTTGTGGCCAAAACATTCAACTGAAACCAGGTCTTGTAAAGCACCTATTTTTAGCCCTCTTCAAGGGGGAGAGACTCCCTCAACACACATGCATGTTGACAAGGAGGAAGAAAAGCATGTGAGGAGTGTGATGAAGAGTGGAAAATAAACATTTTTTTTTTAGGAGGAGGAAGAAGGACCGATTTCAAATTCTTCCAAGCAAGCAAGCATGATTCAGCAGTATATGACAAGACAAAAATGAGACGTGTTATAAGTCTTCACTAGCTGGCATCCGAGGGGAGAAGATTAAACAGCTCAACACGAACTGAGCCTGCTTCCACATTCTGGGTCTGGCTCTGCCAATTACTTTCCTAAAAGCACCATTAGATCTAGAAACATGACTTGATCAAACTCCCTGATCAGACCCCACGAAGCCCTCAGAGAGACCTCAATGAGTGCACACCCTCCTGCCCACACAGGTAGTAGCCTGGCTGTGGGAAAGAGCAGACTTCGGCTTTGGTTCCCAATTCAGAGGAACTGCTTGACAGAATCTGTATGAGTGGCAATCACACCCCAGCCAAAATAGCTGAAGCACTGCAGTTGGGAGGAAAGAGAACTACAACTGAGGACATTTTACTTGGAACTAAAAGACATCCCCCCTCAATGAAACTCAGTCATTTTGAAAGCCATTCTTAAAGCACATGCTTGTCCTCCAAATACGATTTCTCTCTGCAGAGAGAGATAATACTAACTAGTATTTGTGTAGTACAGAAGTATCAGTAGTTTCCTCCTTGATCATATAAAGGGCGTAACTCCTTCTACGGAGAGTTAAATTCCATCAGTACAAAACAAACCATTGTTTTGAGGACTGAATGCTGAACTCAAAAATGAGAAAAAGATGATAACCAGACAGAAGAATGTTTGCTTGACAACACTACAGCACAGATGTGCCCAGCACAGGTGCTTGCTTTATCTATTATCACACTTATTTTAGTGTGTTTCACATGCTCTGCTTCCTTGTTTCCCTGGAACACATTCAAGAACGTCACCTCACCAAAGTGTCAACTGTTGAGATGAATAGCACATTATCTGGCCAATATCAGGAGATACACTGTCAATCAGTGCTTCTCAGGCACAGTACATCAAGGCAGAGCAAACACTTTCTGTCATCTCTGACACCTCTCTCATGTTGAGCTTATATATTCAAAAAAGCTGCACACATTCAGACTGCAGCCTAGAAATCCTAAATCATGACTCCTGAACTAGTAAAGGGACTTCAAACTGCTTAATGTACACAGTAAACTGTTTCTCAGGCACCTTCTGCGCTATTACAGATTGGACCAAACCAGAGACAGCGGTGACCTGGGGAAAGTTCAATATCTCTGGCTTGAAATGGGACCACAGGTCCATGTCATTCCCAGCACATGTGTCCAAGCCAGTCTTGGAAGTCTCAAGCAACTAATTCCACTGCCTACCTAGACAATCACAGTATCTTTTCCACTTACCTATCATCCCTCCTTCTTGGCACAATCGAAGCCCACTACTTTTTGTTGTACCTATAATGGGACTGCCGAATACACTTTTTTTTTCTGAGGGAGGTGAAGGTAGGTGGGTGGAGGTTTTTTTCTTTTTTTTTTCCCCCTACAACAGCTTTTTTACAATGTCCAAAGATCCATCTCCAGTCTCCTCTTCTTTATGTTGAGTAACACAGTACAACACACCATATTTTCAAGACCTCCAATCCTTCGCACTGCTCACTTTTGGGTACTTTCTAGCTGATCTGCCTTTTCCTGGAAATGACATGCCCCAAACCAAAGGCAGTAGGTGAGTCTACTGCAGCAGCCGCCTTATCAGCGCTGGGCAGAACAGAGGCATTACTTCGTGTGCTTTCAGGCTCTGTTCCAACTTATGTACCCCAAGATGACATTTGCCTTATTTTTTTTTTGTTTGGCAACACCTTCAATTTATATTCAGCCTGCAATCTGCAAAAGAATGCAGACCTTTCTCTGAAGAGCTGCCACCTGACCAAGCTTACTATTGTTCTTGCTGCATATCAGTCCAAACAGGTTGTGGTAAAGGGATGTACCATAAGGAGGATGCAAACTTCCTGTACCTGAGGTAAATGATTGCTAGATCATGAAACAGAGTCGCTATGAAAGGGTGATCGTTACAGTCACTTCTGTTGCTGAGCAGCTGCCCTCCATGTTCCCATGAAATGGTTCTGCAAGCATAATACAGCAAGCTTTTTGTGAGAAGGATGCCTACCAGGAAGTGCTCTCAGAGATTAAGAAAACACACATATATCCAGTTCTTCTGGGATGTAAAGTCTTCTCTACAGACTACTGGAAGAAGGAGTGGAAACCCAGAAATAGTGAACTTTTCCTCCAAGAAAATACATGGGGTTTTCACTACTATCTTCAACACTTTTTCATGGCTTAGTGTAATTTCTACCATTAGGCTAGTTTTAAGTCTTTGTTAGAGCTGATGTCAAAGAAACTCACCCACCCATCCGGCCCCCAGTTACTTCTCATGATATAGTATTTCAGCCTAACAGAAGCAACAATGGGAGCTATTGATCAACACACATATGTTTTATTTTTATGGCTTTTAAGGCTGTAAAAGCTAACTGGCACAAGCCAGACATTTAACAAAAGTAGTATTTAGGGGGGTTTTTGTGGGGAATTGGGGTTAAAGAAAATCCCCATAGTTCTTCCTGGAAAAAAAATGCAATATACTTCACGGGCTGCTATATAAAGAAACAGATTAATTTAATACCCTCAAACCAGCATTATTCTTCAATCTATCTTAAAACTTGTGTTTAGGTTCTTGTGCACAGGCCATGGCACACAACAGACCACAAATAAAGTTTAGAAGAGAAAGAGAGCCATACAGATCTACAGCGCTGACAACAGTGTTCATCATTTTATGGAAGATTTACTGAACAGAGTAGCTTCTCGTGTGTGCTAAAAGAAGGCTTACCTATCTATCACAGAAATGAAATGGGCAGAAGTTGAAGAATCAATTTAACTTAAAGAAAAAAAATAAACCAAACAAGTTTGAGTCACACAGAAATTTAAATCAAGCATACTAATATTTTGGTAGGGGGAAAAAAAAAATCATTGATGGCTATATTCAGCAGATCAATCTGGTATCACCATCAAAATAGCTTCATCATAACTCATTAACGCAAAAAACAAAAAGAAACACCAAAACAAACCACCACAGTGGCCTGTTATACCCAAATGTTCTTTGACACGGGTGACACATGCTCTAACAGGAACTACATACCCAAAGAAAAGTACATTCCCTTGCATAAAACCAAACCCAAGACCTGCTGAACTGATGCAGGTAGCAATTCAAGAACATGGTCTCAAGTTTCAGAACAGTCCTCAGCAGTACACAGCACTTGTGAACCTAAACCAGACCAAGAAGCCTTAGCTGCCTGGGTGTCAATGAATGCTATCAGTTTGTCATGGATGATGTCCCAAGGAGGGAAGACGACAATTCGGCTTACTCACTAAGACGACAACTGGGCTTTACTAGAAGGCATTCTCAATCACCTCACTTCCATTTTCTTCTTTTGTGGGCAGAATTTGATTTTCTCAGAATTTCTATAATTTCTTGAGAACTTTTTCTCCCAGATGCTCACCCTGCTTTTATGACAAAAACCCAGCACAGTAAAATCTGACCATAAATAATCCAGACATTAAGATGTCCAAGCACAATTCTTCTGTCTGTCGAATTGCAGGATTTATCACAACACAGATTAAATCTTCAGGCAACTCTTCAACTCCTTTGCTATTCATTTTCTACAGGCTATAAAGAGGAAATTCTGACTCATTATGTATATATCTACACAGAAAAGCTACCACATTACCATGCAAACTTAGAAGTTACACATGTGAATGCTTTTGCCCAAAATAACTGAGAAGTAGCTTATAATTCAGAATGGGGTGACTTTAAATTATCTCCTCTTGGATGAAGCATATTTCACTATCGCTGTAACTTATTCATGTTGCCATAACCTTACTGCCTTGCATCTCTGTGGTGCCCAGAAGAGACTATATTAACAGATAACATGCAGAACAACTACCAAGGAAATGGAGGCTTTTATAGAGCGAACAGCCATTTGTAAATGGCTGTACCTCACTAATCTGAACTGGTGCCAAACACACACAACTCATTTTCTGAGCAGATATATGCATGTTTCTGTACTACCACCATCACTCCTCATATGGCATGAGCAGCAGTCTTTTATTCACAATGTCCAGAGACACCTGGCAGTACATCTACACATATTTTACAAAGGGATAATATGGGTATCCAAGAGCCTTTACCACCATCTGCAATTCACACCACAGCTCTGTCATCTCTGTAATGGAATGGGGCATCTTCATTTCCCTAACCTTGTATTAGCACTCGTGCACCTGCATGGTGACAACCATTCCAAGGTCAGTGTGATGAGCAGGGAATTGACTGGATTTAGAGTCTTTGCCAACTGCATAACCACTAAACCCAGCTTGAGACAGACAATGAGAGCAAGAAGCTAGAGGAGGGAGGAACTGTTCATTTCAGCAGTGGCAGGGACACATGACAATGTCAGAACTACGCACTTACATCACAGGCTCCTAAATTCTCATCAGGAGTCCCTAGAAACCTTGTCTTTTTGGCAGGCTCTATATTTTGCCAATAGCCGGGTACCTAAAGTTCCGAGGCTGTGCAATCACCTTGGTGGAGCTGAACATAAAGGCTCACAAGAAAGTCTACTTGAGATGCACAAACCAGACATTTGCACGCTGCAGTCCTGTGAGGCCCCAGTCAGGGAACTGCAGCTGCAGCATATATGCTAGCATGCAGATAATGCCAAGTTCAACACAAAGCATGGTGACCTAGCAGCTTCGCTCAAAAGCACAGGACAACCTGGCAGTAGTAGCTTCTTAAATTGCCTCCTGACTAATAAATTCACTGAAGAGATAAGCCTGTACCGAATGCCATGTTCCACACAGAAGAGCTCAATCCCACATCACAACTCAAATAGGAATGCCCTCTTATCAGCAAGGCCAAGGCAGAGACTGTCGTCTCCCCACTGAAACTGCAACGATGCACAGAGAGGAACATAAAAGTCTTATTCCACCAACAGCTTACGTAGAAAGCAGTTGCTAGGTGGAACTGAAAACCGCTGCGGGAAGCGGAGACCAGAACTGAGGACGCACCTCTTCCCAAAGGAATGACCCTGCCATGGTACTACAGACATGCACAGAGGATGGCTATCCTGGCACTGAGGACAGAGCTCACATTCCTCTCTATACACAGCAGCAGGTTCAGCTAAGGGATCAGAGCAAGCCTGGCCCACCTTCAGGTTCAGCCTCCCTTGGGAGACACCAGGTGCAGGCTTGAAACCAGGCTTCCCACTTGCCAGGCAAGTGCTCTGTCCTCCAGGTTGACAGCTCTCAAGGTGCTATCCAGGGACCACTGATCCTCTGCAACAGGGCTGTGAAACCACACTGTCTTTTTGCTCACCACACCACTCAATAGCCTGAAAGAGATGTAGAAGCATTAAGGGCTGCAGTGGACTGTAACTCCACAATTTGAGAGGTAGATATCACCACAGGCACTGCTTTCATCTAGTTGGGCTATACCTGGAAGGCACAGCCAAGGGTGTTATGTTCTACGAAGAATACGGCTCAGGTAGGACATATCTAGTGTGCCACAGTGAGGACCAAAAGCACAGGCGAGCTCAAAGGCCTCTGATACAAGGATGATTACCTTGTGGATACAAACCTTAGGCAAAAGCTCCAGGACACTGCGTCCAGGCAGGACAGCTGCCGTAAGAGTCAGACGTGTTACCAGAACTTTAGATAATCAAGTGAAAATTTGAAGAAAAGAAGGCAAGTGCCTGTAAGTTCTCCAGTAACAAAACCTGGAAGAATTCAGATGCCAAAATTTAACAGCAAAACCTATTGAAATTCAGTAGCCTAAGTTAGATTTCAAACATGCAAAACATGAGGAAAGTATTTAAGGGAACTGCCTCGTCTTTGTGGAGCAGAAGCCTAGAGGCAGGCCTGCCTGTGCTCCAAAGCAGCACAGGAACTCCTGGTCCACTCACACTCCCTCACATCTCCTTTCAGCTAAGACAATGTAACAACTTTTCAGCTTAGGAGTGCTGCTGGAGACAAAACCTGGAACCACTCTTGAGAAAGCTGTTCAGCACTTAGACTACCTCTCAGAGGATGGTTCAAACAGATTTTGAAGTGCCTGTCCGTGATTCCTTTAGGACACCAGTGCTTTGCACTAGAAGTGGCTGCACTGGCAGATGGCAAAGAAATGAAGATTCTTCTCACCCTAACAATACCCCTGATTAAATCCAGCATGCTTCATTAGGAGGCTTCTCTTGCTTTCCTGGATTGTATAACTGCTTCATTGCAAACCCGTACAAACAAAACTGAACTTTGTAGTCATCCAGAAAGTATATCCCTAGGCAACAGGCAAATAAATTCCAACTAACAGTCACCATAAAGTACATAGAGTAGACAGACACATAGTCCACTCTAACGAATGAATCACTGTACAGGAATGAGTACGTTTGCCTTATTTCCTACCATACACAATATTTCTGGGAAGATGTATGTTGAGCTTGGCACCACTTTTTGTACAGCAACAAAAGCTTACAAACACACAAGTAATCAAGTAGATATTATGTATAAAATACTTGAAATCTTTGCCTAAATGAATGCAGCTTCTCGCTGGTGCCAATGGAAGTTACTGGGAAGGAAAACAGAGCATCCAAGATATCAGTGCAACTTGCTCCAGTGACCGTACTGATCTTTAAGCCAAACATTTAACTATGCTTCTATGGAAAGGCTAATGTTAAATGCTTTTAAAAATACCAAAGCAGGACTGAACAGACATATCTATCCTATGTCTGTAAAAGCTATTCAAAGTGAGCTTAACCTGTACAGAATGAGCTAGCCTAATTTTCATCAAGGAATTAGTAAAGTGTAGCAAGGGAGACACTTTGGGGTCAATTTTCACAGCACTGTGAGGACCTGAAACTATTAATAAATTTGTACAGTACGCAAAGAAATTGTAGATCCATGTTATGTAACACAAGTGTAAGGAATTCCTGAAGTAGGGGGGAAAAAAGCAGCAGAGAACCTAGTCAAAAGAGAGAAAAAAAGACAGTGGAGAGTAGAAAGTCAGATTGGAGATTCCTAAACGTAACAATGTACAGCACATAATACCAAGAATGAAAGACAAATTACTACAAAAACCTTTTTATGTATTTCCTGAAATTCCCCTTAGTGTCTGGGCATGAAAACCAGCCTATACAAAACCTCAAGGCCCCCAAAATTACATTTTTCTTATGCTTATTAGAGGTTAAAGTGTATTTTTGAATGTCACAAGAACTAACCAAAAATCTCTTAGGCAAGGTCAAAGCTTAGCATTATTCATCCAGAAATATTTTGTTTGGAGAATCACATGAAATTTAAAGAGACATTAAACCAGAATCTGTGGCCTTTTCTAGACTTTAAAAAAACTCTGGTAAGTTTTGCTGAAGTTTGACAGAGAAGATGCAGAATGCCAAGAACACAAGCTGATGTAAAAGCTTCTGTCACTTTCTCGAAATAGGTTTCTGTTTCTTCAGCCTCCTTCATCTCTACAGAAAGGAACAAGTGCTGCCAACAGAAATTTCACGGGGATTGGTGTTTTTAGCATAATATGCTTTAATAAAGTGTATCTGAAGTCTCGTAAAGTATATTCTGCAAAGTTTGAACAGACTTCACAGAAACCAGAACACAGGTTATTTAGAATATTTTCAATTATCAAAATTAAGTTTATACCAAGTGTATGAAATAAATATTAGAATGAAAGAATTAAGAAAAAGCTAGTATTCGATATCAGAAGCTGTAATGCATGTATCATAAGACCTTGGACCCACAGGAAGTTCACACTTTCAATTAAATAATAAAATTGTGTAACATACTGCATATATTATCCTCTAAACTATTCAGATAAAGTTTAATTACAGCTTATCAAACTAACCTTTACCTCTGGAACTGCTGAAAACACGCAGTTATACCACCTTCAGACATCTTGTTCACATCTCAGGTAAATACAAGCTCACTCAAGGGTTCACACCCCCTAATTTTACGTGTTTTCGCACGACATGAAGGAAAGTTATTCCCAGTCATTTAACTCTTCCCAATATTGGGCTCTCCACGCACCTTGCTATTTCACTGGGAATACTAGAGACCTTTTGGGAAGCGGCAGACAGCAATTTACCCGGGCAGTGAGAGGGCTGTGCCGGGCCCTCACACACACAGGCTGCACACTGCCCCGGACCGAGTTTCCCGGGAGCGTGCGGCAGCCGCCCAGGTGAGCGGGAGGCACGAGACCTCAGCGGCGGCTCCGCGGGCACGGAGCGGGACGCCCGGAGGGCACCGGCCAGCCCTGCCTCCCCCCGGTCCTGGCGGGCAGAGCCGGCTGAGGGGAATCATGCACCGAGCACAAAACGCCCGAGGGACAGTGCAGGCCACAGCCGAGCCCGGAGCGGCCCGGCCCCAGCCCCATCCCGGGGCCGCCGCCCGTCCAACCGCCTCGGCGGCCGCCCCGGCGCTCCCCGCGGCGAGGGCCGCCTCCTTACCGGCACAGCTCGGCGAAGGCCTGGAAATTCAGCTTCCTGATCTTTTTCTCGCTCAGCCAGTAGCCCACCCGCTTCCCCTTCAGGAAGGTCTGCATGGTGCCGGCCCGGAGAGGCGGCGGCCGCCCCGCGAGGAGGGGAATCACCCCGGGGCGCCGGGGGCAGCCCGGCTGCCGCTCGCACTCGGCGCCTGCGAAGCAACGGCTTTAAGAAAAGAAGAGAAAGGAAAATCAGTCGGTTGCCCGCGGAGGGCGCCGGCGCTACCCCCCACCCGCCCGCTCTGCGCCGCCGAACCGAGCCAGGCACAGCCTCCGCTGCCAGCGGCGAGCAGCCCCCGGCAGGCCTTGCCCCGCACCGGCAGGCAGCTCACCAAGGCGGGCAGAGAAGGTGCCTCTGCCGGCGGGAAAGCCGCTACGCCCGCCAGCCCGCTGCCAGCCCCGGAGCGGCCAGTGGAGCAGGCATGCTGCTGCCCGCCGAGCGGCACCCGCCGCAGCACCCCGCCGCCCCTCTCCCGGGCCGCCTCCGCCCACACGGACCCCGCCGCCGGTTCGCCTGCCTGCCTGCCCGCCCGCTGCTGCTGCTGCGCGGCCGCGGTGCTGCTGCAGCCGCTCAGCTCCCCATTTGCCCGCTATTCGCAGCCGCCTCCACTTCCTCCTCCGCCTCGTCCCCTCCCTCTCCCCGCTCCCAGCCCACAGCACAGGGGCGGGCAAGTGGGTGGGCGAGCGACGACAGGACACACCCGCCGCGCGCCGCGGCCCCGCTCGCACCGAGGGGCCCCGCCCGCCCCGCGCCGCGGGCACAGCGTCTGCCCGTCCGCCGCCAGTAGGGGGCGGCCGGGGCCGCGTCGCCGCCTTAAAGAGACAGTGTCCCTTTTCGGGCTGGCACGGCTGGCGAAGAGCTGTCCCGGCCCGGCCCCGGCCCCTGCCCCGCTGCCCGGCCCCGCTGAGGGCACCGCGCCGGGGTCGGGCTCGGCATGGGGCTGGTGTTGGCGCTGCCTCCACCGCTCTCCCCTCCGGCTCTGCCGGCACGGCGGGGGGCATCCTCCGGCTCCTCCCGGAGCCGCTACCGGGCGGAGGGCCCAGGCCTGCCCGCTCAAGAGAAGCCGAGCCGCGCCCCGTGATGGAAGGCTCGCGCTGCCCGCTGCCTTGCCCAGAAAGCGGCTGCCTAGAGAAGGGGAAAAAGCGGGCTCGGCTGTCAGCATTAAAATTCAGGGAAATGCTATGCTCAGGTTTACATTTAAACGCTTCCAGGCGACAGCGGGAGAACCCCGGGCGTCCGCCGGGGAGGGCACGGATCGTGCCTCCCACGGGCAAACCCCTCCTGAAAGGGCTCCCTGCGCCGCGCTCGGCCTCGGCCCGGGCCCGAATGCCTGTGCCACCCCCTGGCCCGGTTCGCCGTGCTGCCGGGCCGAGCCGAGCGCCCGAGGGATGCCGGCGCAGCCTCCGCCGGGGCATCGGGGACAGAGTCGTTCAGTGCGCTCCGGGAGCGAGCCCCGTCGATGAGCCATGTAATTTTGGTTTCCAACGGAAAAACAATTTATACAGCTACTTATATCTCCTATTAAAGCTACTAAACCCGTATATTCAGTATAAAGGTGTACATCTTTCACAGAAAAAAAGGTTCCAGTAAATTTGCGTTTTCACTGCAAAACCAAATATCTTCCTTCTTCCAGGACTTGGCAAGTATCTGTAAGGATTTAACAAGTTTTAGCAACAGCTATTTCTTATTTAACTTTTTTTTTTTTTTCGCAGGAGAGGGCAGGAGAAGGCAGGCAATTGCCAGCATGAGCTGGCATTCTGATTTTTGGCTTGTGCATTCCTAAACACCGAGGCAGCTGTTCTGTGCTTCATTTCAGAGGAATTACTGGGGTATCTCACAGCACAAAGTATAATTTCCCCATCTTTGTTTCTCCCCTTCATCCAAAATCATCCAGCCTGAACATTTTTCTCTGTCTCTTTGGAAATGGAAAGCATAGATTTTATAATGATTACGTCTTTCACAGAGTGGTTGGCAGTACCTGCAATCCTGAACTGAGATGCAGATGATGCTCCTACGATGATGCTTTCTGTCAACCAGGCTTGGAGCCCTGTACAGTTGAAACTGCTCAGCGAGTTCTGCTGACTCACAGCGCCACAACAAACGCAGTTTAATAACTTTAGCAGAGTATCAGAAAAGTGATAGAAGCATCCATTCAAAGGAAAGAAGGGGGAAAGCCTTAAGAAATACGAAAGGGGTCTTTGACCTAGGGAGTAGGTAGAGACCATTCTACATTCTGGTCATTGCTTACATTAACAGTGAAGACATCCTAAACCAAGCATATATTAGAACGTAGGCAGGGAATGGAATCACCTGCAAACAGCTCATACCTATGTTTTCAAAAAATCCGTATGATAGTACTTTTTCTCCATTTGTGGTGGCTTTGAGGAATAAATATGTTTATTTTCCCCTTCATCCTAAATTATTTGCCACTGATATGTTATAACCTTTATTTTTCAGAGACCTTTTTATCTTAATTATATTCATATATTTTTGCACAGTTGATTAATTCATGCAATTAGAACTAGTAAATGTTTTTTGATAGCATGATTTCTGCTGCAGAATGTTTTGTAGATATTTAAACATTTCAGGGAAGCGTGGTAACTTCAGGAAAATTTGTTACTCAAAAAGGTCCAAATACAAGACTTCATCAAACATGAAATTTAAGTAAGAATCCTGAAACAATTTGAGTTTCCTGTTTTAAAATTTTTCATTTTGCTAATATCAGTGCTTTATTTCAGCTATCATTTCACTGGACTTATTTTAGACTGTTTATTAAAAATTGCATCAGTAGAATCCTCACAATTTATATTTGTGTCAGAACTGAATATTAGTGTATTGAAGCATGACATTATTGAAGCCATCTTCCTAAATTCTTTCTGAATGTTTTTTCTTTAAGAAAGGTCAGTTTCAGACCAATTCAAAACACAATCTGCAGAGACAAAAAGATTTATGAACTTCTTTCCAGATATGGGAGAGCAGGTTTTCAGAGGTGTTGAACATTCTTGGCTCCTGTGGAAATGAAGCACAGGAGTGACAAAGGAGGAATTTGCTTTGCTCCAGTACAGGCAAACTTGAAAGACATGGATCAGAGACCAGATTCACTCTTAGGAAGGAGAAAGCTGGTAAATTCCTTCATTTTAAACTGCCTTTTTTTTTTCTTTTTTTAAATCTTAACCCTTGAACAATTTCAGATGCGGGAAACAGATTTCATCTGGTGCACCACTGTAGTGCATTTTGCTGCACAACGTTACTAAATAAATTACAATCCTCTGTTTACATTGCAGAGCCGGTTCAGGCAATGCCAAACCTGTGACCACACGAAGCTCCAGGGTAATGTTTACCCAATTCCCAATCAGGAGTTGACTATTCCTGTGACTTTCTGTGGCCCAATGCTGTAAGCTGCAACTCATGAGCTGCTTCATGCTAATTAAAGGGGTGAGGGTTGATTAAGATCTTGAGCCCTCCAGCAATCAGAACTATCTTCCTCTTCATCTTAGCTTCAGCTACAGGTCAAAGCAGGTTTCCCTTGTTTAGCTGGAACCTCTCACACCTTGTCTTCTAACCCTTTCAACAAATACAGGGGCTCTGACCGGGATGGACACTTGCAATGTGGCACAAGTTAGTGAAATTCCATGGCAGTTCATTTTAGAATAAGATGAGGCATCTCCATTCACTTCATTAGTTATCAAATTATATTTTCTCAATGAATGATTAAGAGCAATTTTACCAGCACCTGGCAAAAGCTGTGATAGGATCTTTTGTAAGGAGTGGAAAGAAGAAGGTGAAGTGATTTTCACTGCCTGCAGTTTAAGCTTTTTATATTTTATTTTTATTTTTTATTATTACAGGACAGGTGTCACGCTGCTGCAGATGGGCAGGAGGAAGGGCTGAGCCTTCTGTACCATGACAGGCCTCCTCTTTCTCCAGTTGGTCAAATCGCCAAGTC